>NW_028318154.1:0-332000 GCF_062004578.1 Staurois parvus
GGCTGTGTTCGTTTTGTACATAGAAATATATGAACATGCATCTCTTTGTGCTCAGCAGATACCCCTGCTGTCATAGATTTTTTTTAGGAAGAAATTACTATTGGTTAGAAAAATTTAACAAGCAAAGAAATGCCTTCTTTAGTATATCACCAACAAGTATGCAGGTAGTGAAGTTGAAACCTCTGGGCTGCATTCCTATTCCAAATCAATGCAGGATGATCCTGACAATTAGCCATCCGGCATCTTCAAAACAGAGTCAGAAATGTCTAGCACAGTGGAGGTTGTCTGGGGTTGATATGGCAGTTCATTTTCCCTTTCACACTAAAGCATAATATATAATTAACTTTCAAATGACCTGGTGCCACATATAGGAGCCTTGCCCCCCTGGCTCTATTGATTTTTGTGGTGTATGTCAGGAGTGATTAAAATATCTATTGCTTACGGTAGCAATTCAAGAACATAATCTGGGTTTAAACTACACATGCAATACACTGAAATCAATTCATATTCAATTGAGTAAAAAATTTGGAAAATTTTTGACTTACAAGTTATGTAAGAAATGTAAGAGCGCGATCAGGGCAGTTAAAATAGACCATGAGGAACATAAAGTGGAGGAGAATAAAAAAAAATCCCCAAACAATTTTTAAATATATTAATAGTAAAAAGGTGAGGTCAGAGCATATTGGCCCTACAAAAAAAAAAAATTTACAAATTGAGGTCTGTTGGCATTGATGACAGTGTATGTACCTGGATAGAAAACTGGTTACAAGAGTGCTTTCAAAGAGTGGTGATAAATAGCACATATTCTGAATGGTCTGCAGTTGTAAGTAGAGTATCCCACGGCTCTGTCCTGGGTCCAATTCTGTTTAATGTGTTCATAAATGATGTAGAGGTTGGTTTAAATAGTCAATGTTGGTGTTTGGTGATGATAAAACGCTAAACAGGGTAATAACTTTACAACTGGATATAAAAACTGTACAGGAAGACCTCGATAAAATAAAGGGGTGATTAACTAAATGAGATTTAATATTAAGAAATGTATAGTAATGCACTGGGGACTAAATATATGAATGCAAGTTACTCGCTAGGGGGAGAACCTCTGGGGAAATTGTGGATGGAAAATGATCTGGTAGTCCTGGTAGATCACAGGATCAGCAATAGCATGCAATGCCAAGCTGCAAAGCTAGCAGACTATTAGCATGCATTAAAAAATTGAGTTTACTTAAGATATAAAACTACCACTACTAAAAGATAATTCTACTACTTTACAAGACTCTGGTCAAGCCACATCTTGAATATGCCATTCAGTTCTGGTCACCAGTCCTCAAGAAGGATATGCTGGAAGTGGAGAGAGCCCATATAAGGGGGACTGGAGGACCTCGGTTGTGAAGAATGACTACAAGCATTAAAGCTGTATTAAACCCAAAAGCAAACATTTATTATACTGCAGCTTACCAATTCTTAAATGTGATGGCTGCATTAGTTTTAGGCTTTCAATGACACTCAATGAATTTGGATGAGAAGCAGTTTAACCATAAACTGCATAAGGGGTTTTTGCTGTCAGAGCAGTAAGGATGTGGCACTCCCATCCACAGTTGGTGTCAGCAGGGAATGTTGAGAATTTAAAAAACTTTAGATGGGCATCTTAGGGAATGCAATATACAGAGATATGGGAAATGGTAGTGACAAAAACATAAATATACACCTACTCAAGTTGAAGTGGATGGACTAATGTCTTTTTCAACCTTACCAACTATGTAACTATGCCATAAAAGTTTGCAAATGGTCCCAGTCTGCTCTGAAGTCTGTTTTTGTGAATTGGTAAGTAATGTCATCCCATGTGTGCTGGACCTGGGCTTTCAGTATAGATGTTCAATTTCATTGCGGTCTGCTTCAGCATTATGGTAGCCCTCAGAGGGCTGGATGTATCTGTAAGACTAAATGTCCAAAGCCTCACCATCAGAAGTCAAGAGTCCTCCACCCTTCCTTACATCGCAGTGCACCCTCTTACCTTTAGCTGCTGCTGGGAAGAAGCTGTTGGCGGAGCTGGAAAGCAGAAAGTGCTGGGTTTGGGGGACGACCAGAGGAGTGCTGGAGTCCGCTGCCACAGTCTGCTGAATGCTGAGACCATGGGAGATGGACATGAGTGTGTGCTGCGGCTGTACAGAGAGGCACAGTATCTGTAGGAGGAGTTCTGTCCTCTCTGCTGCCGACTGCTGAGACTGGGGGTACCACAGCTGGAGCAGAGGTGCAAGGGCCACATGAAATGGCCTGGCGGGCCGTATTAAGCCCGCGGGCCTTGTGTTTTGACACATGGTTTGATGTATTAAAGTAGCACTAAACAATATCCTTATTCTCCAAAAATAATCCATACACATCCAATGCTTAGTGGTTCTCTATCTATATTTCATGAAATTGTTTCTTCCTATATTTTTCTGCCTCCTTGTAATGCTCACTGTGAGCTTTCAAGCATCTCCTTTTCCCCCTCATATCTGTTTGTCATGATTGCAACTAACATGCACTACTCTATGAACTCTACAAATCCCATAGTACATAGTCCATCTCAAGAGCAAACAGGAGAGGGTGGCTACTTTCCTACATACAGTAGGGTCATGGAGAACGAATGTAGCTCTAACTGGAACCTGGATTACATCAGCAAAAAAAAAAAGAATTTTGAGATTTGGAGGAGGCCTATAGGAATTGAAGGAATTTTATGAGCAAGGAATACACACTTGAATAGATTTTTTAAATTAGAGTTTAGTCAGTTTGATGCTACAGGAGTTTTCATAATTGTGACCATAATGCAAACATTATTATAGGTACAAATTATGATAATCATCTTGTACTCATCTGAAGTAAAGATCGATTTTCTAGTAGCTTGGCAATGCATTTGCTGGTCAGTTAATTTTTGTTTCTGTCAGACCACTCAAACAACATTGTTATCTTTGGAGGTGTCTAGTATAGGTTAATGCAAGGCTTACTCTGGTTTCAAATATTACAGAATTTTTCATTTTTGGATCCAGTTAGCAAACCACTGCTAATGTTACCTGCTGTTGTGATGTAATGTTACACTTCTTTTTTATTTATATTGATTTACATTATGTTGAAAATACAGTGAGACAAAAAATAAATGTAATGGTGTCACACATCACTGATACAATCAGTGCATGCTCTGGAATGGAAAATGATTTATTGATTGCCATCTTCTACATTAAGGAGAATCATTTCATGCTGCACAAAGGTTACTAATGTTAACACTTGGATGATTATCTTGTAACCCAGAAAATACAAAATAGGTTCTAAATTTATTAAATGTGTTTGCTGACATTACATGTGTATCCTGATATTGTAAACAGAGCAACTGTATATCAAATGCAAATTTTCAGGAAAAAACAAACTTAAATGAATTTTGGTGCACACAAACACAATATACATTTTTTAATATAAAAGATGCAAGCCCACTGTGAGAACTTACTCCAGCTGGATATGTAACTTTAATATGTGGGCTGAATAAAAGAACAGAAGCAGCCACATATTGGGCACACTTTATTAGTGCAGGGATTTGCAAATCCTATCGCCTGACGCCTGGGACATGCAGCGCCGGGCAGGTGGTCTTTTTCTACATTTAGCCCAGTTGCGGGCAAGCAGCAGGGTATACTTTTTTACTGGACAGCTGGGGTCATAGTCAGGCTGTCACAGCCCGCTCAGTCCTGGCACAGAACACTACCAGTTGTACACCCTACTGCACGGTCCTGCACGTTCTCGCTGATGTGGTGGAGGGGGTGTACCTAATGCTCGTACTCACGGGGAGGGAAGGCAGAGTAACTGGAGCGCATAGAAGAGAAAGTGAACAAGCCAGAGGAAGGAAGGAGGAGGACGGATCACCAGCATAGGTGCAGCTATGGGACTTGGAGTGGGGTGGAAGCCTGATCTTTTTCATTAAGGGATTAGGAGAAGGAGGGGTCTTTGATGTAACAGTGAGAGGGCCAGTGCTCAGATTCCCCTCCCCTCTATTCCTGCAGTGTCCGGAGCTTGTGCCGCCGTGCGGTCTACTAGTCGGCAAAGCTTGGCATGGGTACCTCGCCTTACCTGTCATTCCTTCCTGTCTTTGCCAGGTCATGTCATATAGGAAAAGACAATTCTGATTGGCTGTGACAGTCCCAGATTTGGCAGATTTAGTTTCTGAAAATGTCAGCCCAGTCTAGTAGCACAGGAGACCCTTTCCTTTTGATATATTTTGGGCCTCGTTTAATCTTTTTAACTGGAGAAAAAGTATCTACCATCCACATAAAGTCCTCACAAAGAAATGTTCCTCGATGCCACATGACAACGTTGAATACGTGAAGCTACAATGAGCCCATCAATAGTGTCCCATTAAAATGTTGGCAGCTATGCAGTGCCACCCTGGCAGCAAGTGCAGGGCCTTTTTTAAGGCTAGGTTCACATTTACACAGCTGCGGTATGAACAGACACAACAGCCCATTCATTTGAATGGGCTGTCTTGCCCCGTGAAAAGCATAAAAGTCCCTGCACTACTTTGAAAATCACAGTCCATACAAGAACTGAGGTTCCCGATGCGTGTGCGATTTTGAGTGCGCGCGGTGTGCCATTAGGATTAATGGCACCTGCCCGTGGATCCTGCATTTAACTGTGCACGTCCCACAGAGGCACCATCTCTACCGTTTACTTTTTTTTTTTGCCCCTTAACAGAACAGACACCGGAGCTTCATTTAGCTGCTCAGTATGCACTAGTACGGCTGACGTGTACGAGGTAAACCTGAGGGAATATAGTTTTTGTTTATTTTTTTTTCTCATTGGGGCTGGCACTTCATTTACTTGCTCAGTATATGCACTTCTGTTGAGGCCAAAAACGCCTCTTTCCTGATGAGCATTTAACCGGTGCTCATTACAATGCAAGGTCTCTTCCCTCCCTGCTAGATCACTGGGTGCAATGCTGGAGACAGGCAGGGATGTGAGGAGATAAACCGCACAATGTTAAAAATACGCCATAAAGCCCCTTTTTGTTTTTGAAAGCTTCAGACATATCTTATCAGGACAAGTAAATTGTCATGACGGACAAGTAGATCAGGACCCCGTTTTAGTCCTTTTGGACGAGTAGTTTTTTTTAAAATTTCCACACCCCTGTTAGGGGTAATTTTGCTTTTCTGTACAAATGTCTAAAATTGATTTTGCTGAGTTCAGCTTTAGGTTCCCTTATGGCAGTATTAGGGGGCACCATGGCTGCACTCCCAACTCCACTACGTGCCTTTCTAACTTTGCTTAGTGTGTAAGAACACATACTTTGAAGAGTCAACTTTTCTTTCAGTCTGTACATATGAGGGTGGCAGAAGAGAGGTCAAGTGAGAAATTGGGCTAATGGATATTGTTGATGTCAAGGAGGTAAAGGGGTATCAGATGGTACCACTTGGGTGAGTAGAGGTATCAGGCTCATAGGGGTGAGGAGGGGTACCAGAAGGTTTCACAAGGGTGAGGATGAGTACAAGATGGTGCCATAGAGGTGAGGAGATGTTCCGGAGCCAAACCATTTGTACAGGTAGGGTGGGAGAGAATGGAAGATCAACTGCTTACAAAGGGGAGCATGAACTAAAATTCTGAGAACAACTGCTTTAAAGCATAGAAAATTCAGTCAGCCTCTTTTATTTAAAAGATTTCCTCTTTGTTTCTTTCAAATTGCTGGTCTGTAACGTAGGCTTCACCATACACCCCATAAACATTGCACAAAAATGCAACATCAGGACCAAAACTTTGTGTAAACCTGATAATGGCACATGGTGCCTCTGCTACAGAGAAAATAAAACCTGGTTATGTTGTGTTTTAACAAGACACAGCTTTGTGTAATTCCCCATTGTATGAATTGTTTATTCCCTGTTGAATAGATTGTATACGTCTTGTTACTCAGAATTAAATTTAACAGGACTGTTCTGATTGGCAAGATAAACTTGGAATAATACATGAATGTGAATGCATTTATACACAGGCGAGTGAATTTAGTAAAGCTGCTTTTGTCTTTACATGTATGATTACTTTATTAAGTAGGCTGTGGGTCTAAATCGAAATTCAAACTTTACACTAAATTTATTTATTTATTTTATCGAGTTTATATAGCGCCAAAGGGTTTGCTCAGCACTGTACAATAGAGGGGGGGACAATACATGAAACCGTACAGTAACAACAAACAGCACACAAGGGGTAAGAGGGCCCTACTCTTTCAAGCTTACAATCTAGGAGGGAGGGGGTAGAGGTACAGGAGGAAATGGCTGTGGGGGATAGAGTGGTAGGAGGAGGGAAGGGCAGCGGCTGTTAGGTGAGGGTGGGGTAGGCTTCCCTGAAGAGGTGGGTTTTCAGGGAGCGCCTGAAGGTGAGGAAGGAAGGTGACAGTCTGATGGATTGGGGTAGTGAGTTCCAGAGGATGGGGGAGGACCTGGAGAAGTCTTGCAGTCGTGCGTGGGAGAAGGAGACCAGGGAGCAAGATAGAAGGAGGTCCTGTGAAGAGCGAAGGGTACGGGTAGGGTGGTACCTGGGAATCAGGTCGGTGAGGTAGTTAGGGGCAGCGTTATGAATGGCCTTATAGGTCAGAGTGAGCAGTTTAAATTTAATGCATTGGGCAATAGGGAGCCAGTGGAGGGAGAGGCAGAGGGGGGTGGCAGAGGTGGAGCGGCTGGTGAGGTGGATGAGTCTGGCCGCTGAGTTCAGGATGGTCTGAAGCGGGGAGAGTTTGCACTGGGGTAGGCCGGTGAGGAGGGAGTTGCAGTAGTCAAGGCGTGAGATAATCAGGGAGTGTACGAGTAGTTTAGTGGTGTCTGGGGTAAGGAAGGAGCGTATCTTGGCGATGTTCCGGAGGTGGAGCCTGCATGTGTTTGTAAGTGATTTGACATGAGGTTGAAAGGAAAGGTTTGAGTCCAGAATGACGCCAAGGACCTTGGCTTGCTGGGCGGGATTGATGGTGGTGTTGTTGGTAGTGATGGAAAGGATGGGGGGGGGGGCGCGGGAAGGGGGAAAGACGAGAAGCTCGGTTTTGGAGAGGTTGAGCTTGAGGAAATGGAGCGACATCCAGTCAGAGAATGTTTTTTCTTGTTTGTTCTCTACATTCTGCTGAAAAGTAAGGGGTTTTGTAGAGAGTTGGTGAACCATCTTTTCCTGTGACTGTGTATATTGTGGTTTCCATTTATAAGCTCTTCCATAGCTTCTGGCTTTGTACTTCTGGCTTGGGGTTTATTTCCTGCGACTGGGCCAGGGACAGTCCCAGATGCTGACGCATTAGTTGGAAGAAATATTTATTATTCACTTGTCCTGCCAATTCCACTAAGATCTCTAATATCAGACACTTTTACAAAGTAAAAACATATTCATGTTAATCTCACGTTAGCTTAAAACATGTTTAAAACCCAAATCAAAAAGGAATATACAGTGCCTTTAAAAAATATTCATACCCCTTGAAATTGTCCACATTTTGTCATGTTACAAGCAAAAAAGTAAATGTATTTTATTTGGGATTTTTCCTTCCACTTCACAATCATGTGCCACTTTGTGTTGGTCTATCACATAAAATCCCAATAAAATACATTTATGTTTTTGGTTGTCACATGACAAAATGTGGAAAATTTCAAGGGGTATGAATACTTTCAAGGCACTGTATTGAAGCTTACAAGCTTTTAGACGTGGTGTTTGCATTCATTTTCCTTTTACAGACATTTTAACTTTATTTTCACCTGATGATGCTGCCATTAATTCACTTCCTGTCCTAGGGCAACACTTTTTGTACTGTAGCTATTGAAGGAGCCATGGTTGTCACGCAGGTTGGAGTTCAAACATGTCTTTCTTCAACTCGTATCATTCTGTGCGCTGCAATTTGAATCCATTCATTGATTTTTTTTTCTTTTAATGCAGTAGTTCTGCTTTGTGACTAAAGTGTTGATGTTTACCTTAGCAAGCTAAAGATTAGGTGACGTATACAGATTTTGGCTATGCTTAGTGCAGCTAAAACAGTCCTAATTAGGCTTTCTATTGCCACCGCCACAACTTTTATGTAGGGACAGTACTGCTGGTACATTAATCGTGTTACCGGCAGCTGCATTTTTTTCTACATTGCAAGCTCTATGAACTTGTATTACAATGGAGCAAGGGACCTTCCCAATGAAAGTAAAGATGTGATCAGCAGCTGAGTAGCTAGATACAATTTAAAGTATACAGTTTTAACTCTTTTCATTAGCAATATTGCAAATGTGGTCATGAAACAAAACACTGACCCATAAAGATGTCTGTATGCTTCATGTCATACAATATACTGTGTATTGTGTTAGGATGATGAAACAACAAATTGAGTAGCGCTTCCAGTCAGTAGAAATTGGGGAAGGGTGACAAAATGTATAATTACATCAGGATTAGTCATAATTATGATTTGAACAATGTTAAAGGAGACGTAGGGCCAAAGCTCTATTGGCCCTACCTCTCCTGTAGGTCAAAGGAGTGCACTTAGTTCTGTGTTCCTATGACCTATATTCAGCTGACAGCGACATCACTCAGCCGGTCCAGACTCTGAAGAGATCGGGGCTTTAATGGATCCACCCAGGTGATGATCTGTTTGATTCGCAGCCAGCACCTTGCAATGTAATTGTACAATGTCTGCCAGTGGCTGTGACTTTGGGGTATAGTGGTCTGCCTGTTGGATGGAGTAGGTGGGTCCTCAGATTGCATGGTTTTGGTTAATCTGGAGCAGATTGTACAGAGAATGTAGAAATGGATTGTGTCATGTATGGTGACACACGTATATTGTTTGATTAGTTTTGGATAGAGTATATCAATGTTTTGGAATGTACAACATGTACAAGGGTTTGTGGCTATCCAATTGCCTTGGAACGCGAGGAGGATTCTGGGAGCGCGGTGACGTCATTTCCGGCGTGGCGGCCATATTTGAAATCCCTCTATTGAAATACCCATGCAGGAGATTCATAGCATGGGGTATTGAAGGCATATGAGGAGATGAACCTAAATGTGAGTGGGCAATTTTATTCTACATTTACTATACAAATTAAACAGGATTACACTATGTGAGTCTTTTTTGTCTGTATATGAACCGTGGAGGAGACTGCTGATAGAGTATAAGAGGCGGGTGAGGTCCTGGTGAGCTACTAAAAGTGGTGTCCTGTTTTAAGCGAGCTGACCCTGTGGGGTCGTTACAAGGAGGTGAGGAGCCATCACGGCTAAAGTTTGGATTCACACAGTGTGGACACGTGTGACACATGCATGAAGATTGAAATGCGTTTTTGTTGCATTTGGACACTTTTATTTTAAAAAAAATTATTTGGATTCATTATTATGTACAACAAATGATTGCAGTGATTTGGTTTGTCACTAATTGCACTTTATTCTTATTCTTTTGTAATACACGGGTTGCACGGCATTTTTGTAAATGCACAATTTTTGCACATAAGTATAGTACCTTGTGGTAATATTTAGAGCACTTTGAATAATTAGTTTGCACTTTATATATTTATATTTATTTAGTGTATTTAGGTAGCGCTGCACTTTATATTTATATGTATTCACTCATGTTGGTAAGGAGTTTTGTGTCAGCAGCTTGGTGAATAGGGCCCCATTTCTAGCGCAGGAAGTTCTTGCATTCAGACATCCAATTGCCTTGACACAGCTTGCAGATAACATGTAAAATGGCTCTTGGCTGGATGGAATTTGACTTTTTAACCACTTGCCAACGGGTGATAGCTGTATGATGGCTCCACCACAGCTGGCCAATTCTGGGAGGACATCATATGACATCCTCCCGTGATAATGCTACCCATGCGGCCCTGACAGCGCGCGTTGGGAACTATAGGTGATGGTTGTATCCCTTGAAGGGCCAATCAGAATGATTTTTTACATTTGTGATCGCTCTGTTCAATGACAAGCGATCACAAATGTGAACACAGAAGGGTCATGGCTGGGTTTTCTCTCTCCTGTCCTTACATCAATACCGAGTATGAGGAAAGGAGAGAGAATCGGTTGCTGAACTGAGACTGTTCCTATCTGTGCTTATCAGTGCGTACCAGTGAGTGTCCATCTGTGCACATCTGTGCCCATCAGTGAGGGCTCATCAGCGTGGGGCTCATCAGTGTCCATCAGTGCTACCTCATCACTTCAGTTTATCGGTGCACATTAGTGCTCATCAGTTACCATCTTACCATCAGTGCTACCTAATTACTGCAACTTATCAGTGTTTGTCAGGGGCACTTATCTGTACACATTAGTGTCACTCTATCAGTGGATCCTCATTAGCACTCATCAGTGCCGCCTCATCAGTACACATCAATGCCAGCTTATCAGAGCAGCCTCAGTGCAGTGCATTAGTGAACATCAGTGCAACCTCATCAGTGCCCATTAGTGCAGCCTCATCACTTCACATGACCACGCATCAGTGCACCCTCATCAGCACCCATCAGTGCACCCCCATCAGTGTACCCTCGTCAGCACCCAGCAGTGCAACATCTTTAGAACCCAGCAGAGTTTAGAGCAGCCTTATCAGCACACATCAGTGCAGCCACATCTGCAAGGCCAGGTACTAGTGGGGTGTCACCTCAGCCCCAAAGGGTTAGGACCCATGCTGCTCTTCCATATGACCTTCAAAACCCACTATGGCTTCCCCGTAACTCTGGAGCAGCTAGCATCCCCCCT
This sequence comes from Staurois parvus, assembly GCF_062004578.1. Taxonomy (NCBI): domain Eukaryota; kingdom Metazoa; phylum Chordata; class Amphibia; order Anura; family Ranidae; genus Staurois; species Staurois parvus. The sequence goes on from NW_028318154.1 coordinate 10,687, forward strand.
TTTACTGCCCAGCCAGGAGTCAAGGTGAGCACAGTAAATTTTGCTCCCATTGATTTTTTAAATTACATTTTTACAAATGACTTACAAAATTCAGTTGTGGATCAGTGCAACTTCTGTGCCCAACAATTCATAGCCAACAACCCAGATTCAAGTTATGCTTGTCCCTACAATTGGAAGCACTTAACAGTGGAGCAATTTAGAACGTTTTCGGGCCTCAAGTTTAATATGGGACTTACAAAAAAAAAAAAAAAATCAATTCCACTCCTACTGGTCTACCCACCCAATACATCATATGCCAATTTACTCATCAGTCATGCCCAGAACAAGATATCTAATCTTTATGCAGTTCCTCCATTACAACGATAACATCCAGTTCCCTCTCCAAATTTCCCAGCATATGATAAATTGTATAAAATTCATCCACTTCCTAATTTTTTCTCTGAGGAATTCACCCAATTATTTGTCTTGGACAAAAATATCTGCGTGGATGAATTGCTTGTCCCCTTCACTGGCAGGCTGAGCTGCAAGCAGTTTATCCCCAGCTAAAGGGCCCAATATGGGGTTAAACTCTACAAATTATGCGACAGAGCCACGGGGTACATGTATACCTTTCTGCTGTACAAAGGAAAGGACACCCAGCTGCATCCCCCCTGAATGCCCAGATTACATTGGATCAAGTGGAAAAGTCATTTGGGATCTTGTATTTCTACTCCTTGAAAAGGGTTATCATCTCTATGCTGATAATTTTTACACCAGCTTGTCCCTTTTTCCGCAATCTTCACCGAAAGGAAAACACTAGCATGTGGCACTGTGAGAGCTAGTAGGAAGGGCTTTCCGCAAAGGCTGGTGAACGAACGCAAGACTACAGTAAGGGGACTCGGTGAATTTGTGGAACGAAGAGATATTGGCTATGAAGTGAAGGAACAAATGAGACTTCTACAAGTTCTCATCAATTCACAATGACACCCACGTGCAAATCATCAGAACAAATGGCACAATCCAAAAACTAGAATGTATCCACGATTATAATTTGTTCATGAGAAGAGTCGACTTCAATGATCAGATGATCCAGTCGTACCTTGCTGTAAGAAGAACCCACCATTGGTACAAAAAAGTCTCCATTTATTTTTTCAATTTGGCCATTTATAATACATATGTGATCTACCAGAAATCCACTGAGGCACCCATATCCTTTCTTTGCTATCAGGAGGAAATTGTCACTGCCCTTTTGTAAGCTGGAGGCCCACCAGAAAGTATTCGCTGATTCGCAGATGCAGTAAGCAGACTCCATGAACGCCATTTTCCTGAAAAAGTCCCTCCCCGGAGAAAGAGGTCAAAGATGTCACAAAAAATGTCGGGTGTGCTCCAAAAGAGACGAGACACCAGTTTTTATTGTCCTCAGTGTCCTTCCCAACCAGGCCTCTGCATAGGTGACTGTTTCCGCCGTTACCATACTTCTCTACAATATTAGTGGAGTATGGTAAACCTGAATTTCCTGAAATTCTGAATTTCCTACCATTCACTCCTAATACCCCTGCCTACTCCTGAACTGACCCTAGCTTGCTACTTGACCATGCCACTACCTGCTGCCTAAACTGACCATACCTCTGCTTGCTCTGGAACTGACCCTGGCCTTTTATTTGACCATGCCTCTGCCTGCTGCCTAAACTGACCATACCTCTGCCTGCTCTGGAACTGACCCTGGCCTGTTATTTGACCACGGCTCTGCCTGCTGCCTAAACTTACCATACGCTCTGCCTGCTCTGGAATTGAGCCTGGTCTGTTTATTGATTATGTCTCTGCTTTCTGTCTGAGCTATCAACCACGTTTCTGCCTTCCATCTGAGCTAACCTCGGCTTGATAATTGACCATGTTTTTTTCCTGCCACTTGGACTGATCTTCTGCCCTGCTACTGTAGTAGTAGGATTCAAGATAACACCGGTATCTCACATATGTGAGGGGCTTCAGAATAGTTTTTCAAAGTGAGAAAACTACGTTTTTGGTTTTCTCTGGGTTTTGTAATTCCTGGAAAAGGGTTTGTTAGTCTGGAGGCTTCAAATAGATGGGTGGGATAAAGCCTCTACCCCTGTTCTCAGGTCTTACTGGACTGAGGCCCTAACCTGATATTTCTGCCTGTTGCCAACTTATTACCATCATGCCTCTGCCTGCTGCATGAACTGACCACACCTCTGCCTGTTACCTGTATCGTAGACCATGTTCCTGTCTACTACCAGGACTGATATTTTGGCTGTGCTGACCATGTCTCTGCCTGGACAATTCCTTTGCCTGCTGCTGACCACATCTCTGCCTGATGCCTGGACCAATGCTTTGGCTGTGCTGATGATATCTCTGCATAATTTATGTCCCTAGAACAACTGGTGGTGCTACTTGGATGTTGGGCCTCTGTATGTGGCCAGACTGTTAAAAAGTCTTACACTTGTGGTATTGCCATACTCAGGATGAGTAGCAGATTATATTATGGGGTTTAATTTTTGTTATTCACATGTTATGTGTTAGAAATATGTTCTAAATGGACAACTTTGTGTAAAAAAACAAAAAAAAGCCAAATGTCTCATAGAATATATGTTGGGGTGTTTTCTTCTCAAAATTGGGTCATTTTGTGGGTAATTCCATTCTCCTGGTGCTTCAGGACCTTTCAAAAGTGTAATAGGTAGTCAAGATAGTAGATATGTAATTTATGTCCCTAAAACACCTGATAGTGCTCCTTGCATGTTGGACCTATCTGAGTGGCCAGGCTGTGGAAAAGTCTCACATGTGGTATCGCCATACTCAGGAAGAATGTATTTTGAGGTGTATTTTTTGGTATTTACATGTTATTTGTTAGAAATATCTTATAAATGGACAACTTCATGTAAAAAAAAATACGTTTTTTTTTATTCTCCACATTTTCTGAAAACTTGTGGAGAAAAATTACATGTTAAAAAGATTCATTATGCCTCATAACAAATATGTTGGAGTGTTTGCTTTCCAAAATGGGGTCATTTTGTGGGTATTTCCTCTGTCCTGGTGCTCAAGGGTCTTCAAAAATGTGATAGGTTGTCAGGAAATTAGATGTGTAATTTGTGCCCCTAGAGCGTCTAAAGGTACTACTTGGATGTTGGGCCTCTGCATATGGCCAGGCTGTGGAAAAGTCTCACACATTTTGGTATTGCCATACTCAGGACGAGTAGCAGAATGTATTTTGGGGTGTATTTTTGGTATTTACATGCTGCGTGTTAGAAATATCTTATACAGTCGAGTCCATAAATATTGGGACATTGACACAATTCTAACATTTTTGGCTCTATACACCACCACAATGGATTTGAAATGAAACAAACAAGATGTGCTTTAACTGCAGACTGTCAGCTTTAATTTGAGGGTATTTACATCCAAATCAGGTGAACGGTGTAGGTATTAAACATTTTGCATATGTGCCTCCCACTTGTTAAGGGACCAAAAGTAATGGGACACTTGGCTTCTTAGCTGTTCTATGGCCAGGTGTGTGTTATTTCCTCATTATCCCAATTACAATGAGCAGATAAAAGGTCCAGAGTTCATTTCAAGTGTGCTATTTGCATTTGGAATCTGTTGCTGTCAACTCTCAAGATGAGATCCAAAGAGCTGTCACTATCAGTGAAGCAAGCCATCATTAGGCTGAAAAAACAAAAAAAACCCATTAGAGAGATAGCAAAAACATTAGGCGTGGCCAAAACAACTGTTTGGAACATTCTTAAAATGAAGGAACGCACCGGTGAGCTCAGCAACACCAAAAGTCCCGGAAGACCACGGAAAACAACTGTGGTGGATGAGCAAAGAATTCTTTCCCTGGTGAAGAAAAAACCCTTCACAACAGTTGGCCAGATCAAGAACACTCTCCAGGAGGTAGGTGTATGTGTGTCAAAGTCAACAATCAAGAGAAGACTTCACCAGAGTGAATACAGAGGGTACACCACAAGATGTAAACCATTGGTGAGCCTCAAAAACAGGAAGGCCAGATTAGAGTTTGCCAAACGACATCTAAAAAAGCCTTCACAGTTCTGGAACAACATCCTATGGACAGATGAGACCAAGATAAACTTGTACCAGAGTGATGGGAAGACTATGGAGAAGGAAAGGAACTGCTCATGATCCTAAGCATACCACCTCATCAGTGAAGCATGGTGGTGGTAGTGTCATGGCGTGGGCATGTATGGCTGCCAATGGAACTGGTTCTCTTGTATTTATTGATGATGTGACTGCTGACAAAAGCAGCAGGATGAATTCTGAAGTGTTTTGGGCAATATTATCTGCTCATATTCAGCCAAATGCTTCAGAACTCATTGGACGCCGCTTCACAGTGCAGATGGACAATGACCCAAAGCATACTGCAAAAGCAACCAAAGAGTTTTTTAAGGGAAAGAAGTGGAATGTTATGCAATGGCCAAGTCAATCACCTGACCTGAATCCGATTGAGCATGCATTTCACTTGCTGAAGACAAAACTGAAGGGAAAATGCCCGAGGAACAAGCAGGAACTGAAGACAGCTACAGTAGAGGCCTGGCAGAGCATCACCAGGGATGAAACCCAGCGTCTGGTGATGTCTATGCGTTCCAGACTTCAGGCTGTAATTGACTGCAAAGGATTTGCAACCAAGTATTAAAAAGTGAAAGTTTGATTTATGATTATTATTCTGTCCCATTACTTTTGGTCCCTTAACAAGTGGGAGGCACATATGCAAACTGTTGTAACTCCTACACCGTTCACCTGATTTGGATGTAAATACCCTCAAATTAAAGCTGAGAGTCTGCAGTTAAAGCACATCTTGTTCGTTTCATTTCAAATCCATTGTGGTGGTGTATAGAGCCACAAATGTTAGAATTGTGTCGATGTCCCAATATTTATGGACCTGACTGTAAATGGACAACGTTGTATAAAAAATAAAGTTTTAATTTTCTTTGCGCATATTCCGAAAATTTTTCTGGAAATAAACGACATGTTCAAAAGACTCATTATGCTTCTTAGAATATATGTTGGGGTGTATGCTTCTCAAAATGGGGTCATTTTGTGTGTATTTCCATTGTCCTGGTGCTTCAGGGCCTTCAAAAGTGTAATAGGTGGTCAAGATATTAGATGTGTAGTTTATGTCCCTAGAACACCTGATGGTGCTCCTTGCATGTTGGGACTCTCTCTGTGGCCAGGCTGTGGAAAAGTCTCACACATGTGGTATTACCATATTTTGGAGGAGTAGCAGAATGTATTTTGGGGTGTATTTTTGTTATTTACATGTTATGTGTTAGAAATATCTTATAAATAGACAACTTTGTGTTAATAAAACAAAAACGTTTTTATTTTCTTTCCACATGTTCCGAAAACTTGTGGGAAAAAAATGACATGTTCAAAAGACTCATTATGCCTCATAAAATATATGTTGGGGGTGTTTGCTTCTCAAAATGGGGTCATTTTGTGGGTAATTCCATTGTCCTGGTGCTTCAGGGCCTTCAAAAATGTAATAGGTAATCAAGATATTAGATGTGTAATTTATGTACCTAGAACACCTGATGGGGCTCATTGCATGTTGGGACTCTCTATGTGGCCAAGTTGTAGAAAGGTCCCACACATTTGGTATCACCATACTCAGGAGGAGTAGCAGAATGTGTTTTGGGGTGTAGTTGCAAGTATGCCTGTGCTGTGTGTGAGAAAAAAACTTGTTAATATGACATTTTTGTGGAAAAAAAATCTTAATTTTCCAAAGAATTGTGGGAAAAAAAATTACAACTTCAAAAAACTAACCATGCCTCTTACTAAATACTTTGGAATGTCTACTTTCCAAAAAGGGGTCATTTGGGGGGTGTTTGTATTTTATTTTCCTGGCTTGTTAGGACCTCAAGAAATGAGATAGGCCATCAGTACATCAGGTGTGATCACTTTTCAATGATTGGTAGCATAGCTTGTAGACTCTATAGCTTTCACACAGACCAAATAATATACACTGATTGTGTTAATTTTACCAAAGAAATGTAGCAGTATAAATTTTGGTCAAAATGTATGAAGAAAAATTACTTATTTGGAAAATTTTATAACAAAAACTAAGAAAAACTAATTTTTTCTGAATTTAAGTATTTTTTGTTTATAGTGCAAAAAATAAAAAACACAGTGGCAATTAAATACCACCAAAAGAAAGCTCTATTTGTGTGAAAAAAAATTCATATGGGTACAGTGTTGCATTAGCACACACTTGTCAAAGTGTGACACTGAAAGCTGAAAATTGGCCTGGGCAGGAAGGGGGTATACGTGCCCAGTAGACAAGTGGTTAAAATGGACTGGACAAAATTGCAGCTATGGATCTCCCACTGTCATTTGCTGTCAATCAAGAGCAAGTCAGACCTGATGGGGAACTGGTTCCAAATCAGGCTGCGCCCATCCCATTACAGATATCCTGGCCATGTACCAGTCTATTTGATGGGTGCAGTGGCTGGGAACAGAGTGCTCTGATTTAAGAAGTGTACAGTATGGACCCCCGAACTCAGTGCCAGCCTCCAACTGGTTCATGTACCTATTTCTGCCAATTTCATGACTCTAGCTCAAGCACTGGCAGATTTGATGCATTGGCCTGATGTAATTCTAAGGATTGTCTCTCTTTATGATACTTTTTATGAATTCTATCCTTGTGCCATGGAACCAGGAAATGTCAAGAAAGAGACCTGGATCTACTACTGCTAAATTCAGCAGAAACAGGAGTTTGTTTAGACTTTTGATGTGTCCTTTAACACTATAAAACCACCCTCATACTAGATATGGTGATTAGGGGAGGGAGGTTGGCTTGACAGGGATATTAGCAGCTGCAGGGATGAGTTACTTGAAACATAGGGGTGTTTCTTCAGTCATTTCCGAGGCATTAGATATACCATGAAACACAGTGAAGACAGTCATCAAGTGAAGAAAATATGGCGCAACAGTGACATTACCAAGAACTGGATGTCCATCCAAAATTGAGGAAAAGACTTGAAGAAAACTGGTCTGGGAGGCTGCCAAGAGGTCTGCAGCAACATTAAAGGAGCTGCAGGAATATTTGGCAAGTACTAGCTGTGTGGTACATGTGACAGCAATCTCCCGTATTCTTCATATGTCTATGCTATGGGGTACAGTGGCAAGACGGGTGCCTTTTCTTAGGAAGAAAAGCATCCAAGCCCAGCTACATTTTTCAAAAACACATCCGAAGTCTCCCAAAAGCATGTGGGAAAATGTGTTATGGTCTTTTGAAACCAATGTTGAAGTTTTTGTCCATAATTCCAAAAGATATGTTTGGTGCAAAAACAACACTGCTCATCACCAAAAGAACACCATACCCTCAGTGAAGCATGGTGGTGGCAGCTGTTTTTCTTCAGCTGAAACTGGGGCCTTAGTCAAGGTAGAGGGAATTATGAACAGTTCCAAATACCAGTCAATATTGGCACAAAACCTTCAGGCTTCTGCTAGAAAGCTGAACATGAAGAGGAACTTCATCTTTCAGCATGACAATGACCCAAAGCATACATCCAAATAAACAAAGGAATGGCTTCACCAGAAGAAGATTAAAGTTTTGGAATTGCCCAGCCAGAACCCAGACCTGAATCCGATCGAAAATCTGTGACCTGAAGAGGGCTGTGCACAGGAGATGCCCTCGCAATCTGACAGATTTGGAGTGATTTTGCAAAGAAGAGTAGGCAAATATTGCTAAGTCAAGATGTGCCATGCTGATAGACTCATACCCATGAAGACTGAGGGCTGGAATCAAATCAAAAGGTGCTTCAAAAAAGTATTAGTTTAAGGGTGTGCACACTTATGCAACCATATTATTTTAGTTTTTTATTTTTACTTCCCTCCATCTAAAAGTTTGCAGTTTGTTGTTCAACTAAGTTGTACAGTTTATAGGTTACATTAAAGGTGGAAAAAGTTCTGAAATGACTTATCTTTGTCTCATTTTTTTACATCACAGAAACCTGACATTTTAACAGGGGTGTGTAGACTTTTTATATCCACTGTATGTATTGGCCACACGTTTGTTTCTATTATCAGTACTTATGGTTTTCTCATAAGGTAATTTATAATATTCTAAGCTTGATTAGAACCAGAAAAGTAAATGATGGAAGTGATCCCAACAGAGTGGTGGTAAGGGTACCCGTTAAAGCTTTGTGACTGTTTTAAATGAACAATGGAGTTTTGAAACTGACATGAGGCTTTTTCTAGCTGACCTTGTCTTTCTGGAAGGTGAAATTACTGCATAGTTTAAGAAATCAATTAGTGGTCTGTGAGTGAAAAAACAGTGGCATATAATAACTCTCTTGTATCGTTATTGTTCAATCAGTGACCTTGTACTGTTTTTGTTAACAGTTCATTAGGGGATCATAACTGAGTGAGAAAGACCATCTAATTTGTTGTGATCAGAGTTGTTATAAACCTGTTAGGTGGAAAATTAGATTGACAACCATTGTAATGCACAACAAACAAGTGTTCTGCATCATTATGTCCTTAAAAAACGTTACCTAAGCATGGAATCGGAGTGTAAAGAAGACAAAACCGAATTGTTCAAAAGGAGCTTTTCACTGAGTTTTGAATTGTGGTAGTATTTTGAAATTGTTTCCATGTAGCATATATTTGTATGTAACCGATTATCACACTTTTCTCAATAAGCCAACAGCATTCCACTGTATAAGCATCAGTATAGCCATAGTGGCTTATATAACTTCATTGGAGCACAGCGGAGTAGGGGTACACACTGTCCACTGAAATGAAGATAATATTAACATGTCAATATCCACTTAAGTCTTAGGTGTCATTTTAAATTGTTCTGCAGTAGCATTTCTCTGTCCTAGCACTATTTTCTTTAACAAGAGGTTTATTGATAGCTATAACATTATACAGACAGAGTTTGTCAGTTAGGACTAAATGAACTGCACAATGTGAAATGCAAATGGTGGCTCTAGTAAGCATAAAAAATACAGCCAAAGCAGGTTCATTGGAGAACAAAGCACACCAAACAAAATGCAGCCATGTGCAAACGAGTAATAAAGGCACATAGGGTCGATTAAAGCACTAGCATTTACAGGATGATGGTGCTGCTCCAGAATAGGGAGCTGGGCCAGTTGGAGACTTCCTAAACAGGGAGATAACTTGCTATCAATGAAAAGGAGTTGTCAGGGCACTATGTACAGCAGAGGTACTCGGAGACCTGGCATTCCTGCCAGTACCTTGCATGGCCGCAGAAATGCACATTGGCGCACGGACGCACGCCGGAACATGCATGGGCACTGGCTCATAGTTACGCACGCATTAGCTCAGTTGGCACCAGGCGGCATTTATAAAGAAGCCCAATCCCTCAAATTGCTGGTTGATCTCTGGCTCCCCAGTACCTTTGTCCGTGTTCCCTTGCTACTGTGATCTCCTGTTACCGATTTGGCTTGTTCCTGGACCTGTCTTCTCTGCCTGACTCCTGATCTGACCCTGGCTTGGCTAACGGATATTCTCACCTGCTCTCCTGATCTGACCTCAGCTTGGCTATATTCATACTCGCTCTCCTGTGTATGACCCCGGCTATCCTATTGACTAAGTCTGCTCCAATCTCCACCTGGCATCTGACCTTGGCTTTGAACCGACTACTCTGTGGTCCTCTGCTACCCTGAAGGCCTGCATACCTCTCACGGGTGTCACCTGTCTGCAGACACCATTTCAGGGCATCAGCTGTGCTCCTGGGTGTACCTCTGACAAGCACTCCTACAGGCAACCCGTGCTACTTTGGGCCTGACTCCTTCTGTCCCATATCCAGGGGAGTAGCACAATGTAACCACTACACATCCACATAGTCCTTACATGGGATATCCCAGTAATTTCATCTAATTTCCTGTGTGTTCCTGTGCCCATTATGGAGGAGGTTATAGCTGATTCTTCCATGATCATGCCTTGCCTCCTGCAACAACATGTCAAAGTAGTAATCTATTGCTTGCTAATAACAACTAGAAATACTCACTTTCTATGTATGGAGGATGGATCAGGTTAGGGGACCGGATCTTGAATTAGAGACCTAATCCAAACCCATGGAGAAACTAAAAATTAAAAAAAGCCTTCCATATTATTCCCCATACAGTGAAGGAAATAAGTATTTGATCCCCTGCTGATTTTGAATGTTTGCCCACTCACAAAGAAATGATCAGTCTAAGAATAGCAACAAAAAATTCAAAAGAAATGCATGTCTAACAAATTATGCATTGATTTGCATGTATATGAGGGAAATAAGTATTTGATCCCCTTCACAAAACATGACTTAGTACTTGGTGGCAAATCCCTTGTTGGCAATCAGAGGTCAGACGTTTCCTGTAGTTGGCCACCAGGTTTGCACACATCTCAGGAGGGATTTTGGCCCACTTCTCTTGGCAGATCCTCTCCAAGTCTGTAAGGTTTGGTGGCTGACATTTGGGAACTTGAACTTTCAGCTCCCTCCACAGATTTTCAGTCGGATTAAGGTCTGGAGACTGGCTAGGCCACTCCAGGACCTTTTAATGTGCTTTTTGAGCCACTGCTTTGTTTCCTTGGCTGTGTGTTTTGCATCATGCTGGAACACCCATCCACGACCCATTTTCAATGCTCTAGCTGAGGGAAGAAGGTTCTCACACAAGATTTAATGGTACATTGGCCTCCCATTGTCCCTTTGATGCGGTGCAGTTGTCCTGTCCCCTTAGTAGAAAAAAAACCCCAAAGCAGAATGTTTCCACCACCATGTTTGACAGTTGGGATGGTGTTCTTGGGGTCTTAGGCAGCATTCCTCCTCCTCCAAACATGGCGAGTTGAGTTGATACCAAAGAGCTTGATTTTGGTCTCATCTGACCACAACACTTTCAACCAAGCCTCCTCTGCATCATTCAGATGTTCAGTGGCAAACTTCAGATGGGCCTGGACATGTGCTTTCTTGAGCAGAGGGACCTTGTGTGCACTGCAGGATTTCAATCCTTGTCGGCGTAGTGTGTTACCAATTGTTTTCTTGGTGACTGTAGTCCCAGCTGCGTGGAGATCATTGACAAGATCCTCACATGTAGTTCTGGGATGATTCCTCCATTTGTGAATTATTTCACCAACTGTTGTCACCTTCTCACCAATCTGCTTGGCAATAATTTTGTAGCCCAGTCCAGCCTTGTGTAGGTCTACAATCTTGTCCCAGACATCCTTGGACAGCTCTTTGGCCTTTGCCATGATGGAGAGTTTTGAATCTGATTGTTTGATTGCTGCTGTGGACAGGTGTCTTTTTTACAGGTAACAAAATTAGATTAGCAGCACTCCCTTTAAGAGACTGCTTCTAATCTCAGCTTGTTACCTGCATGAAAGACACCTGGTAGCCAGAAATCCTGCTGAATGATAGGGGATCAAATACTTATTTCCACCATGAACATGCAAATCAGTGCATAATTTGTTAGACATGCATTTCTTTTAAATTTTTTGTTGCTATTCTGTCTCTCAGTGTTACAATATACCTACCATTCGATTTTTAGACTGATCATTTCTTTGTGAGTGGGCAAACATTCAAAATCAGCAGGGGATCAAATACTTATTTCCTTCACTGTACCCCAGTGCACAGGTTGGACTCTCTGGATGATACTTGCAGTTCTTACGTCAGGGTTCCTAGATCTAGCCTCCTGATGATCTCATCAGTGTAATCAGTTGATCTGTGGCAGGTGAGTACTGATTATAATTTTTGAGATGTTTAGTCCTGAGATGCTCCTATGAAGCTGAAAGCATGGCCGGTACCCAGGCACTGTCATATGCAGAAAAGTACGCTGTTGTTTCTACTCACCAATAATATGCTAAAAACACTATTTTATTTGTACTGATTGCTTTGGTCACAGCTATGCTGAGGACTCCCTTAGACAACCAAACCTATAAAAAATAAATAAACATGGCCTTCCTGGAATCAAATGGATGGCCCCTGCAAAAGATGACTGCTCATGCTCACCAGTTTGGTGGATGATGATTCAGGTTTTTACTTTGCTGAAGAGTTATGTTGTTCACATCCAACATTTCCAGATATTTTGCATGCCTTGACCCCCACCTTGCATTCTTGTGTTCCCTGTTGACCACTATATGCTGTGCCCTATAGTGACATAGGGGCTAGTGGAACCACAGCAACGTTTGATGATTTTTTAGATTCAAATATTGGGGTTGCTTTAGTCCTCTTTAGCGTACATAACCTCAGTTTCACCATGTGGACAGTACTTTTTTTTTTTTTTTACCTGAAAAATGTCAGGTGTGTTGAGTTTCATTTATAGGCTTTAGTGGGTCTATAGTCTGCTGTATATATCAAGTAAATCTAACAAAATGTGCAATTGAAAATACCACTGAGGTTACCTGCAGTGAAAAGATATAGACATTTGAATCTGTATGCAGATCGTAGTTTTTCCTGTAAACATGAAATTGGCAGTGCCTCAGCTTTCCTGTTGGTTATTGAGTCTGGGGCAGAATTTATACTTCCTGCCCTCCTTAAGCCAATTGCTTTAAAGGTCTCCCCTCCTACCTCAGTGGACTGGCTTAATATCACTCTATTAAGATCAGACGTCACAGTCACACAATGCTTTGGGGTGGGAGACTGGCTTGCTTTGTTAATATACTTAGAAACCAAAAACTGTCGCAATACCCAGTGTGGGTGAACTGTGTGTACATAGATCTCTATTTTACAAGCAAAATAACACAAACAATATAAAGTGGCAACAATAAGTGCCTAGCTGTATGACAATGGTAGGCAGTGAGGTGGGTTGACCCTTTTATTATACAAAACAATATGTTATTGTCAGCAAAATTATGTATGCTAAGTATGCAAGCTATCACTCTAGCTTTCCATAAGATCACTTCTAGGGGATATGTGGAGCCTGCGTTAGCAGAAATCATACTCTGCCTATAACTGGCCGATTGAGAGGTAGGGACGCTTTTTGGATGCCATGGACTTTTCTCATTTTCCAGGCAGAAAGAATGGTAAAAATGCAGACAGGGCACAGGGCAAAGCACTAGGGACAAAATGTATGTAAAATGGTTTGATACAGTAATGTTTTACTATGTGATTTTAGTGTATTGAGTGAATATCACTTTTTCCCGCCGGTTCCGTCCCCCGTATGTCCCGACTCTCGCAGAGAACGGAACCCGGAAGACGGATGCCGGCATCGGGCCGGAGGAGATGGCCGAGGATGCTGCAGGGGGGACATCGCGGGAGCGCAGGACAAGGTAAGTGATTGAGGGAATCCCTAAGCAATGTTGCAGTGTAATCCCGAGTGTAGCTGGCAAAGGTTCATTGCTCAGTTAGTCCATGCACACTAGCAGTTTTAAGCTCCTAGAAGCTGTTAAAACCTTTATTTTTTCTGCTCTTAAAAGCTAAATAGTATTATCCTATGTATCCATGCACAATACTTTAGGCTATTAGTGTTTTTTTAGCTTCATCTTCTAGGAGCAGAAAAAAATTGTTGTTGCAGAGTTTTTTGGAGCATTTTTCCAGCAGAAAAAAACTCTAAAAGCTTCTAAATGCTCCTCAACTCTACTAACAGCTTTTTTTCTAGCCCCTTATTTTTTTTTTTGCTACATGTACTGTAAAAACGCTAATTCTAATAAACGCTACTAAAAATGCTATTACCAGCGGTTTTTATCCAGCTTTTTTTAGGTAAAAAAAAAACGCTAGTGTGCATGGAGTCTTAAGGAGAGTAAAAGCAACTCACTTCATTCTCAGCTTCCTTCTGGCAGATGGTGCTCTCTAGGCTCCAGCAGTAGACTGTTCTGTGTCATTACGCCTAATGCAGGGCTATGGACCTTCCATTGATCTTATGATGGCAGGACCTTATCCCGTTGGAGCATGGGGGAGATGACACTGTGGGGACTGGTCTAGCAGTGCAGAGGAGTGAGTGAGTAGATGTTTTTTTTTTGTTCTGTGTCCCCTAGACTTAATTGCGCAGTAAACCCTTGCAGTGCTGGTGCCCTACTGTACGGGATACTTTTTAAGTTTCATGGAGTTGTGCTTTCAAGAAGATGTTGTAATTTCCTAGTAATTTCAGCTGCCTCTAACTCCAGCTATACTTATCATTTTTGCCATCTTATGCTCAGTTTGACTTTGATAAGGTTTGTGACAAGTTTCCTTTAAGCTTCCTAGGTTTCTTATCAGTTTTTGGACATCATTTTCCTGTGTTGTTAGATAAAGCTAAAGGTGGTAGCTATCTAACAACACCTGCATGTATTTCAGCTGCTTAAGATTAGCAGTTGAAAGAAATTGATACGCACATATATTTGCGCATCATGACTTTACCTGTTTGATACATTTTGTATCTACAAAGGGAAGATTTATTTATAAATGAAGTATATACGGTACTTTTCCCCATGTTGGGAATGTTCTGAGAGCTACAAGCCATTCTTGACAAGAGATTTTTATGTGAACTAAACCTTATTGTTTTTACTAACCTTTAACTTTTGTAAAGCTATTTGGTTTGCTCATTTTATTATTCTCTTTTCTGTATGCCCTACTTTAATTTACTTTTCTGTCATTCTTCATATTATCTGCCTAGTGAATAGGCACTTCTTAGATTCATGCTTCAGGTACTCCATTTGTTTGTTATGTCTGTTTATGTATTGCACCTTGAAAATACACCAATATCAGGCGAACCATGCATAGTAAGTAATGCTGAAAATAAGATTGGTAAAGTCTCCGTAGAAGCATCTGGTGCTTTTTAATCAGATTAGTAGGTGGTCTGCTCCCAGGCATGAGATCCTGGCTGTCCATACTATATTATGTATGAGTCTCATTTGCATATAATGGACTGATGCACCATGTAATGCCAAAATAGATTTACATAGCATATGCATATTTTAAAGAGCCATGACAACTGTGTGGAACCGTATTGTTGTTTTTGTCCCCTGTAGACTATCCTGTAGCATGTCCTACACATCTGTGTATATTGTGGATGGACAGCGGTAAAATTGGATTTTTTTTTTCTCCTCGACTGTGCATTGTTCATGATTCAGATAAATTGCTTTTCTTTTCAGAGCATTGGGCTTTAGTCTCCTGCATATGGAATTTTCCTATCCAATGATTTGTCTTGTTTTGTATAAGTGGCATTCTAAACACATTTCTTTTCATGTCTTTAACTGAATTTTATTGGGAAGTAGCTTTTATATACAATATAATTTACTGCGGAAGGTTCCAGATACAGTACTCTGCATATGACACGTTCTCTACATCTGTTAGATACTGTATGTGAGACCCTATACTGTATCAGTATGCTAATGGAAGATATATGATGAAAAACAATTATATTCTCATATTGTGTTAGCAAAATATTGTATACATACTGTATCTTGTTCTTTATGTTCATGACTAAACAAATATTATATTTTTTTAATAATGTTTTCATTTCTTTTGCTCTAGTATGTAAAAGATATTGCATTTCTTCATATAACATTTATCTAGCCAGCAGGTGGGCCTCTAGGTATCTTTTCATATGATTATCAGGCTGATCCTAAAGCAGAAGATGGGAAAGTATATTGTATTTGCTTGCTTTAAACTTTTTTTTTTCACATTCCTTCAGTTGCTTCCTGATTTCTGACCTAGCCCAAATTGATGTCATACATTGCTGGAGTCTTTCATCTGGAGGAAGGGCTTAACCAGCACACCCTCTCGCCTGCATGCCTGAGCTAAGCGCAGATGGGTTGCAGGAAGTAAATACTCCTTGAATCATCTGCCATTACTCAAGATGGCGTGGCTAGAAATTCCAGGGGGTGGTTTTGAAACGTTCTCAACAATATGTAGCATAGAGACATGGATGGGTGAGTTTGCTTTGAATATTAAAAAGGAATTAAAAAGCATATTGTCTCAGTGACGTCTGTGCTCCCAGTGTCCATTCAGCCCAGCTGAGGCTCCTGTGTGTCTCGGTATTCCAGCATCTCCAGTGTCTTTGGTTTCCAGTCTGAATCCAGTTGCGTATACTCCCTTCCTATGACCCTGCGCCTGTGTTCCTTGTTTTCCCCGTGTGTTTCTTACCCCAGTAATACTGTGCTCTCCTGTCAACGTCCAATCTTCATTCACCCTCTGCACTTCAGTTAGTTCCTGGTTGTCTGCAACAGTGTGATTCCTGTGTGTCTCAGTCAACCCCTCATTATCAACACCTGTGAACTCCCAGTCTGTGTTTCTCCTCCATGCTTCTGTGTGTTCTCATGAACTCATGTTAATTACTCCTATGATACCTGCTACTCAGTGAATCCAGTATCCCAGTACTGCAATAGATTTTTTCTGGTTTCAGTTGCAGCCTGCCTGGGTGAGTCAGAGAACTGCAACCTGGATATCATCGGCAGGGTAACATTTTCACCTCTAGAAGCTCTGGGGAAGCTCAGGTGGTATCTTAGAATCTGCACTTCAGCCACTCTCAGCGAGTGGCCAGCTGAGTCACCTGTGACCACTCTCCGGCTTTGACCGCCATCCACCCAGCTGCTACATTAAGGGCTCGTTCACACTGGAATGCGGTGCGGGAGAGCACAGTGTGTTCCTGTGAGATTCATATCAGGGCATGGTGTGTAGCGGCCCTAAGTCCCGGCTAGCCATTCTGTCCCTAGTGAGAGTGAAATCCCAATACATAACAGATTCATTCCTCCACTACTTCCCCATCCTAAGCTCCAGCTCTCCATAGACTTTTCGAGAAAGGAAATATCTTCTGATGTGCTTTTTATTTTTTAGATAACGCTGATTCTCTGTGTTATAAGTATCGACTCCAGGTAGAAGGCAAAAAATAAAACTATGTTCCATTGGAAAGATCTCTCTTCAATGAGGAAGGGTTAAAGCTGAGTGCCCAAGCAGTGACACAATGCTTTATGTGGAGTGTCATGTGCGCATTATCTTCTCACCATTAAGAATGAGATAACATATTCCTGTCACAGTTACTTATCACAAGTGATACAGGGATTGTCTTTGAAAGGTCTTTTCTGCTCACCTACAGTGATCATGTCACCTCTGATCGGTTATCTGAATCTTTCCTGCTACTAGCAATGGGTTTGTGGGTTTTCAAGGCCTAGCCTTGTACTCTAAGCTGCGTTATCCCTACCGCATAGCAATTTTTCTTGTAGTGGATGCAGCTGTTTTTAAGAATCCCATCGACAAATGTTTGAAGAATCCTTACAAACCTTTCTCTTTGGCTGGCCGTACATTGCACCCTGCCTTGGCTTTTCTGTCAAACTTTAAGGGACTGGACTAAGGCTAGCAGAAGAGATCCCTCCCTCACTGTCTCTGTCAGCCAGAATATGTGCCAACTGCTCATGAAATAACGTGGCACAGACAATTCAGATTTGATAAGGTTTCATTTTATTTCCAACCTTTTAGAAGTCTGTGTTGGAGCTGACTCATCGTTTGGATTATCTGGGTCTTTTCCTAGACATGTACAAACCTTACATTTTTTTCCCCAAGTTGCCAGACTCAGACTCTTCATTCCAGAAGTCACCTGACTCTTTGCCTTTGCACAAGAATCATTAGGGCCAGACCTGTTTGCTGATGGTAGCCTCATTTAAGGCAGCCTCATTGTGTCTTGAGCAGAACTTCACGATCCACCCTTGTTGTTGTTCACAGCATAAGAGTGGACAGTTGGCAGGCATACTTTCTCAGCAGGCAGGTCCTAGAGGAATGGGCCCTATAGTTAGAGGTTTTCCAGCACCTGTGTGTCACAGGCAGAGAACAATAGGTGTTGACTACCTGGCCATCAGGTTCAGCAATACATTGGACAGGTTTGTCTTAAGATACAGAGATCCTCTATTAAAATCAGTGGATGTTATGATGGCTCCATGGGACCATTACAGTCTAACCTATGTCTTTCTTCCCTGAAACTCCTTCCTTGACTGCTCTGCAGAATAGATATGAAGGCCATTCTGGTGACCCTCATAACTCCAGACTGGCCCAGGCAGTTGTGATGCTCCAAAATGATCAGACTCCTGCTAGACACTCTATGGGCTCTTCCAGATCTTCAAGATCTTCCATTACTGATTTACCATCCTTCTTCATGGTCATTGGCTTGAACAGAATGACTGTTGAAGCCAGGGTCTTGAGGGACAGGGGCCTCCCTGAATCTGTTATTCCAATGATAATTAATGCTAGGAAATCCACTTGCCAAAAGGTCTGCTATTTCCAGTGGAAGACATACTTCACTTGGTGTGAACAAAGATTTCAACCTAGAAAATACTTGGTGGAATGAATCTTGACCTTTTTGCTGTTAAACCTGGATCAGAATTTGGCCCTAGGTAACATCAAAGGGCAGATATCGGTACTTGAGACCTTGTTCAAGTAACCGTTAGCCTTCTGTTCTTTGATTAGGACCTTCGTACAGGGTGTTTCTCATGTGGCACCCCATGTGTAGTTACCCATCACTCCATGGCATTTGAATTTGGTTCTGCAGGCTATTTAAAAACTGTCTTTTGACCCTGTAAAGGATATTCCTCTTTCCATTCTTACTCACAAGATTTTGTGTGCCTTGTAGCCATCACCTTTGCTAGACACGGGTCTGAGCTGACAGCTTTGTCCTGTAAAGAACTCTTTCTGGTCTTACAAGAACAAGGTGAAGGCCTAGAGCCTCCTTCCTTCCTAAGGTGATTTTGGCTTTTCACCTCAACAGAGACACTGTTGTTCCATCCATCTGTCCAGCTCTAGTGCATCAGAAGAAGATGTTCCTTTAATGTCTGAATGTAGTTTGTGCTGAGTGTGTCTACCTTGCAGCCATTGCTTCCATTGATTCTGTCTTTGTCATCCCTGTAAAGGGACTTCTCATTCCACCATTACTTGGTGGCCCAGGCAGACCATCACTTAAGCTTATGGTATTAAGGATCGGGTTCTGGCCTTTCCTATCAAGGCATACTTTACTAGGTCTGTGAGTGCTTCTTGGACTTTTGAGCATCAGGTAACTGTCCCAGATTTGCAAGTCTGCCGCCTGGTCTTTATGTCACATGTTCTCCAAGTTTGACCAGGTTGTTGCTCAAGCTTCATCTGATGCCAACTTGGGGCATAAAGTCCTTCATGCAAGTCTTTGATTTGCAGACAACCCCAAAGTTTGTTGTTTTGAGGGCTTGTTAGTGTTTTGTTGCAGTTGCTTTTTAGAATGATCAGACATAATACAACATAGTTTTATTTTAGAATACACCCCCAGACAGGAGAGCTGCACTTATATTGAGAGAGCTGCAATATATTAACCCCCTTCAGTCACATGCATGCAGTTGGCAAGCTTCATGTTGCCATAATCACCCTATTTCCAAAAGTGTTGTTTCAAAATGTGTTTGTTTATGTCAAGTACTGGTTTGGTGTAGTTATAAAGAACATTAATGAATATGTATAAAACATTTTTAACATAATTTTTAACATAATTATTTTTTCAGTATGGAAAAACTGAGTTGACTTTAAATAATGTGTATTTTTCTAAAGCGAATATTCTTTACTGACTAAATTCCCCTTTGCTGTAAGTAACCTTTCACGTTATTTCACATGTACCCTTGTTAATAATGGAAACTGCAGAAACATCACTTGCAGTTTTTAAAGTAAACACTTGGTGGAAGTATTGCACTAGTCTGTGCAAAATTCATTCAATATTGTTACCGTATTTCTGGAATTGTCTTTTGTTTACCAGGAGGTATTTGATGCAGCTGTCTTATAAGTGGCTATTTTCCTATGAAATGACTTGGGATTTTCTATTTATTTATTTATTTTTTGCTTGACCAGCTATGCAATATCAATCTTAACTATTACCAGTCTGTTAGCACATTTGAAACCTGTTTTACACGTAGTTCTAATCAGATTTGCACAAATCCTTCTATATGAGAAGGCTAGGGCCATTTTGAAGAATCCACTGTGCTAATTTTGCTATTATATAAAGCTTGCCCTCTCTTCCCTGGTTTGACAGAGAATGCTGTGCTGAGTTTATGGTGAATTGATGCAAAGTATTGAGCACCAGTTTACTTGGATTTGTCATGGACCATAACATTTGTTTTAAATACAATAAAGCTTGTACCCCATGCAGCTCATTGCCTGAGTAGATTAGTATGTAAATGTTCTTGCGTTTGCCAGCTGAATTTTTTTTTTGGTACATGAAAGATCAGTCTTGTCATGAAAAGCATGGCAAATTATGCAGAATGGTAGACTAATTCCATAGATCAGGGCTGGACAAATCAGGAGGCAGTATGCACTTTTAAGGTGCCACGGCTTTTGTGTTCTATTGAGAGCTGTCATTTTTGTTTTCGCCCTGTTGCCTGCATATGACTCGTTGGATTCCCAAAGCCTTAAAACAAATCAAGACCTTTTTTTCAGACAAGGCTCATAGGGGTGAAATGTGTAAATTTTCTTTAGAGATTATGTATAAATCTTACCTTAGATGAAAGACACTATGTATTACATTCTTTTAAAGTGGTTATAAGGCCTAAACATTTTCTACCTTAATGTATTCCTTGTATTGAAGTGGTTGTAAACTCTTACATATACCCAGGAAGTGACTAGCCTCAGGTGGTACACAGTTTAAACAAATGCTCCTGCATATGTTGTACCTGTTTATCAGCAGTATTTTCTTGTCTACATCTGTTTAACTGCTTCCCCGCCATCCTATAGTAGAACTACTGCTACAGGGCGACAGGGCTGCGAAAAATCACATATATATGTGATTTGTGTATCTGGGTAGAGGGTGTGCGCCGCCATTGGCAGCTACAGATGTCAGTCACCGGGTCCCGGCTGGAGATTCCCTGGCGATTGCCGAGTGACACTGACAGGGGAGAGACCTGTGTGTAAACAGCACAGGTCTCTCTCCTGCCAGCAAGAACTTGCTGCTGTGTATTTCTCTGCACAGCACAGAAATACACAGCAGCATGTTTCTCTAGTAAAACACACACAGCACATTATGTAAAACAGCACACAGTTAACCCTTTGATCGCCCCAGATGTTAACCCCTTGGGATGTTATTGGCAGTTAGCCAGTTCTCACTTAGAGTCAGAATGCGTCTCACAGTCCCTCTATAAGTCGCTGATCACCACCATTGCAAGTTTAAAAAAAGGAAAAATTCCAGTATATATAACGCCATTTGTAGATGCTATAACTTTCACATAAACCAATTAATTTACATGTATTGGGATTTTTTTTTTAGCAAAGACATGTAGCAGAATACATTTTGGCCTAAATTTATGATGAAATTTGATTTTTTTAAAAATGTTTTTACCTGATATATTTCATGGCAAAAAGTAAAAAATATAGGGTTTTTTTTTTTCAAAATGTTCGATCTTTTAATAACGCAAAAAATACACAGGTGATCAATTACCACCGAAAGAAAGCTTTATTTGTAGGAAAAAAAGGACATAAATTTAGTTTGGGTACAGCATTGCATGACTGCGCAATTACCAGTTTAAATAGTGCAGCGCCGTATCGCAAAAAAAATGGCCTGGTTAGGAAGGGGCGTAAATCCTCTGGAAGGCAAGTGGTTAAAGTCTAGAACTTATAGAGCTTTTCTGAGCTGTCAAAAAAGAGGGGGCAAAAAGCTGAAGTTACACTGTCACAGGTATACACTATAGAACAGGGTTTCTCCAGTGGAGTTGCGAGAAGTCCCCAGGGGTTTTGCAGGAAAAAAACCCTGATGCTTGTAAAAACAAGTAACTAGTTTTGGCATGTTTAGCCGCATTTGGGCATGAATTCATTTCATTGTCCAGAACAAATTTATCTATTCTCATCATTGAAATGAATTAGTGCTCAGGCGCTAAATGCGCCTAGTGTTAACATGTGCTTAGACGTGTTTACATGCACTGAGAAGCTTCGTGTTTTTCCAGCCAAAATTCTTATACTCCTGGATGCACTGGTAGTGTATATTTTTTTCCTCTAAACTCCTCCAAAGATTTATGTGTGCATGGACACATAGACTAACATGCAGGGGAATTGAGAGGCAGGAAAAAAAATTGCAGATGCCCCTAGAAGCAGCTGTAAAAACATCTGTTGTGCCATAAATAAGGGTGAACTTACCGTTTAATGAGCACACATGAAGTACACACCCTCTGTTACCGAATCATTCATGCACAATGAAAGACATTTTTGCAAGATAATCTGAGATTGGGTTTGGAGATTCTGTACCTAGAAGGATTATGACCCTAAACATACATCCAGTGGGATGTTGTACTGGTTTACAACCAAGAGCCTAATTGCCTTACAGTTCATCTAGTTAAAGTTCAGGTTTCAATGCAATTGGATATCTTTGACAGGACCTGAAAATGATTCATTAAAGGAGAAGTTCACCTTTTAACAAATAATAATAAATGCACATTTGTTTGCAGGTAAAAAATATGCATTTATTATTTTTTGTTTCTGGAGCCTCTAAATCATTGCACCAGCGATCAGCAGATCACTGGTGCCATGCAGGTCTCTCCCTGACCTGTCAGTATATCATACATCCTGTACGGGCAAGCAAATACTTACTGACAGGAAGGCTCAATGAACTACCACAGTGCTGTGGAGCGCCGTGGTAGTTAATTGAAAACTACAAGCCAACAGCCGCAAAGGCTGCTGGGACTTGTAGTTTTTCCACTCACAGAATACTGAGAATGAGTGATGCAGCCGGACGGGCAGAGCCCAGCACGGCCGCGCTTTTTAAAAATCTGACAGCTAGCTGGGAGGAGAAGATCCCCTGCTAGCTGTCACAACAGGGATCGGGGGTGCGGGGGCTAATCCAGTCATTACATGTTACACCCTGGATATGGGTGTAACGTAACATTATGAAAGGTGAACTTATCCTTTAATGGCCCTCATCCAACTCAGCACAGTTACAGTAATTATGCCAAAAAGAAAGTCACGAATAAATATATCAGGATCCAGATGCCTAAATCTGATAGACACATTGCAGATTTTCATCACTGGAGCCTGTAGACACACAACTGTCAACACTTAAAGGAACCTCCCTCTTCTAGGATTACCGAAATTGCACAGAACCTTTTCTTGTATTACAGGCTTAGGCAGGCCAGAGATGGAGTGAATTTCTTTCCTGCAACCATGGGTGTTGACAGACAGTGTTGATAAGGGAATCCCTCCCCCAAGCCATTGTTTTCTCTCAGCAAGCGGGGGGAAGCCATCCCTGTTGGGTTAATACAGTGATTATTACTAGCAGCTATATCAGTCGCTAGCAATAATCACATGTAAAATCAGGTAGGCTGGTTGTACCCAGGTTGATCGATCAGCTTGGGTACATTCAGCCTGCCGAACTGTCTATGGCCGGTCTTACCCAGCTTAAAATATTGTGACTATGAAATAAGCTTACGTATATAAGATTGCTGTATTTCTTCTGATAATGGGGTAAAAAAAAAAGTGTTTGATAGCAGTTAAAAGCTGTCTCTTGGCCTCTGCAGCCCATTGGCACAAGCGTATTGTACCTAATAGTATATCCAGCAACGTACTTGCCCCACAGACTTGTGATACAGTTGAAGATGGTTTTACCTAATATTGATTCAGGTCAGTGAATAAACAATATAATATTTTTTGTTAATGTTTTTCATTGTAAAACCTATTTTGTATCTTTTTAAAAATGCCAACAATGCCATGTAAATCAAATGGTAAAATCACAATTAAATAAACATTCATCTTAGGTTGTAACACTACAGAATGGGAAAAAGTCCCAAGAAGGTTAATAACATCCTTATGGACTACCTGGGTAATTAAAACTGTTATGTGGACTTCAAAATCAAGTCAGGAATGGCTGCTTCCAATGTTAAGATTGTTTCATAGATTTACTGTATTGCACATTCAAAAACAAATCCACAACAGTAGCTCCCTTTTTTCTAGCCTCAAATTTTCTGTATTAAATTCTGCATTTTGTTTGAATTATACTGCATGCTATTTTATATGTTAATCTTCATAGTTAATATTTTCAAGTACTTATATGAATGTAAAAGGTTTACTGGTTTGCCATATGAAATAAGAAAGTGAATGTTTATGAAAATTTCACTAATTTGCACAGGTATATCCAGTAGATGTTTGAACGGTTCAGTGCTCCTCTACATTTAAGCATGTAAAAGCAGGCCTCAGTCTTAGACTGTGAAGGTCATTTAGAGTTGACTGCATGAGCTTGATACAATATTTTCTATAGCCCATATGGTATTTTTGCTCAACATATTCAGTACTTTTCAAATAATGTTCTCTTTCTGAATCGTTTTCACAATTAAAACAACAAAAAAGTATGCTATTTACTATAATCCAACATATGCCCTGTGACATCCAAATATGTTGCTTGATTGGGGCGATATAAGGTTTCATCAGATTTTGCTCTTAACCTTGATGATATTATATGATTTACTTGGTGCATACTGTGATGATATTTTTTTGAAGTTAGGCCTGGCTTCAGAACTATTTTAAATGTAATGAGCTGTTATATTTATTTTTTTTTCTATCCTTATCATTTTTATGTAATGTAATCTCTACTTGGATTTGTTGTTGCGTGTGTTTTACAGTGGCATATAAGTGGGAACCTCTTATGGTGGTTCTTCACTTCCTAGAAACAATAAAAGTGGCAACCGGTTGCAATTGCCGAGTTTCAGCCTACAAAGACCTTAGTCATAGCCATTCCTCACTTCCTAGGCAATTCATTTACAGAAAAAAATTCTGAAAATATCAGGAAGTACATCAGAGGATGGTACAAACAAATCAAATCCGGTATTAACAACCTAAAGGGACTTGGTTCTACAATTATAATATACTAAATTAAAATTGATATAATTTTATAGCAGAGTTTACTACTGATTTAAAGTGTAGGTAAATGCTAAAAAATTTTTTTTTGTATTTTTAAATAGATTAGGGAAGAGAAATAGCAAGATATGGGTAAGCATACAGCCAAGTACTGATTTTGTGGGGAAAACTGGGTACCCACAAACTGGGTAAAATAGTGCTTTTGGTTTCCAAGTTCTCGGAGTGCACTGAATGTGAAACAAGTTTTAGGCCTCATTCACACCTTAGTGATTTTCTGCTTGAAGCTCTAAAACGCTCAACAGGGCAAATCCCTTGTTCACACCTGAACATTCTGTCACCTGTTGCAAAATGCTTGTCACTCAAAAAAATACGATCTTCTTTTTGGCAGTTTGGGCCCCATAGACTTCAATGGAAGTACTTAAAACATGCAATATGAGCATTTCATAAGAGTTTTCTTGCATGTTTTCTGCTCTCCACCCCTAATTTGCTCCATGTCTCCTCCCCCTAGTGCTTTTTATTGGCAAAAAAACACCTAAAGCTGTAAAATTATTGTACTAAAAATGCTCAAAAACTCTTAAATAAAAATGCCTAAAAATTGCTATGCTCAGGTGTGAGGGTCTTAGTGAGGGTCCGTTTCTGTGTTCATACTATTTGTGTTTTTAAGAGAGCCTGTGAAACGTTTTGGACTTCACTGAGCCCATCCGTGTTTCTGCTTAATAACTAGATATTTAAACCCTCCTGATCATGGACTCACTACTTAAGGCTTCCTTACACTGGAGAAAACATGTAGGCCTGGAGTTTGCTCTTCAGCTTTCACTGTGTACATGTTTGTTCTTGATCAAAGAAACAGTTTTGATGCTGTTTTGCTATGTTCCAGTACAGTTCTGTGCAGAAAAATGCACCATGTTCTACTTTTTTTTTTTTTCTGCACTGGAAACTGACTGGAGCTGACTGCACTGGTGTAAACTAGGGCAAATGGAATACATGGAAAAGACTGTGCATGCCTTTTTGATGCAGAAAAAAATGCACTGGACTGCATCTGGTGTGAACTAGCCCTAAGTGCAGGTTCACTTTAACACTAAACTCTAAATTGTGTTCTCCTGTTTTATGCTTGCAAAACTGTATCCGTGTCAAATTTGCAGCCTTGTACTGTCATTTAAACCAGATAGAAAGTAAATAAATGAAAAGTAAAATCTCTGAACCAAAGTCAGCACAGCATACAGCAGCTTTTTTAGAATTAATGGATTTGTCGATATACTGCAACTTTTCTTTGATTCACCAATATACAGTACACCATTACTGTCACAACAGCTGCTGCTTGTTCCAGTAACCAATCAAAGGTTTTCTATTCTGTTTTTGGTATCATTCTGTTGCTTATAGCAAGCTTCATGTTTGTTCCATAATAATCCTAATTGTAGTGCAACAGCATCACAATATTATACCTTCATGTTTGTTAAAGAATAATATAGTGTAAGTAGCAAAAATAGATATAAAAAAAAAAAACTCACTGTTAGACCTCATGTACACTGCTTCTCCCAAAGGTGAGTTCAGGAGCTTTTGGTGCTAAGCGCTTGGGGCATTTATTCATTTCAGTAGCAAGTACTCTGGCCAATGAAATGAATAAACATCCAATCTCTAAACCGCGGTACTGTGTGTACATGCGTTTTTGCCACATTTAGCGTTTTTCTGCTGCCAGTAGAAACATGTTCCAGTGTACATGGAGCCTTATACTGAATGCATTTTTGAGAATGTTTGACAGTAAGGCCTCATACACACTGCTTAACTGTAAAACACTGTCTCTCCTGACAAGAGAAAATCAGTGTTAAAAACTCACCTAAGCTGCTTTTTTCAGACCAGTTTAGCAGTGTTTGACGTTTAGGCATTTATTTATTTAAATGGCCAGAATTTTAATTTTCTCTGGTCACTGAAATGTATAAACACTGAAGGCATGTTTAAATGCATTTAGCAGCGTCAAGCTTTTTTTCTGACAAAACTCTGCTGCTCCTGGACACACTGGCAGTGGGGTTTTTCTGGCACCTAAACGCTGCTAAAAGCCTATGTGTGCATGGACACATAGGCTAACATGCAGGTGAGTTTAGAGGTAGAAAAAAAATGCCAGATGCCCCTAGGAACAGCTGCACATGCACGTGCATGAGGCCTTATACAAAAGAATAACACTAAACAAATTATCTCCTAGATTGTAAGAGCAGGGCCCTCGAACCCCTTGTGTATTGTTTTGTTACTGTATTGTCGCATGTTCTGTCCCCCCCTATAATGTACAGCGCTGAGCAAACCTTTCTGGCACTATATAAATACTGTATATTAATAATAATAACTTAGTTTGCTTTTAGTAGTAGTTTTTCATATTCCATGAAACCTTATTTAGCCATATCTTTTGTGCTGGTTCTGGGATAGCCTCTTGTTCTGTCTAACTTGCCTCTTGTGCTTGTATGTGTGGAGGTGGGGGTTTCAGTGGGCTGAGGGAGTGTTGCAAGAACCATAGAATATACAGTAGCCTGCAAGGGCATATAGCAGTGCTCTCCAAACTGTGGCCTGGGGGCCAGATGTGACCCTTTGCTTGCTTATATGCGGCTCTTGCGGCATTATTCCCTCCACTGTCCGCAACAATGTGGCATAGTTCCTGACACTGACAATGGGACACGATTCCTCCCATTGATACCAATGATGGGGCATTATTTCTCCCATTGACACCAATGTTTAGACACTATTCTTCCAACCTACACCAGTGATGGGGCACTATTCCTCCCACGATACCAATGATGAGACACTATTCCTCCCATTGATACCAATGATAGGGCACTATTTCTCCCACGATACCAATGATGAGACACTATTTGTCAGGGCAGGAACGCTGGAATGGGCAGGCAGGCCTATGGTACGGTCACGCTGCGACTGACGACAGCCACTACCCACAGACCAGAGTCCCTCAGGGCGCGGAGTCTAAGCTCCAGGCTACCCTTCACCAGGGCCCCTGATGGTGGGGATGGACTTGACGCAGCCTGAGACCAGGTCGCGGCCCCCGAGTGACCCCAGCTGCGATAACGACTGCCGCCAATGGCGTACAGCTGGTGGGAGCTAGATGGGATCACGAGTAGAGTAGTCAGACAAGCCGGGTCAATAACAACGGAGCAGACAGTACTAGACGGTAGGCAAAGAATACTCAGGTCACGGGCCGGGTTCAACAACGGGAGGTCAGATAAAGGGTTAACGCAGAGAGTAGTCTTGTCCAAGCCGAGTCGGTTACCAGGAGAGCAATGGGAACAACACAAGAGCTTGCAACAGGGCAACATACAGGACACAAGTGCAGAGCACACTTGCAGACAGCAGGTTTAAATGTGCTCAACCACACCCTTCTGAGGAGGAGCCGCAGAAGCCTGAAGGCATAAAGGTTCCCACCATGCTTTGCAGAAAACCAAGATGGAGGCCAGCTCATGGAGATGCACAAGCTCTGAAGAAAGGTAGGACCTTGACACTATTCCTCCCATTGATACCAATGATGGGGCATTGTTTATTTATGCTGACAACAAGAAATTGATTTCTCCCACTGGCCGCAGTCCGGCCCCCTAAAGTTTGAAGGACAATAAACTGGCCCTTTGTTTAGTAAGTTTGGAGACCCCTGGCATGTAGATTTAGATTCAAGATGGACTGGTTCACTTACCAAAAATGTATGGGTTGCAACAATTCATGTTCACAGTGAAATTCCCTAAACTGAGCCTGTCATGCAGGACAAGGTGACAGGATCACTCAAATTTATCCCTCCTCATTAGCATTTACTTCCCTTCCCTTTGTTCTTCTACACACACAACTCCATTCACATGTAAGCAATTCTTATTATTATTATACAGTATTTATATAGCGCCAAAGGGTTTGCTCAGCGCTGTACAATAGCAAGGGGGACAGAACATGAGACAAGACAGAAACAATACAATACACGAGGGGTTCGAGGGCCCTGCTCTTTCGAGCTTACAATCTAGG
The DNA here is from genome assembly GCF_062004578.1 of Staurois parvus. NCBI lineage: Eukaryota > Metazoa > Chordata > Amphibia > Anura > Ranidae > Staurois > Staurois parvus. The sequence goes on from NW_028318154.1 coordinate 39,374, forward strand.
AGGGAGGGGAAAGTGGTACAGGATGAAATGGCTGTGAGGGATGGAGTGGTGGGAGGAGTGGAGGAGGTCAGTTGTTAGGTGAGGGTGGGGTAGGCTTCTCTGAAGAGGTGGGTTTTCAGGGTGCGCCTGAAGGTGAGGAGGGTAGGTGACAGTCTGATGGATTGGGGTAGGGAGTTCCAGAGGATGGGGGAAGTCCTGGAGAAATCCTGCAATCGGGTGTGGGAGGAGGAGATCAGGGAGCTAGAGAGTAGGAGGTCCTGTGAGGAGCGAAGGGCACGGGTAGGGTAGTATTTGGGTATCAGGTCGGTTAGATAGTTTGTGGTTGCAATGTGAATGGCTTTGTAGGTCAGAGTTAGCATGTTAGTTTGAATTAGCATGTTAGTTTGCAGGTGTGGTTGGAATGTGCATTGGGGTGCTATTCAAAATGAATGTGTGAATTTAAGTGGTTCTAAAAGCTGAAGGCTTTTACCTTCATCATTCTAAATGCAAAACCTTGAATGTGGAGCTCCCTGCTCATCACCTCCTAATACTTATGTGAGCCTGATCTTGATCCAGCAATGTGCAAGAGAGCAGCAGCTCTCCTGGGTCTCTCCCTACTCATAGGTTCAGACACAGTAGCGGGAGCCATTGGCTCCCGATGCTGTCAATCTCAGCCAGCGAGGAGGGAGTGAGGGGCGGGCCCCGTGACAGATGGGCGGGAGCGAGCATGCATGAGTGCACCCAAAGGAAGTTGCTTTCTCTGGGTGCCTTCAACAGGAGGGAGGAGCCAGGAACGCCGGTGGGAGACCCGAAAAAAGGACGATCGGGGCTGCTCTGTGGAAAACCATTGCACAGAGCAGGTAAGTATAACATGTTTTTTATTTTTAAAACAAAACATCTGAACCTTTATTATCACTTTAGGTGAGCCCTAACTGTCGTGTCTGATGCAGATTTAGAGCTAATCTTTCAGGTAACATTATAGTGAGTGATGGGTTTGTCCGAAAGATCTTCCTGGAATGCAGATAGAAGTGATTGAAGCTTGATGCTGAAAATATACCAAATTCCAGTGACTGAGGGAATGAAAAAAAATTGTATCCTGCATGACATGGAACTTGTATAATTCTGTTATCAAGAGGTTCAGGATTGGATTGGATAGTTGTAACAGGAAATACAGAAACCCCTTTCAGCAAACACATTATAAGTCCAAAAGCTAAGTTACAGTTTCGTTACAAACAAGAATATTGTCGCTAATGAAAACATTTTATATTGGCAAATAAAAAGCAGGTGGTAGAAGAAATACACACAATATAGGGGACATGTTGATGATAAAACAGAATGGAAATGAAACTAATATTTTCCAGCTGAGGAGGTTGTAATAAAGATTTTTAGTTTTAATATGTTAATTTATATTCAGGGCTGCCAGAAATAAGGCACATTTATCCAGAGATGTAAGCACCTGCATGAGACAACTTACTTTCTGTTTGTAACAGAGACTGTTCTCTACAAATAATCAGCTAGAAGATTCTTGGAAACTGCTTCTGTTTCGGAATCCTCTAGAGCCACTGATTTGAAGAAATGTGCTCTGAGTATTCCTGGAGTTCCTCTAATAACGGTTTTCCTAGTGGTTGTCATAACTTACTGTTGGACGTGAGCTCTGGAGATGAGGACTGTGTATTGAGAAATTGTGCAGTATATCATTCGCATTGTAAGAAGAGCTGGATGTGAAGGTTTCAGAGGATGTTAGAAGAATCCATCAGTTTAAATTGGGTTCTCTTCTCATAGTTAGTTACCTGTTACTGGAGTTCTAGTTTGTCGAATATCAATAACAGAAATATTAATGAACAAAAACATGTTTTGGGTCTCATTTATACCAGCAACTGTGTTGGAATGCAGCCACAGTTGTGCGGTGTGAAGGCTTTGGTACGCTGTAACAGTACATCACACACCATTTTTATTTTACTTTAATAAAATGTCACAAAATGATATTTCATTCAGTTCTTTCAGCTGAACCCTGAAGGTTATAACCCCTATCAGGTGTTTTTGCCATTGCCTCCCACATGGCCAACCCCCATAGCCAAAACAGGAAGTGAGAAGCAATTCCTGGTTGTCCCCAGGGTCACCAAAACTAGTATCACTTACTATTGCCTGATTCACTACATCTGCTGGAAGTCTGTTCCAAGCAGCGACTACTCTTTCTGTAAAATAGTAATTCAGGACCCTGCATTCACTATATCTGGTCGTCCGCAGTACACAGAACATGGAAGTGCAATATTTTAGCAAATATAAACTGCCAAATACCGTTTTTCATCAGCATTGGAAGCAGTCTTGTGACTTCTATTGGTGTCCAGCTGAGCACTGGTTAAAGCTTGTAGGAGGAATTTTCATTCTCTTCTGTGAGATTTCATAACCCCCGACCCTCTGTCTGGACAGTGCTGATTGGCCCTGTGCTGATCACATGCACCCTCCCATAAAAAAGAAAAAACTCAAGCAGTACACACCAAACTGAGCATGTGCACAGTGTCCCCGAGGTTCTGTTCTATCAGGAGATGAAATGGGGAACACGGAAAAAGGGGAGGAGGATCAGAGAAGACAGGATCAAACATCCTTTTACACAATGCAGAGGATTAACCCATTAAGTTGCACAGTGAGTATAACAAGCATGCTTTACTGCATATACTTGTGGACTTCACCTCCGCCACATCCCCGAGATACGTCCATTCCTAACCTCAGAAACCACTAAGCAACTTTTTCACTCCCTTGTTATATCTTGCCTTATATCTTGCCTTGACAATTGTAACTCCCTCCTCATTGGCCTACCTCATCACAGGCTATCCCCTCTTCAGTCTATCATGAATGCTGCCGCCAGACTTATCCACCTTACTAACCGTTCCATATCTGTAATCCCTCTCTGCCAATCCCTCCACTAGCTTCCCATTGCCCAACAGATAAAATTCAAAACATTAACAATAACGTATAAAGCCATGTATAACTCTGCCCCAAATTACATCAACGATCTTGTCTCTAAATATCACCCAAACCGTACTCTCCGCTCCTCGCAAGACCTCCTGCTCTCTAGTTCCCTTGTCTCCTCCTCCCATGCTCGTCTCCAGGACTTCTCCAGAGCTTCCCACATCCTCTGGAACTCTCTACCCCAATTTATCAGACTATTGCCTACTCTGCTCACTTTTAGGTGATCTCTGAAAACCTGTCTCTTCAGGGAAGCCTATCCTGCCCTCAGCTAATAATGGAATCTTCTACTCTTCCAACCAGTCCATCCCCCACAGTTACTACCTTTTGTACTACTAGCCCCTCCCTCCTAGATTGTAAGCTCCAAGGAGCAGGGCCCCCTTTCCCTCTTGTATTGAACTGTATTGCTGCTGTATTGTCTCCCGTTTTATTGTGAAGTGCTGAGCAAACTGTTGGAGCTATATAAATCCTGTATAATTATAATAATATATAGACTGATTTTACTGTTGTGGGCTTAGTAACACTTTAAAGGTCATCAAAAACAGTGTAGCGCTCTTAAAAAACTGTGTCTAGTACTCAATATTAATTCCTAAAAATAAATAAATCAATATAAAATATTGTAATATACAATAGTGAGAAAAAATAAGTGCCAAACTAAGATATCAAACAGAAATCTATCACCCATTTAAAAAATACGTGTACTATCATATAAATAATATATGACTACTATTTCACACAACCATATGGATAGTGTACACACATCTACTATAATTAAGTCAAAAACTCCAAACTTCATCCAATGAGGGAACTCTTAGCAGTGCTCACACAGTGCCAAAAAAATAAACATTTATAAAATGTGTCTTAAACAATGTCCTTTTGTGGGAATGAATAAAATCATGCAGTGTGCAGCAGTGATAATTAAATAAATCCGTGACTGTGCTAAACTCTTCTCCTGTTAACGGCTAGATTGCCTCCTCACCTCCTCCTAGTGACCCCAAAGGGGCCAACAGGCTTGCAGGATCACCCTGGATCCTTGATTTATAATGGCCAGCAGCTTCCTTCCTTCCCTGGATCTCCTTTGTGGGGCTCCTAGTGCCCCTGATCAGTCAAGGTGGTTCTGAAGGATAATAGCTCACCAATCCAGTGAGCCAAGAAAAACCTCTAAGTGTAGTACTTTAGTAAACTTGGTTTATTCAAAGAGTAAAAGAGTATCACTCACATTACAAGCAGTCTTCCCTCCTCACTAATGTATGGGTATACTGCATGTGAATGGGACCTCCTGGGTGTAGCAAAATGGCGTCTCACGCCGGAAATGCGTCACCACGCACCGGAACTACGGACTCGCGAACCTACGCGTTACGTCACCGTCTGCTCGTGACTTCCTCGGGGTATCGCATTACGAGCGCAGTCCCTCCCTTTATACTGGACCTAATGTTTGGCTTTAATAGCGGCCCGCCCCACATGCATTCAGCGGTGCCCGCGCCATTTTCTCGAAGGCATCTCCCATTCAGAACAGCAGCCATTTTTCTGATGTTCTCCTTTAATTTAACCTGCCGCATATTACAATATGTAATGAATAGGGAGATCTCTTAATCCAAATAGACACCACACTGTTGGAGTCATTACCTAAAAAACGGGGAATCCTAAAGCACTTATTGAATTGTTAATAGACCTTTATTAGGGAAACTAGATTAAAAATGCCAATGAATCCCTCAATACTATATATTAAAAAATCGGATAAAAACGAAATACTTTTTTTAAATATATATTACTTATGAAATAAATAAACTAACTAAATAAATTGACACCCAATCTAAAACCTGGGGGATGGACCAAGGGAATGACCATATAATTAATACCGATAAAAATTATGTAAATAAAAATGTATATTCAAAATAGATATACTAATTATATATAAAAAAGGAATGTATCAAAAAAAATCCCTACATCATGTAATCTACCCACACATTTACATGATTCAATTTTAAAAAAAAAAGTGCTTTAGGATTCCCCGTTTTTTAGGTAATGACTCCAACAGTGTGGTGTCTATTTGGATTAAGAGATCTCCCTATTCATTACATATTGTAATATGCGGCAGGTTAAATGAAAGGAGGACATCAGAAAAATGGCCGCTGTTCTGAATGGGAGATGTCTTCGAGAAAATGGCACGGGCACCGCTGAATGCATGTGGGGCGGGCCGCTATTAAAGCCAAACATTAGGTCCAGTATAAAGGGAGGGACTGCGCTCATAATGCGATACCCCAAGGAAGTCACGAGCAGACGGTGATGTAACGTGTAGGTTCGCGAGTCCGTAGTTCCGGTGCGTGGTGACGCATTTCCGTAGTTCCGGTGCGTGGTGACGCATTTCCGGCGTGAGACGCCATTTTGCTACACCCAGGAGGTCCCATTCACATGCAGTATACCCACACATCAGTGAGGAGGGAAGACTGCTTGTAATGTGAGTGATACTCTTTTACTCTTTGAATAAACCAAGTTTACTAAAGTACTACACTTAGAGGTTTTTCTTGGCTCACTGGATTGGTGAGCTATTATCCTTCAGAACCACCGTGACTGATCAGGGGCACTAGGAGCCCCACAAAGGAGATCCAGGGAAGGAAGGTGAAAGTAGGTAGGTGGTCTTTTTCCTTTTCCTTGGGGGCCCCCTCAAGATACCAACAGTCACACCTGGACACAGCTACGAGATCTCGGAAAGTGAATGCACTCAAATCACCTCAGTTGCGATTGCAAACACTTCAGTTTTATTGGCATAACATCAGGGTTATTATACTGTAGTCTTTAGGCAAACACACCCTCAGACCTTCCAATCAGATACATGTACATTGTTTTACCTTAACTCAACAATTATTTGTATGAGGTTTGCATTTTCACTCTTCTGCTTTATCTATCATACCATATCTGCTCTAAAGCCCAGACCATGGCTTTAATCTGACCTAACACCCAATTTGTGGTTAAAACTTTTCAGAAGTGAGAGTAAACCTTATCTGCTTTTTTGTAAGGGTTTGCAAAAACACTCATTTCTACATGAAGCTGACATAGACAGTTTTGTTAGTGTGCACATATCTCATATATGTATATTAAACTAGCATCTTGTATTAGTGCATACAAAATGGATTCAGTTATATTCCATTTAATCCTTTCAGTCCCCTCTTTTATCACATAGTGATAACACTTTTCATTGACTTACTCTCCCTATCGTCTCAATCCCATGCATTTCCTCATATTGTTGAAGCAAAAACATTTCCTCCCTTTCCTTCTCATTAATTCTCATTTTAATACACATGATCATTCAGTTGTGATGAGGTACAACCCCCCCCATCCTGAACTCCCAGAGGGTTTCTGAACCACTGGCTCCTTTCTATCATATGAAATCTCCAATAGAAACCATAGTGGGACAATGATAACAGTCACTATTGATAAGATAATAGTCAAGCTCATCCAGTCCTCATGGGGATCCAATAGGTTGGGTAGCAAAGTTCTTGGCTCCTTCTTCTGTTGGTTGATCAGCATGATTGTGTCTCTCATCTTGGGAAATCCTTTTTACTCTTGATGCATGGATCCAGGTGCCTGATCCTTCAGTAAGAACAGCTGTACGTGTAATGGCCACGATCACTGTAGGTTCTCCAAACCGGGGTCTCACTTTTGGATCCAGTCTTCGGATCAGCACTTGATCACCTACCTCGAAGGGGTGGGTTGGTTGATCTGCGGATAAAAGAAAAAAACAGCAGCATCACCATGCTCACTATTCAACTTTTCACACAATGCTCTTACATATTCTGCCTGTATCACCTCTAAATCTCCTTTCTACCACAGAGGGGGTTGCTGTCTAGTCCAAGGGGTAGGGAATGGTCTGCCCATTAGTATCTCAAAGGGAGACAACTTACTCCGTTTATGAGGTGTCATCCTTATTTCAGCTAGTATAGCAGGTAACACAGCTGGCCAATTCTTCAGAGTCCCTCCTGTGGCTTTCACTAATTTATCCTTAATTGTTCTATTCATTCTTTCCACTACTCCAGAACTCTGAGGGTGATAAGGAATATGGAACTTCCATTGAATACTCAAAGCCTTTGAGATTCCCTGAGTCACTGCTGCAGTAAAAGCTGGTCCCTGATCGCTTTCTATGAACAAAGGAGAACCCCATCTAGGGATGATTTCCTTACACAAAACCTTGACCACTGTCTCTGCTGTTTCATTCCTACATGGGAAAGCTTCCGGCCAACCTGAAAATCTGTCTACTACCACCAACAACTTATCTCCTTCTTTTGATTTAGGGAGATGTGTAAAATCTATCTGTAGATGTGTGAATGGTGCCTCAGGGGGTGTTAAATGTTCATGTTTCCCATGCTGGCCATGCCCAGGGTTGTTTTGTAAACAAGTAAGGCACCTTCCCAATGTTTCCTCCACCAAATCATGGAGAAACCATACACAAAATCGTTTGCGCATTTCTTTCTCCACTAACTGTTTTCCCTTATGACCTACACCATGAACATTTTGAATGAATAATACAGCAGCTGCCTGTGGAAGTCCTACAATCCCCTCTTTTGACATAAGACCATGTTTGTCTTGTGTTAAACCTCTGCTAGCCCAAAAATCAACTTCACTCTCAGAGGCTTGTGCCTGCAGTGTACCTAAAAGCTCATTTGACAGTAGGGATGGAGTGGACAACATTACCATAGATAGATCTGCTCGATTATGCAGTTGCCCTGCAGTTTTTTCAGCTGCATCTGCCATAGCATTGCCTTTTGTGACTGGGTCTTTGGCATTAGTATGTGCCCGCACTTTAATGACCGCTATCCTTCTTGGAAGTTGGAGTGCAGCAAGCAAATCCTGGATCAAAGAATGATGGGATATTGACTTGCCATCGGCCGTAGTAAAACCACGGCGTTGCCAAATACGGCCAAAATCATGTACAACCCCAAAGACATATTTAGAATCTGTGTATATGTTAACATCTCGATCTTGATAAAGAGTGCAAGCTCGTGTTAGGGCCACTAATTCAGCTGCTTGTGCACTGGGGTAGGGGATGGAACCTGTTTCAATAATAAGAGGTGGTTCTACTACTGCATAGCCTATGATGTATGTAGCATCACTAGGGCGTGTACAAGATCCATCGACAAACACATCAGGGGCTCCAGGAATCGGAGTCTCCAACATATCTAGTCACGGAGAAGTGTCAGCTTGGATAACATCCAGGCAATTGTGTTCCTCCTGCAATTCTGGTGACCTTGTGTTGTAAAGATTAAGCAGGGAGGACAATAAAAGAGATGGTCCTGATGTAGATGGGCTGTATTTAACTGTGAGATTATTGGTGGATGTCAAAATTACTTCACATCCCGCCAGGCGTTGTGCTGACATGTGTTGAGTGTTAATGTTTTTCAGTACATGTAGGACATGATGAGATGTGTGTAATATCAATGGGTTTCCCAAAACTATGATAGATGCCATTTCCACAGCCAAGGCACACACAGACAAAGCTTGGAGACACCCCGGCATGCCCTGGACCGGGATGGGCATTGTTTTTGATAAATATGCTACCGGCCTCATGGCACCTCCGTGCTCTTGAGCTAGTACTGCAGCCATGGTTTTACATGCAGATTGACAATACAAATGAAAGGATTTAGTATAATCCGGTAACCCTAATGCGGGAGACGAGACCAGTGCTGTCTTCAAATATGCAAATGACTGCACCAATGGCAGCGTCCATTCAATACGGTCTGGCTGATCTTTCAGTGTCACTTGGCGTAATACATTGTCATAATAAGAACAATCAGGAATCCACTGTCTACAATAGTTTACCATACCTAGGAAGGATTGCATCTGAACCTTAGTTTCTGGTTTTGGTTGTTGACATATTGCTGCCACTCTCCTTGGGCTCAGCCCCCTCTGGCCCTCAGACAATACAAATCCTAGGTACTCAACTTGTGGTGACACAAACTGCATCTTTTTGCGAGAGACTTTCTGTCCCTGATCAGCCAGAAACCGTAACAATGATAATGAATCAGCCTGACACGCCTTCTCGCTCACAGAACTAATCAGTAAATCATCCACGTATTGGATAAGTACTGAACCATGGGTGGGTACTCAGTCATTGAGCATGGATCTACTGGCCATGGTATATGCTACATAACCCTGAAGGAGACGGGTCCAGGTTAGCCTCTCCCCTTGAAAACAAAAAGTAAACAATACCTGTGTCTCCGGGTCAACTGGGACACTAAAAAATGCATTTGATAGATCATTTACTGTAAAATGTGTGGCGTTGGCAGGTATAGCATTTACCAAAGTTGTTATATCTGGGACTACAGGGGCAATAGGAATGACCAGATCGTTAATCGCCCTGAGATCTTGTACTATTCTCCACTCACCATTGGGCTTTTTTACCGGATTAATGGGAGTATTGTAGGGGGATACTACCAGCTTCAGTATTCCCCGCTTTTTAAAATCCTCCACAATAGGTTTAAGTCCGTCTATTTTTTCTTTGGACAGTGGGTATTGTTTATGATAAACAGGGTTCCTGGTTTTAAGGGTTGCTTTATACGGTGTGCAGTCAATGAGGCCTGCATCCGTTGTGCTCTTAGTCCATAGGTTTTCAGGGAGCTTATTTAAATCATGATCCATAGCTGGACAGATTAAGAAAGGTGTGTCCAATAGCATACCTTCCTCCGTGATAGACATCACGACTTTAAGGTCAGCTAACAAATCTCGGCCCAATAGGGACACAGGGCAATGCGGGAGCACATGAAATTTATGATACCAGACCTGTCCATCTTTTGCTTGTACCGGGAGGGGAGGTGTAATGCAAGTGGGGGTTTCCTTGGATTAGGGCATCCCTGTACTATAGCATCCAGCTCCTTGGGGACCTATTGCCTTTAAAATCAGCTGCTCCCCAATCATCATGAATGGAAAGGCTGAATTCATCTTATCTAGCTCAGCTGTCTCATCTTTAACTTCCCCCTTGTTACTTTCTGCTGACCTAAGAATTCTATCACTCTTTTCTACCTTCTTTGTCTTCCTCTTTACTTTCCCTTTACCCCTCTCAGTATCCCTTTGACTAACACTCCCAGTTTCCCCATCTGAGCTAGATTCTTCTGACTCCCCTGTATGTATCTGGGAAGCAGCAATAAGAACCTCTTCATCTTCATCTACTTGTTTTACCTGTGGGAGTGCTGGGTATAATGGGGCTGCATGTGGAGCTGTAGGGGCAGGACGTCTCACTGTGTTTGTATGGCGGTGGTGGTGTGAAATCATTTGCTACAATTAGAGTCTTATAGCCTGGTGCATACTTCAACCAATTCTTACCCCCTTCATACATATAATTCTTGTCCCAATCTGGATTTCCAGTCCCCCAGATACCTACCTAAGGCTGTTCATGCAAACACATTCCTCTAATCATATCCATACACATAGTGTCATTTCCCCCTTCACAAGGAAAACTAGCTCCACCCAGTGTTTTTGACCATCCCACTAAATTATCCACCCAGGGATTAACATAATAAATACCGTATTTGCCGGCGTATAAGACGACTTTTTGACCCTTGAAAATCTTCTCAAAAGTCGGGGGTCGTCTTATACGCCGGTACACATGTTAGGGGGGCTGCGGCATTAAGTACAGGGGTTTGCAGGGGCTGCTGTCTCTTACCTGGATCCAGTCCCACGACGATCCGGTCCAGGAAGCGCGGCGTCTCCTTCAGTTCGGCCACTGGATGTTCGTGCGGCTGCTCGGCTCCGCCTCCTCACCGGTGATTGGCCGCCAGAACTGTAGCTCAGGAAAGGCACACAGGCGGCCAATCACCGGCGAGGGGGCGGAGCCGAGCGGCCCCGCGAAAATTGAGTGCCGGAGCAGCAGGTAAGTGTGCTGTGTAGAGGTGCTGCTGCAACCACATATGCTGGCTGCAGCAGCACCATACGAGAACATCGGTCAGCAAGTCTCAGTGGGAGGAATAGTGCCCCATCATTGGTGTCACTGATACCAATGATGGGGCACTATTCCTCCCACTGATACCAACGATGGGGCACTATTCCTCCCACTGACACCAACGATGGGGCACTATTCCTCCCCCCCACTGACACCAACGATGGGGCACTATTCCACCCCCCACTGACACCAATGATGGGGCACTATTCCACCCCCCACTGACACCAATGATGGGGCACTATTCCACCCCTCACTGACATCAATGATGGGGCACTATTCCTCCCACTGACACCAATGATGGGGCACTATTCCTGCCACTGATACCAATGATGGGGCACCATTCCTGCCACTGATACCAATGATGGGGCACCTATTCCCCCCACTGATACCAATGATGGGGCACTATTCCTCCCACTGATACCAATGATGGGGCACTATTCCTGCCACTGATACCAATGATGGGGCACTATTCCTCCCACTGACACCAATGATGGAGCACTATTCCTCCACTGATACTAATGATAGGGCACTATTCCTGCCACTAATGCCAATGATGGGGCACTATTCCTGCCACTAATACCAATGATGGGGCACTATTCCTCCCACTGATACCAATGATGGGGCACTATTCCTCCCACTGATACCAATGATGGGGCACTATTCCTCCCACTGGTGTGCATTGGAAGAGGGGTAGTCTTATACGGCGAGTATAGCCCAAACACTACATTTTAGCAGGAAAAGTAGGGGGGTCGTCTTATACGCCCAGTCGTCTTATACGCCGGCAAATATGGTATCATAAGGAGATACCCTTGCTACATATTCTTTACAAGTTTCATTTAAGGTAGATGTGTTCTTTCCCCTCAGCTTTCTAGTTTTTCTTAACAACTTAATCAACTTTTGTGGCGGCACATGACGAGGACCTTCCTCCTTACCTGAGGAATTACCCATAGCAGTAAATTAGTAAACTAACAAACAAGACAAAAAAACAACAATAACACACTTTTTACAAATAATACAAAGTGCTGTGCCAGGTGTGTCCTGGTATTATTCCCCGAGCCGAGAATCCCTTAGTCTCGCTCCTAAAACTCCAACCACCAAATTTCCCTGAAGTTCAGAATAATTACCTCGGTAAAGAAAGCATTAAAAAATAAAACTCTCACTTACCTTGGCAATTATCCCACTTCTGACACCACTGAAAGTAGGTAGGTGGTCTTTTTCCTTTTCCTTGGGGGCCCCCTCAAGATACCAACGGTCACACCTGGACACAGCTACGAGATCTCGGAAAGTGAATGCACTCAAATCACCTCAGTTGCGATTGCAAACACTTCAGTTTTATTGGCATAACATCAGGGTTATTATAGTAGTATTTAGGCAAACTCACCCTCAGACCTTCCAATCAGATACATGTACATTGTTTTACCTTAACTCAACAATTATTTGTATGAGGTTTGCATTTTCACTCTTCTGCTTTATCTATCATACCATATCTGCTCTAAAGTAAAGACCATGGCTTTAATCTGACCTAACACCCAATTTGTGGTTAAAACTTTTCATAAGTGAGAGTAAACCTTATCTGCTTTTTTGTAAGGGTTTGCAAAAACACTCATTTCTACATGAAGCTGACATAGACAGTTTTGTTAGTGTGCACATATCTCATATATGTATATTAAACTAGCATCTTGTATTAGTGTATACAAAATGGATTCAGTTATATTCCATTTAATCCTTTCAGAAGGAAGCTGCTGGCCATTATAAATCAAGGATCCAGGGTGATCTTGCAAGCCTGTTGGCCCCTTTGGGGTCACTAGGAGGAGGTGAGGAGGCAATCTAGCCGTTAACAGGAGAAGAGTTTGGCACAGTCACGGATTTATTTAATTATCACTGCTGCACACTGCATGATTTTATTCATTCCCACAAAAGGACATTGTTTAAGACACATTTTATAAATGTTTATTTTTTTGGTACTGTGTGAGCACTGCTAAGAGTTCCCTCATTGGATGAAGTTTGGAGTTTTTGACTTAATTATAGTAGATGTGTGTACACTATCCATATGGTTGTGTGAAATAGTAGTCATATATTATTTATATGATAGTACACGTATTTTTTAAATGGGTGATAGATTTCTGTTTGATATCTTAGTTTGGCACTTATTTTTTGTCACTATTGTATATTACAATATTTTATATTGATTTATTTATTTTTAGGAATTAATATTGAGTACTAGACACAGTTTTTTAAGAGCGCTACACTGTTTTTTATGATTTATTGACACTGTTTTGGTATCAGTTTTTTTGAGTGTTGGCAGCTGTAGAATAGGTTTAGTACTTCCATCTCATAGCGCAGGAGGATTTCTGACTATTTGTGTAACACTTTAAAGGTAGTTTCAAACTTTCTTCTTGTCAGTTTGAGGTCATGTCCTGTGTTCTTGATCTTAGCTTCATATAAGAAATACTGCCCCGATGAGCCTTATGTGCACCCTTAATGTACTTAAATGTTTCAGTCACACACCCTTTCCCTTCTTTCCTTTAGAAGATAAATATTAACTACTTGCCACCTATCCACAAGAGTTATTCTGTGGGCGAGTGGCACAGCCATGTACTTTGGTGAGACTTCCGTGTTTGCAGGCGCACTGCTGACCGGACTGTGGTTGGACACAGCGTTATTTTGTCAGCAGGTTCCGACCAAGGATTCATAACTGAAACCTGCTGATTGGCTGTGTCCAATCACAGCACAGAGCCCTGTGTTTACAAACACATAAGACTCTGTGCACTGATCAGTGATCTGGATATTTAGTTTCCCTGCAAAGCAGAGAGAAAAAACTGATAAAGTAAAAGCAGCACACATTTCACATTGTTAGGTGCATATTTTACCCCTTGATCACCATTCCCAGCCAGTGTCATTAGTACACTGCCCTGTATAGTATTACCACTGATCACTGTATTCGTGTCACTAGCAATGTAGGAAGTGTCAATGGACTACAAATGTGATGATTACTGAACTTGTATTATGTTAAGAACTACAAGTCCCTCTGCCGTGGTAGCTTTCACAGATATCTGTGATTGAAGGGTGCAAAGCTGACAGCAGCTGTGGTGGAGAAGAACCCTCACATGCTGTCACAGAGAATGCGGTTTGGGGGTGGGAGGTGGGTTGCCTAGCAACATATTACACCCTAAATACGGGCGTAACATGTAATGTATTGCAAAAGGTAGCCTTTAACCCTTGGTTCACACTTACAGTGGGGCAAAAAAGTATTTAGTCAGCCACCAATTGTGCATGTTCTCCCACTTAAAAAGATGAGAGAGGCCTGTAATTGGTATCATAGGTAGAGCTCAACTATGAGAGACAAAATGAGAAAAAAAATCCAGTCAATCACATTGGCTGATCTGGAAAGAATTTATTTGCAAATTATGGTGGAAAATAAGTATTTAGTCACCTACAAACAAGCAAGATTTCTGGCTCTCACAGACCTGTACCTTCTTCTTTAAGAGGCTCCTCTGTCCTGCACTCATTACCTGTATCAATGGCACCTGTTTGAACTTGTTATCAGTATAAAAGACACCTGTCCACAACCTCAAACAGTCACACTTTAAACTCCACTATGGTGAAGACCATAGAGCTGTCAAAGGACACCAGAAACAAAATTGTAGACCTGCACCAGGCTGGGAAGACTGAATCTGCAATAGGCAAGCAGCTGATGGTACATACAGTTTAATGAGTGCTGATAGCCACATCACTTAGTAAAGGAAGTAGTTAATTTGGGCCAGCTTGGCCTAAAGAAGCCAAAGACTTTGAAGGTTAGAACCCTGTTAGGTTGTTACTAGTAGGGCACATTCAAACTAGGCATCACTTTAACACTCATTCATTCACATAACATGCTACCCTGTATTAAGGCATTCTGCGTTTAGGCAGACTATTAGTATTGATCAAGCTCGCAGTGCAGGTTAATACATGGAAAAACAGACATGTTACTTGGTTCTGTGTGCTGCAAAACAAGTGCATTGTGATGGGCTGTCCAGGTGACTTGGGAAGGGAAAGGTGCGACATTGCAGTGCACCATCACATTAATGTACATCACCACAATGTGCTAATGTGCATGGCCCTACATTCCAGCGAAAAGTGGTCAAATCTCCCCAAAAGGGTGAAAGAAAATAATAGACTCCCTGAAGAGTTGGTTCTGGCCAGCTCAGTGGATTGCTTTAAAAAAGGCCTGGATTCATTCTTGGATACACAGAATATAACTGGATACTAACATTTATAGGTAAAGTTGATCCAGGGAATATCCAATTGCCTCTCGGGGGATCAGGAAGGAATTTTTTTCCCTGCAGGAGCAATTGGATCATGCTTTGCTGGGTTTGTTTTCCTTCCTCTGGATCAACTGTGGGTATAGAATTATAACTTTTTTTTTAATGGTTGAACTGGATAGACTTTTGTCTTTTTTCAGCCAGACTAACTATGTAATACAATCTTGACAGAAGTATTTAATCTTTCTAAGTTTATTCAAAAGCGCTTTTGCTGAAGTTGAGCTTTAAGAATATGTAGATGTGTGTTTAATTTAAATTATGCTTGCAAAAATTAGACCATTCGAGCATGTTGGTGAGAGTGGCTAGGTCATAATGTGCTCCTGTAATATTACAAGTGATGTTTGTCTGTGTATTGGTTTTACATTCAGTCTTATGTGTCAGCATAATATTTGTCTTTTAAAAATCAAAGAAAGAAGCCTGCAAAGTTGATTCCTTTGTTTTCTGAATGAAGGTCTGTGCACAAGTCAGATGTCTGCCACATTTCAAAGTGAAATTTTGTTTGTAAATTGTTATGTTGTGCCCCGTCAAACCCTGTCAGAAATTGTTTGCTACTTTGCAATTCATCAGAAGAGCCCAATTAATAGAGAAAGGAAAATGCAATGTACGTGACATAACTGAAAAAGAGGGAATAACAGCAAAACAAGTGGCTCCACTTTACAAATGTAAATAAGGTGACTACAGAGTAGAGTGAAGAAGATGTGCTCTGACAGGAAAGCATACATTAGATGCGATAAGGTGGCTGCTCGCTGAGGATTTTTCATGCTATAAGGCAGAGATGAAAGCATTTTGGCTTTCTCTTTGTGTTGCATAATTTATCACCATTGTGCTGTTCCAGTTCACGTACTTTTAACAGTCAGTTTGGGCTTTTTCTTGTCACTCTCATCATATCATCTTCATTCAAGAAGTCACTTGTACAATGAAATGTGAGTTGCTGCTGTAACTTAAATGGACTCAAAGTCTTGGACTGAATTATTACTATATGGGGTATTCATTGAAGAAAATGTAGCTTGGTTATTCAAAGCTGCAGGCTTTACTTAAAGTGTTACTAAACCCAGGACCATGTATTCACTGTATCTGGTCTCCCACAGTACACAGAACATGGAAATGCAATTATTTTAGTAAATATAAACTGCTAAATACCCTTTCTCATCAGCAGTTAGAGCAGTCTTGTGACTTCTATCAGTGTCCAGCAGATCACTGGTTAAAGCTTGTAGGAGTTTCTTTCTCTAGGAGGATGCAGAACCCCTGACCTCTGTCTGGGCAGTGCTGATTGGCCCTGTGCTGATCACATGCAATCTCCCAAGAAAAAAAAAAACACTTCTCTAGTAATACATACCAAACTGAGCATGTGCAGTGTGTCCACACACTGTCTTATCAGGAGATAAGAGGAGTGCACTGGAAGAAGGGGAGGATCAGAGAAGACAGGATCAAACATCCTTTTTACACAGTACAGAGGGATTAACCCCTTAAGTTCCACAGTCAGTATAACAAGCATGCTTTACTGCATATACAGACTGATTTTACTGTTGTGGGTTTAGTAACACTTTAAAGGGTTAGTCCACCCTGAACTAATATTTCAGTTTAGCCACCAGGTTAATGGATACTTGTAAGTATATCTATAAGTATGTCTCACTTAATTTCATTGGAGAGATCTTGTGTTTAATTAATGTCCCACTAATGTCAGATTGCAATAGGGAATAGTTCTTAGCCAGAGGCGGACTGACCATTTAGGCACTCGGGCACTGCCCGAGGGCCGGGGTCAGTAGGGGGCCCCATGAGATGTCCCTGGTACCTTTCATAGGCTATTTTGAGTACGGGCAAGGGCACAGGGGCCCCATCATTTCCTATTGCCCGGGCGCCCCATGAGTTGTCAGTCCGCCCCTGTTCTTAGCCCTGTGTAAGCTCTTAACTAGAGTGACTGGGAGCTTTCACAAGGCTTCCTTTCCTTGATCCCGGTAGCTGAACAGAGTGGCAGAGATGCCAAGGCAAGATGATTATGTGGGGCTGGGGGGAGAGGGGATGGGTAACACAGGTTTGCTTTAGACTTCTATTGCCATTAAAGTGGACTTTCACTCTAAAGCAGTTTTTTTTGTCCACTTTTTATTATGGATGTATGGTCTGGCCTGCTCCCTTTCCTCCTGAGAGATCCATGTAAACTATTAGAGGAGGCATCAGATGCATAGACACAGCGTTGGGTGATGAAAATGTTACAGTGCATCATCAGGGGCCAACTGTGGAAGAACCTGAAGAGACAGCCTGCTCCCAATGTTTCAGAAGAGGAAGGTAGTAGAGTGGGACATGGTGTGCACTAGTGGACTGGTGGATCCCTGCAGAACACTGGCATTGTTGGGCTGGTTAGTATATTTCTTGGGTGAAACCCAACATAAAAGGTAATAGGGGATGGAAAAAAAATGTATGTAGGTAGGTGTATATGGTGCATTAGCATGTTTATGTCACAGCTCAATGCTGAAACAGGCTTTATACAGGTAGTTATGTGGCAGACCATTACAGTACTGCTAGCGCCCTTGTCGTTCCTTTCCTAATTTTATGATTAATTTTGATGTATCAGTTTTTCAGCAACTGTATCATATTTTATTCTGATACTTCTATACAGTTGTTTTAATTTTATACATTTTATAAATTGCCGTAAGATAAGGAAGTGTATGGGTGGGTTTTCATTTCTACATGTTACCCCAGCAGGGAGATATTTCCTGACTTTAATTTCTACCATGACATACGGGATTCTGCCGTGAGTTGAAATTTAGGGCTGTTTCTCTATAGTGTATTGACTATATATTCCAATGGAGAATCTGATAAGGGTTGGATGACACAAGCACGTTCTACATATAGTTATACAGAGAAGGCATTCAAACATGCAACAGTGAAGCTCACTCACAGCAGATATCTTTTTTGGGGGGGGCAGTAGAATATTGTATTTACTTGTCAGGATCAACAATGACAATAAAGACCCAGCAGGCCTCACTTCACTCTATACAAGTTTTAATAGAGTTTCACTTTAATTTCTGTATCTGAGCTAATAAAAAAATAAAACGTACTTTCTTGAAGGCCAGTTAATGAAGCACTCATTGCATCAGGGTAATGCTTTGTTTCATATGCAGTTTAATGAGTCACAATGATTGCTTTTCACAACAGGCCTTTTTATCCCTTCATACCACTAGCAGAGCTGCAGTTTGCTTTAATTTTCACAGACGTTCAAAGAGCATGTATTTGATATATCTGTTTTATTCAGGTATTCATTTATAGAAATTATAACTGATCATTGTATCTTCTGAAAGTACTCGCTTTTTGCATTCATTTTTATTGGCTTCTCTGGTTAAGCTGATAATGCATGACGTTGTATGCAGTGTGTACATCTGTAACTTTCTGAACTTGGCTTGGTAAATGTGGCTTCTTCCCTCTGCCATAAACATTTAAAATTAGCAGTGATTATTTTCTTAACCCAGAGGAGCTCAAAGTGTGCACATAGGTACAATAAACAAAGGACATACAAGGTCTGGGCCTATGGAGGTTAGAATTGTTTTCTTGTTCCCTGTCTCAGAACATTTCAAGGTTTCTTGTCACAGGGTGCCTTTTTTTTCTTTGAAACAGATTGTTTGTAGAGGACCACACCAAGCAAACAATTGTCAGCATGAGATTCAGCAAGAATTAAGAGGACATACTGTGTTGGCGTTCTTATTATTTTGAGAAAATACAGGGACAGACAGAGAATAATAATTTGCTTATAAAATACATGGTTTTATACATATCCCTGGAATTCTACAGAAGGTGCCTATAGATGCTGCTATTAAAATACCCTTAAAGACCATTTTAAAGCACCTCTGTCTTTTAGTAGTAAATTTAATGTATAAAATGCAGATAGGGAAACCGTACTTTTATTTTTTGAGGTTTGGTCTGTGTTGGAAACTCATATGTAATCAAACCTAAACCTATCACCGATAAAAAAAAAAAAAAAAACTGCTAAAAATAATAAACATGTCATACTTACCTGCACTATGCAATGGTTTTACACAGGGCAGCCCCGACCTTGCTCTTCTGGGGTCCCCTTCAAGCACTCATATCCCCATAGCAAGCTGCTTGTGCTGGGGGCACATGTGAGTGCTTGTTCCTGAGCTGGCTCTGTGTGTTCATAAGACACAGAGATCGCGGTTCGCTCCCTGACCCTCCTCACTGACTGTGATTGACAGCAGCTGGAGCCAATTGCTACTGTGTCTGAACCAATGAGGAAATAGAGAGCCAAGAGAGCCTCTGCTCTCGTGCACATTGCTGAATCAAGATCGGGCTAAAGTAAGTACGAGGAGGGAGGAGGGGGGGAGGGTAGTTGCATGAAGAAGGTTTTTTACCTTGATGCAGGGAATGCATTATGGTAAAAAAATTCTGCCTGTAGATCAACTTTAATTATTACCTAGTGGACAGTCTGGTTCACAGCCACAGCTAACCTTGTTGTGGGTCTCTTGGCTATTAAAGAACATGTACCTTAAAAATGAACATATTTTATCTGGTCCCTTTTAGTATGCCTGTTCACACCAGGAATCGTAAAGGAACAAACTCAAATTCCTGTGCGATTAGAGTGCAGTGCAATTGCCCTGCACTGCACCAAAAATGCACTGCAACCAGATCACATGCTACTTCTATACCATGCTATTGGGTGCAGGCAAACATACTGCATTTGCAACCTGCTTTTGAGGTGTTGTTAGCTTTGCATTGACACTTGCTGCAGATCACAGGGGCAGTGCATTTCGAACCATGTTCTGATGTGAAAGAGCCCTAAAAATGTTTTGTTATCTGTTTAATAAGTACAAAAGGATACCTGCCAGAAATCTTGTCAGCTAATAAAGCTTCCTGTGTTCTCTGCCTGTGCTGTACTCTTTATCATTTACATTGTTCTCAGTTATCTCTGAGGACTACAGAACCCCTCGCTTGTATATTTTAAGGAAGAGTAGTTATGTCTCTGTAACAGGCATTGTGTTACTGGCAGGAACACCAGGTAAATGTAAAGAAATAAAAGCCTGAAAAATAAAACCAATGCAGCTACCACATCTAAGGAATGATAAGATACAATGTATTATTATGTGTTTGGTTTTTGGTTTAGATAAGATTTAACTTAAAGTAGCTGGTTTAGCCCTCAGTGATCTTTTGTTATTTGGTACATATGGAAAACTTGACAGAGCTGTGTTTTCATCGATGGTTTAAAACTGTTCGTTCAAAATGTGCCTACCGATATGAATAGAGATCTCAGTAAATCTGTTAATTTATGCTCAAAACAACTGACCACAATTGCTACACAGTTCCTGCAGATCCTCAGCTTTTATTAATACCAAACTGTCTGCCCAAGACAAAGATTTTTTTGGAAGTAGTGATATGCCTGAACAAAAGATAGTTACATAGTTAGTCGGGCTGAAAAAAGACAAAAGTCCATCCAGTTCAACCACAGAAAAAAAAAAAAGTTATAATCCTATACCCACAGTTAATCCAGAGGAAGGCAAAAAAAACAGCAAAGCATGATCCAATTTGCTCCTGCAGGGAAAAAACGTCCTTCCTGATCCCCCGAGAGGCAATCGGATATTCCCTGGATCAACTTTTACTTATAAATGTTAGTGTCCAGTTATATTCTGTGTATCTAAGAAAGAATCCAGGCCTTTTTTGAAGCAATCCACTGAGCTGGCCAGAACCAACTCTTGAGGGAGTCTATTCCACATTTTCACAGCTCTCACCTTTCCATGTTTGGAGATTAAATTTCTTTTCCTCCAGACATAAAGAGTGCCCCCTTGTCCTCTGTGATGACCTCAGGGTGAATAGCTCTACACTGAGTTCACTATATGAACCACTGATGTATTTATACATGTTGATCATATCCCCTCTTAATCTCCTCTTCTCAAGAGAGAATAAATTCAGTTCCTCTAATCTTTCCTCATAGCTGGTCTCCTCCATGCCTAGGTAAGTTACTTTTAGGACTAAATGATGAAAATCTACTTAAAGTGGAAAGTAAACTTCCACTGGACACTTTATCATAAGCTTACCTGTAGGTATAAGAAACATCTCCTAAACATGCACCGTTTAGGAGATGCAGTTCCTTGCACACCTGTGCCGTTTCTTTAGAGCTCTGTGCTGGGGCCAAGAGTCCTGCATGCAAGTGCGGGAGTGACGTCATCGCGGCACGGTCAATTAAGTGGCTAGAGCTCCTGAACTCGAAAGGAAGACTGGGTGAAAGTGGAAGCCCTGTCAGTGGTGACAGCATGCCGCTGGAGGGCTTCGTTCAAAGGTTGGTCTTTCATGTTGTGCTGTTATTGCCATTGGCATTGCCCTTGAACTCTGTGCAATGGGCATTTGCTGAAAAACTTCTTAGTTAAAGATGGCGCAAGCACTTGCAACACACATAAAACAAATACAGATATCAATAAGGCCTAATGCCTAGTATACACAAAAAGAAAACCGGAAGAAAGATCATCAATTATTTTTTTGTTTGCTAATGAGCATATCGAAAATGATTAGGTTACTAAAGAAACAAAAATTCTCGTACAGCACAATAAACTTCCCTTGTATGTAACTAAGTTCTAGCATGTAATCGGAAGTAATGAAATGTACATGTGACCCCTCTTCAAGCCACGCCTATTCCACATAACTATCAGCTTGGTTACAAAGGGGTTTAAATATTTATTATAAAGGCAAACTGATTTTTTTTTTTGTATTATAAAACATTTTTTTTTATTGCATATTTGTTTTTATTGCCCCTTTTTTTAATCTGGTTCATTTTTTTGTTTCTGATCATTCGCTATCTTTCTTCCTTGACTATTTACATGTGAATACTATGCTAATCATACAAAAATCATTTGTTCTGTTACCAAATGAGAAAACATTTCACTCTTGTTCCTTCGGAAACTTTTGTCTGAACTGTCGTGATCAGACATCGGAAGCTGTATAAAAACTATTAGATTATCGAACAATCACTGCAAAGCTGTTATTTACTTCCAAATTTTCTCATTGTGTATACTAGGCATTAGTCCAGTGTTAGGTAAACCAGAAACGCTGTTAACGATTGATGAATGAATTGCATTTATGATCTTTTTTTTAGATAAATGCTTACTTCTGTCTCTACATTTTCACAGATCGCTATATACTTTAACTGAACTTCTTGACACTATACTGCATTTTTATTAGTAATTATTAACTGAACCATAGCAGGGGTCCATAGACAAGACATCATACAATGCTCTGCATTTAATATAATTTCTAATTTGTTTTTGACAGCTGCAGTTTTAGATTTAAAAGTATAATTCCTGTCTTCTGTGATAATTGTGTGTTTGTTTTAGATATGATTATTAAAAATTGGATTTACTGACAGTAAAATATAATTTTTAAATGGAAAGTATGCCCTGTCTGCAAATGCGACTATAACATTTATTTTTTATTACCAGGGAAGAACTTCAAATATTAGAGTATCTATCAAGTTTATTTTTCGCAGATAATGTTAATCCTGTATCTTTGTTTTATATTGGTGAAGGAAGACAATCACAATAAATGACTTATAACCTGTTTTTCTGCATAGCAACTCAAAAAAGATAAAGGATTATGTGACGGAAGTGTAGGCAGGACAGAACACACAAAGAAGATGGTAAACACACAAAGCTTTATTGAACTATGGAAGGCACTCAATCAGGGTAGGAAGGTAGTGTCCAGGTACCCAAAAAGGGGAAGAGAGGGGAGGAGCCCAAAATAATTGTAATCCGGCCCACGATAGGGCAATCTAGGTAGCGATGGCCCGAGCACTCAGGGGGGCAGTCCAGGTAGCTACGATACTCCAGACACGTAATAGGCCATCCAAGCAAGTATTAATCCCGGCAAACAATAGGGGCTGTTCAGGTAGCACTGACCTGGGCACTCAATGGGGCAGTTCAGGTAGCAGTAATCTGGGCACACAATAGGGGCAGTTCAGGCAAGGGTAATCTGGGCACACAATAGGGGCAGTTCAGGCAAGGGTAATCTGGGCACACAATAGGGGCAGTTCAGGCAAGGCTAATCTGGGCACTCACGGTACGTGGCTTGCAGACACTCAGCAGCAGGCGGCTTCCAGGGACACTCGATCAGCAGACGGGGTAGATTTCCAGAGACAAAGCGGTCAGCAGACAGGGATCCTCGTGGGGCTCAGCTTTCCATGGACAAAGCGGTCAGCAGACAGGGACAGCTTTCCAGGGACAACATGGTCAGCAGACAGGGACAGCGTTCCAGGGACAAAGCGGTCAGCAGACAGGGGTCCTCACGGGGCTCAGCTTTCCAGGGACAACAGCAGGCTCACGGGGACTCAGCGGGGTCTTGGCTGTGGGGTCTGACCTCAGCTCGGACCTCACACAGTTTTCCAGGGACAAAGCGGTCAGCAGACAGGGTTCAGCTTTTTAGGGACAACAGCAGGCTCACAGGGACTCAGCAAGATCTTGGCTGTGGGGTCTGACCTCAGCTCAGGCCTCACACAGCTTTCCAGGGACAACAGCAGGCTCAATGAGACTCAGCGGGGTCTTGGCTGTGGAGTCTGACCTCAGCTCAGACCTCACACAGCTTTCCAGGGACAAAGCGGTCAGCAGACAGGGTTCAGCTTTTCAGGGACAACAGCAGGCTCACGGGGACTCAGCGGGATCTTGGCTGTGGGGTCTGACCTCAGCTCAGACCTCACACAGCTTTCCAGGGACAAGTGGTCAGCAGACAGAGTTCAGCTTTCCAGGGACAACAGCAGGCTCACGGGACTCAGCTTTCCAGGGACAACAACAGGCTCACGGGGACTCAGCGGGGTCTTGGCTGTGGGGTCTGACCTCAGCTCAGACCTCACACAGCTTTCCAGGGGCAAGCGGTCAGCATACAGGGTTCAGCTCTCCAGGGACAACAGCAGGCTCACCGGGACTCAGCGGGGTCTTGGCTGTGGGGTCTGACCTCAGCTCAAACCTACCAACAGCTGTTCTCTCTCTCTCTCATGCAGGGACCAACACAGCGGTCAGCTTGTCAGGGACACAGCAGGCTTGCAGTGGCTCGGCAGGGTCTTGGCTGTGGGGTCTGGCCTCAGCTCAGACCCCGCACAGCACCCTGTCCCGAGCGGGGAACGAGCACACACACAAAACTGGGTCCCGCGCCGGCCTTCTTAAGCCGCCGCAGGACGCTTCCTGGTTGCCTTGGTAACGGCTGGCCCAGCATCGCATTGCCAGGTCAACGAGGCACGCCCCCTGACTCTGGCCGTGCTTTCAAGAGTGCGACCTTTGTCTCCGGCGGGTGCAGAGCGTGGGAAGCCTTGTGCCCGCGCTGCGCCCGCCGGGGGGGATGCGCAGAGACACCTCGGCGGCCTGAGCCGTGGATTCCTTGTGGGGGGCCCAAGAGGGGCTACCCGCACCACAGGGGGCGTTTCCTCCCATCCTGCACAGCCTTTGATGTAGGCTGCGCAGGAGGTGAGGAATCTGCAAGGGGGGAGGGAGGGGTGGATCAGAGGGAGCAGAGGGACAGCAGGCAAGGGGGGAGGAGGGTGGACTGTGATAGATTACAACCCCAATTTAAGAAAAATTGGGATGCTATGTAAAATCTACATAAAAACAGAATGCAATGATTTGCAAACCCCATAAATCTATATTTTATTTGCAATAGAAAATAGAAAACATATCAAATGTTTAAACTGAGAAAATGTACCATTTTAAGAAAAGAAAAGAAAAAAAAAAGAAAATTTCAGATTCTCTGAATCTTTTTATGATATTATGTACTGTAGATGATGATATATTTAAAGTCTTTGCAATTTTATGTTGAGGAACATTATTCTGAAATTGTTCGACAATTTTTAGACAGCTTTTCACAGATTAGTGAACCTCTTCTCATCTTTTCTTCTGAGACGCTCTGACTCTCTAAGTTGCTCTTTTGATACCCAATCATATTACTGAACTGCTGCCAATTAACCTATCTATTTGCAAAAATGTTCTCCAATCTCTTCCTTCCCCAGTTTGGCTTTCTACTTCTTTAGCTAACTGCTGTGAACTTGCATGGCGATTTTCTTCAAACTTTCTCATCAGAAGACACTTCTGTCGACCGCCGGGTAACTTCCGTGGACCGCTGGGATGTCTCTGTGAAATGGTTGCAGTTCCATCTTTGTAAAATTTTTGTATCACTTTTGCTACAGTATTCTGACTGATAAGTAAGCTTTTCTGATCTTCTTGTAGCCTTCACATTTCTTGTATAAAGAAATTATTTTCTTCCTCAGGCCTTGTGACATTTCTCTTCCATGTGGTGCCGTTGCTAACAGCATGACATGGAAAGGGGTTTTCTCTGTTAAGTAACGCCCTTTTATAATCAACTGTCTGCTGGACACGTATTTGATGAATAATTAGACTCACCTGTTGTTGAATGCTTGTTAGTTAAGATTTTTTTTATCTAAAATTTAGCTTTGCTCCTAAGACTTTCATTGGGGTGTATTCATATTTACAACATAGTCTTGAATGAATTTGCTAGGAAAAATACTTTTTTTGTGTGTGAAAATTAACTAATCTTGTTTGCAATCAATGGCCTGCATTTGTGGGAGTATTTTGTAGTGTAGTGTCCCATAGAAAATGTTGATTCTGAAAGGAAAGTAAAGGTTTTGTGACAAAGCTGTTGGGGTGTACTCATTTATGCTGACCACTGTAAATTCAGCTCAATTGAAACAACTTACCATGCTGAGAATGTACTCCCTGCACGCTCCCAGCATGGTAGTCGGCGGGGATCGGTAAGCTCCCGATGCATATGTGCGATCATGTGACTGTTGTGACAGCCAATCACAGAGGTCACATGACCCAAATGCCCGTCTCTGCCTCCCTGCATTTAGAACTCTTAAAAGGCCATGAGGCGGACGGCTCTAAGGGGCTAAATATTTGATATGTTTTCTATTGTGAATAAAACATGGGTTTATAATATTTGCTAAAATTGAATTCTGTTTTTATGTAGATTTTACACAGATTCCCAACTTTTTTGGAATTGAGGTTGTACATTGGGGCATGCTATGCAGAAGAAACCAAGTGGACATAGCCGGTCATGTATGAGGATAGCTTTAATTCAACTGCTGACTATTTGCCATGATCAAACTCCATTAAAGATCGTTATATTTTTAAAGGCATGCTTTTTTTAGGCCTTTGGTACTTCAATTGTCATAGGAAATGATTCCAGCAAGGGGTGCAGTTGGACTGAAAGGTGAATGAGAAATTGTTTTCAGCACAGTATGATGTAGATAATTTGATGGAGACGGTCAGAGTTGATGGCTCTATATGACTATATGATAGGAGTCCAAACCTATTCTTTCTGCTTAGGCCTTCTGCAGTCATTGTTTGCTACTGAACAATAGATACTACATATGGTAGTAAACCGTGCACAACAATTTATTTCAACTTCTGTGTTTTCTGTTGGCATGGAAATGCATTGTCCTCTAAACTTGGTGACCAGATGTGCTGATATGTGGTTAATTCTAAGGAAGATCTAATGAGTTCTTATCCCTGGGTGGTAGTGTCTGCATTATGGAATAGGATGAACATCATTTGGAGTGTTATTCTGAAATTACCTATCTGGAGAAGAACTCTTTACACATCAATTTTATACTTTACGAGAAAGGATAAAAATACTGGGGCTTTCTTTTGTGTTCAGCAGGACCCCATCTCATTGTTTGTCCTTGACAGCGATGATTAAAGTAAGGTAAGTCTCAAAAGGTTGGGCATCTTGCAGAGAAAGGTTATCCCATGCCAGTCTTAAATACAAGGGCGCATTGTAGTTTTCCACTGCCTGTTTTTCTTGAATCTTTGTCTTTGTGTGGTACAGTATATGTTACCTCATCTGCCATTCACAGCGCCCTATTAGTGGTGTTTCATAGGATAAAACTCATACAGCAACTTATTTGTATAGAATATAGAGCAGTCCCTTTGATGTTCCGTCACCCTTTGCGCTCTGGAGTCAGACTTGAATTGCATAGCTAACCTCTCACCTCCTAAATCTATTACAGGTCAAAGCCTGAATGATTCTTTTTATGAAATACCTGAAACCTGAGTGAGTGTGCTGGACTGTGTTAATGGTCTATGTAGCAAATAGCAGGCTTCTGATTTCTTCGGGCTATAATTGATTAGCTGGAGCAGTGGGTTTAAAGTGAAGGTTTTTATAGCCTTTCCTCTCACCTAATTATTGTGGCAATTGAAACAATATATTAACTGTTTTTTGTCATTATTTGATAATCTCAATATTCACGACTAGGGCTAGACATTAACGCTCCTATTAAATCTTGGCTCTGCTGCACTGTTCTGTTACTTTCTAAACACAGCCATTTTTTTAATTTCAGCATTACTTTTATATGTAGACAAATGTTTCAATATACTATTATTATTATTAATATTGTTATATTTTCCATGTGTAGAGGTTTTAGAAACATTTTAGTTAAAATATGCAGACGTTGTTTTCTTTGTTTATGAAAATGTAGACCTCATTAAAGGGAACATGATGGCAGTACCCATATTAAGATTCTATTAAAATAATGCAGATTAGAATCAGATTTGCATCTGAGATGACTACGCAGGCATTTTCTTCCAAGTTGTTATAGGTGATACCAAGGGCCAAGTTAAAGTAGATGTACATCCATACTGGACAATATGTAATTTGCTAAAGCACTGTGTATTATAAGCAATCACCATATTTTTTCTCCTTTATTAAAATATTACTGCTGTTCTCCTCTAGCCCCTTTGTAGCCACCTCCAGTTTATATACACTTTCTCCAGCATTGGATGCATGTGATTTCTCGGGGTGGTGACTATGCCTGTGCAATTATTATTATAATACAGTATTTATATAGCGCCAATAGTTTGCTCAGCGTGTACATTATAGTAGGAGACAGTACAGTAACAATACAATACACAAGAGGTTTGAGGGCCCTGCTCCTTGGAGCTTACAATCTAGGAGGGAGGGGAGAGTGGTACAGGAGGAAATAGCTGTGGGGGATGGAGTGGTGGGAAGAGCAGGGGAGATCAGCAATTAGGTGAGGGCTGGGTAGGCTTCTCTGAAGAGATGGGTTTTCAGGGTGCGCCTAAAGGTGAGGAGGGTAGGTGACAGTCTGATGGATTGGGGTAGTGAGTTCCAGAGGGTGGGGGAAGACCTGGAGAAGTCCTGGAGTCAGGCATGGGAGGAGGAAACCAGGGAACTGGAGAGTAGGAGGTCTTGTGAGGAGCGGAGAGTGCGTTTTGGGTGGTAGATGGATATCAGGTCGGTGATGTAGTTTGGGGCAGTGTTATGAACAGCTTTGTACGTCAATGTTAATATTTTGAATTGTATGCGTTGGGCAATCGGCATCCAGTGGAGGGATTGGCAGAGGGGGGAGGCGGATACGGAGCGTGGATGAGTCTGGCCGCAGAATTCAGGATAGACTGAAGCGGGGATAGCCTGTGTTGGGGTAGGCCAGCGAGGAGGGAGTTGCAGTAGTCAAGTCGTGATATGATAAGGGAGTGGATGAGTTGCTTTGTGGTTTCCGGAGTTAGGAACGTGCGTATTTTGGAGATGTTGCGGAGGTGGAGTCTGCATAAATTTGTCAGCGATTGGATCTGGGGCTGGAAAGACAGATTGGAGTCTAGGATGACACCTAGTACTTTGGCTTGCAGGGTGGGGCTGATGGTGGCGTTGTTGGTCGTTTTGGAAAGGTCGGGGGGGGGGGGATGGGGGGAAAACTAGGAGCTCGGTTTTAGCAAGGTTTAGTTTGAGGAAGTGGAGTGACATCCAGTCTGATATGTCATTCAGAACGCTAGTGATTCGGGCGGAGACTGAGGGGGTGAGGCAAGGGGTGAAGAGATAGATTTTAGTGTCATCGGCATAGAGATGGTAGTTGAACCCGTGGGATTGTATCAGTTGACCAAGGGAGGAGGTGTAGATGGAGAAGAGAAGGAGCCCGAGGACAGAACCTTGGGGGACCCCAACAGATAGGGGGAGTAAGGGGGAGGTGGCAGCGTTATAGGTAACACTGAAGGAGATAGAAAGAGAGCCAGGAGAGAGCTGAGTCTCTGAGGCCAAAAGAGTATAGTTTTTTGAGGAGGAGGGGATGGTCAACCATGTCGAAAGCTGCAGAGAGGTCGAGGAGTAATAGCACTGAGTAGTTGCCTTTGGCTTTGGCGGTTGAGTATCTGCACAGCTACTTATAATCTCAACTGGAAGTACATGTGAGAAGATGACAACACAGGATAGCAACTGAAGACAGGGGCAGGTTGTTGTCTTCCCATAACAGGAAATTACCAAACAAGGACTTTCATGGTCGGAAGATCATTTAATGAAAGCTGTAGACTTACAAAGATTGAACATTACATGAACATATTAAAGATTATATGAGATTTTGGTGATTGGGTTTTTCTCATCCGTAATGGAGAAGTATGGTGAAAGCTCTTTTGGCCATACTTCTCTTGTGGGTCACTGGAGTTTACTTATTTCTGCATTCCGGTAACCCAGATTCAGCTGACCGTGAGCTAAAGTCGGCTGTCGGCTGACATCTTTCAGTGGGTCCAGGCTCTGCAGGGATACTTACCATATTATCGGGATCCACCCATAAGCTTGATCAGCAGCTGGCTCAGGCTCTCAGCATACTGCTGAGAGCCTGAACCAGCCGCTCCTACCCCCTTCTCAGCCCAGCCCAGGGCCCCAGTGAGAATTGGAGGGACAAAGCAGACATTAGTGACTGACAGTGTGCTCAGAGCAGACCCAAGAACTGAGCATTCAGTGGTCTTTGATTGCTCAGTTCTAGAGCAGACGGGGACAGCTGCAGCTTGCATTGGTGCTGCATCTATCTAGTTGAGTATGTGTGTTTGTTTTCTTAGCACCCCACACTTCTCTTTTAACTATTGAGTAAAGAAGTAGCACTGAAAATAGTAAGGTTCACCTAGTGAAATGTACTCAAATATTGCATAATTTGTTTTGAGGAAGGTAAAAGGTCCTTCTTAAAAGAAATCAGAATGGAAATGTAGAAGCAGACACTATAAAACAACAATGCCGTAATTACAATAATGCAATTAAGATAAACAATAATAAGTGCCCATTTATTATTCTTGCATTGATCATGTGTGTTCCAAGCTGAATTGTTTTTAAAAGTGCAAGCTCCAGAACGGCCATCCTGGTGAAGTCTTGCTACATAGCTGGTCGCTGAACTAGGAAAAGCATGCAACCAATTCTGCAAATTCTATACTACCTTCTTCAATGCTTGTAACTTATTGGGTAGTGAAGCCAAGTATTAAGGATTGTAGCTGACACCTGTAAAAACACATCAGTGGTCATATTCCTGTCTCAATGGGTTCCTTTTAATCACTTATTCAGTATTTATTGGCCATACTGTCTCAGTACTGATTATCCAAGGTTCTTTTTGTATGGGGGAAAAAGTGAGCAAATAATTAAACTGCAAATTTTTATTCCATAATGCTGATATACTCTATATAAAGCAACTTCCAAATTACACAAGCTTTATCAGGAAGGTGCTGTCTGCAGGGACTCGAGGGAATTCTGTACGCTTACTTAGTCAAAGTACTTCATTAGTTAATGCTGCGTATATGGAGCACATTTGAGTCCTAATCTCTGACTATGTACTTCTTTTGGACATCATTTTATCTATGCCAAGTGTCTTATATTTTACATTGCAGGTGCTGAAATTGGAGAACGTGCATCTGTGATAGTGTGATAATTTTTTTATTTTCATGATTATAGTGCTGTTTCTGTTTAATCCATTCATTTTGTTGTTTTTATTACCTCTAGCCGTCCTCAAAAGGTGTGCCTGTGTCCTTTCCTGCCAGCTCAACCCATTAACGTTTCCACATGTTTGTACATTGTTCAACATCCAGCCGAGGTGAGTGAGGGTATGGGAACCTGTCACACTGTTAAGTCTGATGTTCTGGGAAAAGACAGTGCAACCTCCTGCAGCTTTCTGCTCTGGCTAGATCACATGATTATTATTGGCTGTATTTTACCTATTACTGCTTTGGTGTTAAAATGATATAAAGTTATTTAAAAAGTTATTTTTCTTATGTTTAGGTGTATACGTTTTAGTAAATTCCCAGGATCTTTAAAGCTCCCTCCCCCCCCCCAGCTTATTGCTATATTAGATTAAACTATATAAACAAACTATGTTGGCTAAAAAAAACTGATCTAACAGCCCAAAATACTTGCCAAAAGCTGTGATTACCTGAAGGTCTAGGCCCCAAGTCTTCTATTTTGTACACTACAGAGAAGGAGGGTGTCTTCCTATTTGCTCTCCAGTAACAGGATCCTCTCAGGCTCCAGAAGACTGCATTATAAAGAGGTGACCAATTGGCAAAGACTGCAGGGATGGATAATCCCTGGAAGACCTGCATAAAGATTTTCTTTAACATTTAGGCTGCTGAACGGGTGGCAAGGGAGGTAGCAGGGAGTAAAATTATGTGTTCTGTATGTTCCCATTATGAGGGGGTTTTCTGTGGCCAAGATGGGCTTTTAAAGCATTGTTCACTAGAAGTAGACAAAATAGAAAAAACCCCAGGAAACCTCTAGCTGATTGTCTTTTGCGTGTGGTGTGGGTTCCTTCCTGACCCTAAAAGGGCAATCTGAAAATATCTCTGAATCAGCTGCAGTACTGTGTTTAAACATTTAACAGCATGTGTCCATGACAATCTGTTAAAATGGATAAAAGAAAATCAGAAGGAATTATAAACATATACATATATGAGAATTCTTTACCACACACCCCTGCACTCAGGCTAAACTAACTTTAGAAATACCGCATGAGAGTATACAACAAAGCAGTACATCCATTTACTCACTGAATGTAGGAATACCTAATGTACCTAGGCACTTTGTGAGTAGAAATTTCTATGTCTGATGCATGGTTCCAGGCAGTCTGCATCCATGAGAGGCCTTCTTCTACTTGTGCAAAGGAGAACAGCCTCTCTTCTCACCAGCTTCCAAACCATGTGTCTATCTTTATGTCCTTGTTTCCCTCTCTTACCAGTGCATTCAAGTCTAGTTCAGGTCAGCCTTGGAGTAAAAACCTTCAGTAAAATAGCAAGACCTTTAGAAACTCCTTTAGCATTTAAAATGTTGGTTCACTTTTCAGATCCAGATTTAACAATGTCCTTAGGCTTTAAAAATGTAAGTTCACTTTTTTGACAATGTAGGCTGTGCAGTGCCAACAAGGCCATCAGTGCCCACTAAGTGTGCTTACACTTTAAACAGTGGGAGCTGTCTAAAGTTAACAGGACGTTGGTTACTCAATTATTACACAGCTAATCCTTAAAAAAAAAAAGTAAACTATTGATTTTTTTAAATATTTTGCTAACATGCAGGTACAGCCATTTAATGACCATGTTTATTCCTGTTCTAATTTCTTAATTTTCTGTATTACTTACATCCTCATACTACTTACACCCTCCCTGTGCTCTCCAGCTACTAGTTCTAAAGGTACTTTTCACTGATAGCAACTTGGAATGTAGTAGAGACTGCTTGGCTTCCATAACATAACTTTGTCTGGGAGTTGTTGGGGGGCAATAAGATATATTTGATATATTTGTTTTAGCAGGATTTAAAATATATGTTTGTGATTAAGTTTGATGAAATGACTTATCTGAGATACTTTTTAAACCGATGTATATGAGAATCATAGGATGTTCTCCTAGCTTAGAACACTTTAGCTTGAGCACTTAGTTTGCGTCTTTCAGGACAGATTTAACAGCTGCCTAGAGGATTTTGCAATTTAATCTTTTTCTTTGATAAGTGAAAGCTCACAGTAAATTGTTTTTATGGGAATGTATAAGGGTTGTTACAAGAAGTTTAATTAGCTACTGGATGCAAGACTGTCATTCCCATCATTGTCATAGTAGATCTGAACCCCATGAGTGTCTTGTCTTGTCACGCATTAGTTACTGGAAGTCACTGTCCTGATACAACCTTCTGCTTTTCTCTTGTATGCTGGTTTTCTTCTATCACCTGAGTAAAGAATGCCATTAAATTGAGATATGGTTTGGTTTGTGTGTAAACATGTAGCACAGTATTGCAGAGATAAAGCAGCATTGGCATTAAAAAAAAAGCATGCCAACTTACATCTCTGCATATAACATCTTTCCTAAACGCATCAAGGCAACAGCAGAGCTCCTGGGAGTTCTCTTTGGCTCAAAGATGGTTTTATAGAAAGCAGTCATATTGTCTTCTGCTAGATTGACACTCTGAGCCTGTGGGTATGTTGTGTCCATGTAGCACACCTGTAAATTTTCGCAGATGCAGTTCCTGGAGTCTGGTGACACCCTGGAAAGCCTGTGACACAGTGAAACAGACAGGTATAAATAACATGTAACTTTTTTTTTTTTTTTTTTAACAGTTGTGTTTATTGAATATGTACAGTGGTACAGCCAAATAGAGGTACACAAAACCTAGTCAAGCAGTCAGTATACGATAAGGTATACAGCATACATAAATGACCTAAAGCAGGAAAGTCCTACAAATAGTATCCCAGTGAGATTCTGTGTTTTATCCAAGCTACGACCCAAGCAAGCATGTCAAACAAGAACTCAATGTGGCCCAAAGGCCGGCACCCAGCTAGGGAAGGGGGGAGATGACGATGGTGAGGGGAATAATGCATATAAATGGTAGATGATAAAAATAAAAGTGGGGGAGGAGAGGAGGAAGGAGGAGAGAGAAAGAAGAGGGCATGGGAGGAGGATAGGCAGGACAGGTAGGAACACAGTGCTCAGGTACTACAAAAATCTTCAGAAAAATAACTGGAGACACCACAACCTAAACTGCAAGACCCAGTGCCTCCACCCACCCAGCTCAGACTTTATCAAATTTTGCTGGACAGTTTCAGCACGCTTAATTGCTGCCTTCCAGCTAGAAACCGTGGGTGAGGTCGGCAATTTCCATCTCAACAAAATTTCTCTTCTAGCGTAATAGGTTGAGAAGAAAACAAACAGCTTATTATGCTTAGTGCTTCCACAAGATCAGTACATCCCAACAGCAGTATCAGCAAGTCCATAGGAACAGAAAGGTTACTAACTGCTTTGATAGTGTCCAATACTCCAGTCCAAAGGAGACGCAGCCCCGAACAGGACCAAATCTAGTGGTCAAATGTGCCCTCAGCCAAATCACAGTGGGGGGCATGCCATTGTTCTGTCAGGATAAATTGTAGCCAGTCGCTGAAGAGTAAAGTATACTCTATGGATAAATTTCAACTGTATAAACTTATATATCTGTAATTGTATAGCTCTGGCAGAGATCATGGTAGGGATATATTGCAAAAGTCAGTCCTCCCAGTAATCTTCCGTCAGGGACGGATGGTCAGTGTGCCACTTACTATAGAGTGACTCCATTCTAGAGCTGGTCAGAGGGGATCGTAAGGAGTGGATAGAGGACAAAGGTTCAGGCATGTCTTCCTCTATCAACAAACTTTTCAAGGGGTCAGTTTGTAAAGGCAGGGAAGTTGGAAATTCAGCAGCAATCTCGTGGTGCAATTGTAGAAACTGGAAAAACATCCAGTTAGGCAGGCCATAGGCATGTTTGAGCTTGTTGAAGGAGAGGAAAACACCTCGAGGCATGATATGTCACAGTATCTGACAGTCATACTGAGTCCATGTAGCAGGATCTGGCACCGTGAGCAGGTGAGGAAATGTAGGGTCCCAAAGTGGGGTGTAAGGGGAATAAGTGGTATTTATACCATATTGATACTGCTGCCATACTGTCAGTGTCGTCTTCATAGTGGTAGTAATGGCCAGGTTAGACTTTGGGCCCCTATACACAAGGTTACTGAGCCCCACATAATAACCCAGTATAGCTGCCTCCAGGATCACCGTCGCATTGTCCCTAGGCTGGGAAAACCACCAGCGCACCATAACAAAGATAGTTGCCCAGTACTACAGTTAGAGCTTAGGCAACGCCAGGCCACCACGATTGATTGGTAGATGTAAGTAGATTGTGAGAGTCTAGGCATTCCTCCAGCCCAGATAAACGAAGAGACAATACCATTCATATGACCGAAATAGGATTGTGCAACCAGTATAGGTGTTCGGCAAAAAACAAATAGAGGTAAAAAAATAATTTTAAAAAGATTTACTCGCTCAATAGTGCTAATAGGTAGAGAAGACCAGACACTACATTTAGTCTGAAGATGCTGCAAAAGGGAGAGGAGATTATTGGCAACATACTTGGTTAGATCACGGCGAACTACCACACCTAAATATTTAAATTTGTAGACAGATTTTATAGGGGCAAAAGGAATGAGAGGTATGGTACCCAATGCAAGAGGGAATAGTATTGATGTCTCCCAGTTTATGCGCACTCTAGTATAGAGACCGAATGTCAAGCACCGCTCTAAGAGACAGATCGCAGTCCTCCAGGTATAAAAGAGTGTCATCTGCGTACATGGAAGCTTGGTCCTCCCAGTCACCCACAGGCAGCTCTCGGAGGAACAGATCAGACAGGCCAAGGGCTCGATCGCCAGGGCAGAAAGAGCTGCAAAAGAGGACTGCCCCTTCGAGTACCTCTGTGGAGAGCAATATGGTGATTTGTTGAGGCAATTGACCCATGAGATGAAATTGGGGCCAAATCCGGAATGCCAAAGAGCCTCCCACAGGTATTCCCATACGAGTTGAAGGCTTTTTTGGCACCAAGGGATAGCACGGCACATGGACTTTCTCTGGCACTGGCAACAGAGATGTAGGTGAACATCCTGCGTATATGTTAATGTCAGTGCCTTTAAACGGCATGAAGCCTGTCTGATCGTTTAGCACTAACTTAGAAATAACTAAACACAGTCTCCCAGAGAACACTTTTTAGCAAAGATTTTCGTGTCTGCATTTAGCAGGGGGATTGGACGGTAAGAAGAGCACTGTGTTGCATCCTTTCCAGGCTTTAAAATCATTACTGTCACTGCCTCAGCATGGAGGGGGGTAAATTCTCTGTCTCCTGTAGGGTATTGAAAAGGTGGTGGAGACGGGGAGCCAGCTGATCAATGCAGATTTTATAAAACTCAACTGGGTAGCCACCAGGGCCCAGTGTTTTAAAAGATTGGAGAGCACCAATTGCCTGCTAGACCTCATCCAAAGTAATAGGGTCCTCCAACTTTTCCCCCTGGGCTCGAGAAAAAAATGGCACATCAACAAGATCTAGGTACTGGGACAACTCCTGTGAGGTATAGGTTACTTTGGAGGAATATAAGGTTTCTTAGTATTCAGCAAAACGGTAGTTAATCAGGGCTGGGTCAAGGATCGTAGACCCATCCGCAGCCTGAATGAGGACAACTTTAGCCAAAGAAATCTGTTTCCTAGCCAACCAAGCCAGTACGTGCTCAGATTTGTCCCCCCTGTTCAAAAATGCTTTGCTTCTGATGGAGCAATGCCTTCCTAGTTGCCTCCATATGCAAAAGAAGGGATTCCCTAACGGCTAGCTTCAAGTTTTGATGATTAACGGAGTCAGGACTGAACACATACTGTATCTGGATTCAGATTCTCGTACTTGTCTGTCTAACATGCAACTGTAATGATAGGTGTCTGCATGCTGAAAATAAGAAAAATGGTTAATGAAAACAATGCAACAAGTTCAATAATTATAAGTAGAATGACAGTGTTGCCATTAGAGCATCAGCAAATTAAATAAAGTACCATACAAAAGTTTTCAGCAGTTGTGAAAAAATGCTGTAAATTAAGAATGCTTTCAGAAATAGAAGTGTTATTGGTTTATTTTTTTTTAATTCACAAAATAGTACATGAACAAAAGAGAAATCCAAATCAAATCAGTGTTTGGTGTGACCACCCTTTGCCTTCAAAACAGCATCAATTCTTCGGCAGGTAGGTTGTTCCAAACATCTTGGAGAACTAATCACAGATCTTATGTGAATGTAGGCTACCTCAAATCCTTCTGTTTCTTCATATAATCCCCAAAAGACCTGATGATGTTGAAATCAGGGCTCTTTGGGGGGCCAAACCATCACTTCCCGGACTCCTTGTTCTTCTTTACACTAAAGATAGTTTTTAATGACGTTGGCTGCATGTTTGAGGTCATTGTCCTGCTGCTGAATGAATTTGGGGCCATTCACACACCTCCTTGATAATATGGCATTATGGATAAGTATCTACCTTTTTCTTTCAGCATTGAGTACACCATTGATCCTACTGAGTCTCCAACTCCATTTGTAGAAATGCAGCCCAAAACTTGTAAGGAACCTCCACCATGCTTCACTGTTGCCTGCAGACACTTATCATTGTACTGCTCTCCAGCCCTTCATGAACAAACTGCCTCCTGCTACAGCCAAATAGTACAAATTTTGATTCTTCAGTCCAGAACACCTGCTGCCATTTTTCTGCACGCCAATCCATATGTTTTTGTACATAGTTAAGTTGCTTAGCCTTATTTTCACATCCTATGCACAAAAACATAGAAACTGGTGTGCAGAAAAAAAAATCACACCTGCCTAAAACATTTGCACAGTACTGCATATCAGTTTACTTTCACTGATCTATCTAAGTTATCTGCCCCAACAACAAACCCCAAGCGTGTCCATTGGTGAGCTTATGAGCCTGCATTGGGGTCCCTGACAACTGTGCAGTAACATTTTCTGTTTCACAGTAACAAAGTAGCTACTACACACTGAAAGAAATAACAGCTGTGTGAGTCCCAATGATACATCTAGAGAAAGTCTCTTTCCCAGACAGTTTTCGTTATCCAGCAGAACATATTCCAAAGCAATTGTCTGTATGTAGCTGAACAGTCTTTCCTTGAGTATGTAACACAGTTCATCCCACTATCTTCTGATGAAATGAACATGTAGCTGAAGATATAGCAGTACTGTATGGTGGCAGAGTCATGTAAGAAATCGGGGAGACATGATGAAGTCATGTGGTAGCATGATGCAACGCGTCGATACGCAGCGTCCAGTGATGCACTTCCGGTTGGATGCCATATTGGCACACTATACAGACCCATGCAGTACACCCATAGCATGAGGTTTAAAAGTTTTTTTTTTTTTTTTAAAGGAGAAAATGTGAGTGGGCTAATTGACATCTTGTTTCTATATATTGGCTGAATAAACATTATTGCACTATGGAGGATGTTTCTGCTTGTGTCTTACTAACATAGTCCTGATGGAAATGTGACCTGAGAGTGGTATTGAGGAAAGGAGCTTATGCGGCATCTCCACCTGGATGAGATTATTCTCCTAAGGATCATGGTGTGATCCTAAAAGGTGAGTTGGCCCTTGTGGTCACGGTTTGGAGGAGAGGGGGCATTTCTGCCATTTGGAGGATTTTTTTCACCAGAGTGAAGATCACCTGATCACGTGCATGTTTTATGTGTTAAAAGACCACAGTTATATGATATTGGACATTATTTGAGCATTTTTTTGTCATTTGTGATTCACATATGTGTATAAGTGTGGTTGTTTCTTTTTTTGCAGAGTTTCTGTTTGCTATTTGTGATTTATATATTAGTTGGCACTATACACTGATGTATTGTTTTTTCCCTTTAATATTAGGGGTCACATATTAATCACTTCAAGTTCCACATAGGGACAGAGGGAGGTTTGATTTTTTCCAATAGGAAAAAGGGATTCACTATATTTTAAACAGGTTATCCTCTGTACTTCACCTAATTTCCACTTGATTGGATCCGATAGGATCAGAGCACTGTGTGTATTTATTACACTTTATTATTACACTGTATTTATCTCATGTATAGCATTTATGTGTGGTAGTAGTACTATTGTCACACTCTAGTATTATTGTACACTCGTATATTTAATAGGATTAGCGCTTCACCGTTTATTCACTTAACATACGCTGATTGTACAATCTGATTTAGATTAGCAAAACTATGTAATACGAGTAGAAACCTAAAAAATGAATTGCATTTTTATCAAATCAGGGAGGTTCTTGTACTACATAACTGATAGTAGATCTAAAATATAATCATATTGCATAGAATATGGTCCCCTTTAGGATCTAAACACGTTACAATCTGTGCATTCTTCTTTAGATCTACCAACAAGTATGCACTGTAAGGGCCTGCCTGATTGGATACAAATTGATTGGATAGCTTAGGCCGATCCTCATATTACATAGTTTTGGTAGATCTAAGGCAAACAAACAGCACAGGGAAAATAACTACACTAACAACTAGTTAAATCAACAGAAACATTTGAAAGTGAAGCTTTTAGGCATGGTTTTACATGGAAAGAGCAGGTGTATGTTTGGCTGGCAGGTGGCTTTTGGCCCATAAAAGGAAGTTACTCTGTCTTGTCAGGTCTCCTTCCACACTAGGATAGTTGTGCTACAACAGGTAGCAGCATATGTACTGACATTTATTTATTTTATTTATTACAGGTACTTATATAGCGCCATCAATTTACACAGCACTTTACATACAGTTGTGTTCAAAATAATAGTGTGTTGAAAAAAGTGAATAAAGCTGAAAATCCTTCTAATAGCTTTTATTTCCATACACACAAATGCATTGGAAACACTACACATTCTATTCCAAATCAAAACATGAAGAAAAATATATCAAATTTGTGTTGTTCCTCTAAAAAAATTGAAGAAAAGTGAATATTAGACTGTTCAAAAAAAATAGCAGTGTTTGTATTCTTCTTTACAAACTCAAACATTCACTATATAAACTGAAAAATGTTTGAAGATTTTGCTTTCCTTTGAATCACTTAATTAATATTTAGTTGTATAAGCACTGTTTCTGAGAACTGCTGTACATCTGTGTTGCATGGAGTCAATCAACTTCTGGCACCTGTGAACAGGTATTCCAGCCCAGGATGATTGGACTACATTCCACAGTTCTTCTCTATTCCTTGGTTTTGCCTCAGAAACTGCATTTTTGATGTCACCCCACAAGTTTTCTATTGGATTAAGATCTGGGGATTGGGCTGGCCACTCCATAACGTCAATCTTGTTGGTCTGGAACCAAGATGTTGTATGTTTACTGGTGTGTTTGGGGTCGTTGTCTTGTTGGAACACCCATTTCAAGGGCATTTACTCCGGCCACTAGACCCAAAAAGAACAATCTTACTTTCATCAGTTCACAAAATGTTGCGCCATTTCTCTTTAGGCCAGTCAATGTGCTCTTTGGCAAATTGTAACCTCTTCAGCACGTCTTTTTTTCAACAGTGAGACTTTGCGGGGGCTTCTTGCAGATAGCTTGTGTTAAGGACTGACCGGTGGTAGCCTCTACCGCTCCACAGACCGGGATTCCCCAGGGTGCGGAATCTAAGCCTCGACCTGCTTGTTCACCAGATCCCCTGATGGTGGGGATGGCCTTGGAGCAGGCCGAAACCAGGTCGTGGCCCCTGGGTGCAACCAGCTGTGGTAGAAGCATTTGCCGGTGGTACGTAGCAAGTGAGAGCCTGATGTGAGGAGCCGGAGTGAGCGAAGTCAGACAGGCCAGGTCGGTAACGGTGGAGGCAGGACGGTACAAGCGGCAGGCAGAAGGATAAACGGGTCACAGGCCAGGTTCGGTAACAGGAGATCAAACGTACAGGATTAGACAGGAGAATGGTCAGACAAGCCAGGGATCAGAGCAGGAGATAGTCAACGAATCAGGGTCGGCAACAAGGCAATCTCTCAGGAACACAGGATACAGGAAAAGACCATATGGTAATTTGAGCACAGCCAGAGCCTGTTTAAATAGGGCGCCCTGCGCTCTCATTGGTGCCAGGCGCGCATCCGCGATTGCGAGTGCACATGCACGACCGCCGTTGCGGGCACCCAGTTCCTAGTGCCCGCACGCTATTGCGCCCCGGCATACTGCGCATGCGCAGACCCACGCACCGCGGTAAAGCCTGGGGTCCCTGACTGCTTGGCTTCACATAGGCATCTTCTAATTGTAACAGTACTCACAGGTAACTTTAGACCTTCTTTGATCTTCCTGGAGCTGATTGTTGGCTGAGTCCTTGCCATTTTGGCTATTCTTTTATCCATTCGAATGGTAGTTTTTCGCTTTCTTCCATGTCTTTCAGGTTTTGGTTGCCATTTTAAAGCATTTGCGATCATTTTAGCTGAGCAGCCTATCATTTTCTGCACTTCTTTATATGTTTTCCCCTCTCCAATCAACTTTTTAATCAAGGTATGCTGTTCTTCTGAACAATGTCTGGAACGACCCATTTTCCTCAGAATTTCAGAGAGAAATGCACTGTAACCAGCATGTACAACATTTGCTGCCTTCCTTCCTTAAATAAGGGCAATAATTGCCACCTGTTTTTCAAAGAATGAATGACCTCACTAATAGAACTCCACACTGCTATAATTTTGAACATGCCGCTTTCAATTAGTAATTCAATTACACAGAATCAGCAGCATGCATGTCATGACTGTTGGGTCTGTTGGATTTCTATTACTCTACTACATCTGCCAGCAAATTTTTTGCCATGTAGAAATATAATTTCTACCAAAAACAGTGATTGATCAGGTTAGTGATGTCTGACTGCTATTATTTTGAACACAACTGTATATGTGTATTGTACATTCACATCAGTCCCTATCCCTCAAGGGGCGTACAGTCTAAAGTCCCTAACTTACATTCATATACATACTAGGGCAATTTAGACAAATCCAATTAACTTACCAGCATGTCTTTGCAGTGTGGGAGGAAACCAGAGTACCCGAAGGAAACCCACGCAGGCACAGGGAGAACATGCAAACTCCAAGTAGGTGGTGTCATGGTTGGCATTCAAACCAACGACCCTATTACTGCCAGGCGGAAGTGATACCCATTTAGCCACAATGTGTAGCTGTGTCCAGGCCAGAAGGACAGGCAACCTGACAAGGCAAATGCCTGAGAGTGGTGAAAGTCTGTGTTGAAGCTACAACAAACTTGTCTAAATAGCCGGAGGCTGAAAGGTTACAGGCAGTACAGGGAAAGATGGTGAATCTCATTGGACAAACATGCCAAGAGGCTGTTCTTTCCCTTTTATCTGGTGTGATGCTGAACCCCTGCATGAAAAGCCTGATGTAAAGCAACTACCTGTCAATTAAAGTGGGCACATAGGCTCTGAGGCTACATTTGCATGGCTGTTTCTCTGTATTTTGTGCAGGAATGCCCCACAGTCATTACACTGCATTGTGCTGTTGACTGGAAAATGAATGACAAGAATTTGGAGCAGCGGATTAACATCAAGTTTTATGTGAAAACTGGAAAAAATGAGAATGAAACTTTAGCTCTCTTACAACAGGCTGATGGTGAATATTCTATGAAGAAATCAAGTGTTTTTGCACAGGTGGTTTAAGGAGGGGTGAGAACTCCCTGTCAATTAAAGTGAGCACATAGGCTCTGAGTCTACATTTGCATGGGCAATTTGGCCTGGTGCAAATGTCAGTGGCCGTAATCTGCTGATTCCTGCAGCTGTTTTTGCCACCTGTCAGTGACTAGCTGTAGCTGTCAAGCCCGTACACTTTATTGACAGGCCCGTGGCGGCCGCAATTATTCGTGACTGTTTGCAAAGCTAGAGGATACCTGTGGTGATCACTGCTGGACAAATTCCTGCCGCTGTCATCAGGCCAAATCACCCTTTCAAATGTTCCTTAATCTGCAAAGCGAGTGTGCTTAATCTTTGAAAGCTCTACCCTTGACACTGAACCCTCGCTAAGTCCAGGTTCACACCTTTGCAGGTTGTGTTTCTGCATTGCGTTTGCGTTGTGTTTTTGCACTTGTGTTTTTGATGCTTTTTTTAAATTGTTATTTAACATATCAAAAATGTGGCACAAACGCATAAAAAATTAATCATAAATGCTATACATGCTTTTCTGCAGCATGTCTATAGAACCAAAAACGCAACGGTTTGCATTCAAAAAAGTCCCTGACCCTTTCCAAAAAATGCACTGGGTAAAAACACGGAGATGTCAACCTGTCTCATAGGAAATCATGTTAAATGGACTGTACTGTGTTTCTGCAAAATGCTGTAGAAAATGCTTAGGTGTGAACCTAGGGTAAATAAATTTATATTGTATAATGTGACAGTGCGGGACCCTGCCCTTGTGAAAATGGAAGTAGAAGTGATAGAGTGTTCTCACTTATGCTGAGTGTGGGCCTCTGGAATACTGATTTAGTGCAGAGTAACCTGTTCTATGGGTTTTCTCTGGGTTATGGTATTCCCAGAATTTGGTATTTCTGGAAGTTGGAGACTTCAAAGAGTTTAGGAGTATAATGACAGGCTTCGGCATAGCTCAGTGCTTCCATTAGGAGACAGGTGTGCTCTACTCGAGACTGTACTCCATGCTGGAGACTGAATATTCCTTGTCCACAGGGCTGAGAAAGCGAAGGTGCGTAATGAGTCCGGAGGACTGAGAGAGCCGAGATGACTAGGCGATTCCAGAGGACTGAAGGAATTTAGAGATCTCAGGGGACTGGGAGAGCCTGGAGAACTGAGAGAGCCAGGAGAGCTGGATGAACTGAGAAAGGAACACAGAGGTACTATGTAAGATGGCCTGAGGGAAACGCCAATGTGAAGCCTAAGCAGTGGTGCTGCTTAAGAGAACCAGGTGGCTTAGTATTATTTTTACTGTGCCTGTTTTCATGGTGATAATCCCTACGTTGGGCAACTACTTTTCTGTTGAATTTTGATTTAATTTAATAAAAGTGGACCGACAAACTAAAACACAGTTTGAACTGTCAGTCTGTATTCTGTGCTTCAGGCAGTCTGCGCTGCCTTGTTCAGGTGCTGCTTGAGTGATGTGTTGTCACAGGGAATCACTTGCTCCTGTACCTCTGCCATTCAGCAAACGTTTTGTATTTTTTGTGATGAACAAAAGATGTTCTCTCATTTAATGTGGTGGTGATCATGACTCCCCTTATCCATCTGTCTTATCCAAAAAACACCTTTTATTTTCTAAAACAAATACAAGATGGTCCCTTTTCAGGCCCTGTTTCTCATGGGTGTAAACTGCACCATTACAAAAAATTTACAATAGAATATGGATGAAACGTGATCAATTTACATCAGATTGCACATCAACCTTCCCTTCAGTCCATTTTTCTTTATACATCTGTTATCTTCATTTGTGTCCATTTTTCTTTACAGTCCCATACAATATCTATATTTATATATTGAACACATCCTTTCACAGCTTCTGCTCCTCCATCGTGTCACTGTATTGTATGCAGGAATGCCCCACAGTTATGGCCTTTCCTGAAGGAGGTAGTGTTTCACAAGAGACTTCTCTTTTCATATTGCCACCTTTCCACACTTTACCTGCCTACAAGATTGATGCTTTTTGTACATGTCCCTGTCTGTCTTCCACATCAATAGGATCTGCCCTTGAATGTCACTTTCTGTTTCATAAACTCACTTTTACGGAACTGTTGTATACAGATCACAATTGTTTACATCATACATTAGTAGACCTGCATAA
This sequence comes from Staurois parvus, assembly GCF_062004578.1. NCBI lineage: Eukaryota > Metazoa > Chordata > Amphibia > Anura > Ranidae > Staurois > Staurois parvus. The sequence goes on from NW_028318154.1 coordinate 83,920, forward strand.
CAATGGAAAAGTACACACATCTCTTCCATTTATAATCCTAGTCCTAAATGTACATGTATCTATACTGCTGATCATTGGAATATATCTGTATTCTCAGTATAATGCATTACTTTCTGTTTTCAATTCACAAAAAGATGGTGAAAAATGGACAGTTGGATAATTCATGTGAAAGGGGGCATAGAACATGTAAACTCCAATACCAAAGCTTTGATCTGTAACAAATAATGTAACTGCTTTATTTTAGTATATGCTTTCTGCTGCAATTGTTCGTAAAAAAAAAAGTGCTTTTTATTACTTAAAATAATCTACAGATTGCTTTAATCTGCAAAGAACTCTTCAGCAAAGTACAATTCTGTACAGTCAGACTTGTGACTCAATCACCTCTACCAGAAAGCACAGTCAGGTCCTTGGCCTGTAAGCATTGCTAGGGTAAGAGCATATTCCCAGCTTGTGAATTGGGCAGTAAAGTAGGTAAGAGCCTCCTGTCAGCCCTCTTTAAGTCAGCACATGGGCACATCGAATTTGAATTCAGGCACTTCACCTCCCAGTCTGTAAAGAGGATTACCGAAAGCTAGTATCGAGTTTAGATACTAGTTGCATACAAAACTGAACTGCATTAATTGGTGCTTTTTAACTCTCTCTGGAGTTCTGCATTAACTTAAGCCTGCTGGTACACACGATGTAATGTATTGTAATGTATTCTTTTGTTTCTGAGCATGTGTTGTCTTGGTCACTAGAGTTTTTATGGATGAATACTGTGATGATTAAACGAAAATGATTACTTCTGTTATTGTATGAGAAACATTTTTGTGATTGTCTCTTCGGATAATTTTGCATGAACTGTTGTGATTGGCTCTACAGTCAACTCTGGCTCATACAGTTTCCATTTTTGTTTCAAGCTAACTTGAGGATGGATAGAACTCCTGCCAGGTTCTTACTGAGATCTGTGATCCCATCGGAAAAAAATTCTCTAATTTTCTGTCACGATAAGAAGTGAAGTGGGAAAACAAATTTTAGCAAAACCATTTTTAAGAGAAAGGACTGGATTAGAACTCCTTTCAGGTTATAAATTCTGTGAATCATTCCCAGTGCATTATTAAAATTTATAGCAGCCCAGAGTTCATGTATAACTGCATATTTCATAGCTTCTTATCCTCATTGCTTAGGAGCTCTCTGCATAGATTTCTGTGTAAGGCATGTCTACAAATAAAAGGGTATTGCTGAAGTGGTGACCAAACAGTGGGCATTTTGTTATCTTCATTCTGTATGACAAGTCAATGATGATTGCTAACCACACCATGGTCTTATTTTGGTGTGATTTGCATTTGGTACTGTGTTAATTTGCACACATTATGTGGAGGGGTTATAGAATGAACAGAAGAACGTAGAGTGGGCTTTTTCTTTGCCCACATAGGGTAAAGGGATACTGTCCACTTTAATTCTGTTTTCCTTGCATATACACTATATTGCCAAAAGCATTGGGACATCCCTCCAAATCATTGGATTCAGGTGTTCCAATCACCTCCATGGCTAGAGGTGTATAAAATCAAGCAGCTAGGAATGCAGACTGCTTCTAAAAACATTTGTGAAATAATGGGTCAATCCAAGGAGCTCAGTGAATTCAAGCGTGGTGCCGTGATAGATTGCCACCAGTGCAAGTCCATCTGTGAAATTTCCTTGCTACTAAATATTACACGTTCTACTGTTAGTGGTATTATAACAAAGTGGAAGCAACTGGGAACAACAGCAACTCAGCCACGTAAGATGACAGAGCAGGGCCAGCGCATGCTGAGCGCACAGTCCGCAGAAGTCGCCAACTGTCTGCAGAGTTAACAGCTAAAGAAATTCAAACTGAATGCAGCCTTCAGATTAGCACAACAGTCAGTAGTGAGCTTCATAGAATGGGTTTCTATGGCCGAGTAGCTGCATCCAATCCTTACATCACCAAGTACAATGCAAAGCTTCGGATGCAGTGGTATAAAGCACGCCACCACTGGACTCTAGAACAAAGGAGAGGTTTTCTCTGGAGTGACAAAGCACGCTTCTCTGTCTGGAAATCCAATAAATGTGTCTGGGTTCAGCAGTTGTCAGGAGAACAGTACTTGCCTGACTGCATTGTGCCAAGTGTAAACTTTGGTGGAGGGGGGATTATGGTGTGGGGTTGATTTTCAGGGGTTGAGCTTGGCCCCTTAATTCCAGTGAAGGGAACTCTTAAGGCGTCAGCATACCAAGACATTTTCGACAATTTCATGCTCCCAAATTTGTGGGAACAGTTTGGGGATTGCTTCTTTCTATTCCAACATGACTGCGCACCAGTGCACAAAGCAATGTCTATAAAGACGTGGATGAGCGAATTTGGGGTGGAGGAACTTGACTGGCCTGCACAGAGTCCTGACCTCAACCTGATAGTACACCTTTGGGATGACTGCTAGCCAGACCTTCTCGACATCAATGCCTGACCTCACAAATTCACTAACGGAAGAATAGTCAAACATTCCCATAGACACACTCCTAAACCTTGTAGACAGCCTTCCCAGAAGAGTTGAAGCTGTTATACCTGCAAAGGGTGAGCCAACTCAATATTGAACGCTACAGACTAAAACTGCGATGCCTTTAAAGTTCATGTGTGTGTAAAGGCAGGCATCCCAGTACTTTTGGCAATATAGTGTACTAATCTTCCCATCTGTCTTTTTTGGTCACTGGGAACAAGATAATCACCTGGTGCTTCTGTTTATTTTCCCTCTTGTGCTTGGCTCACTACCCACAATGCAGTGCTGGGTGCTTGAATACCAATCTAAAGCCAGCAGCTCTGAAATAAGGGCACAGGGAGACCATCCTTAGCCTTGAATTGTGCTCTGATCATATGGACTTTAATTTTATACAGGAATTCTTCTTCTTGCACCCACAGGTTAACTGATTGTTGGGGGACCAAAGGGAATTTAAGAATAACCAGCACATGGACCTGACATTTAAACAAACATTTTACTTTGATGTTCAAGCACAAAGTTCGTTCACTTAAAAGCACACCTGTCCACAGACTATGGACAGTATTTTTATTTTCTTATCTATCGGTGCACAAGCTTTAAAACAAGCCATCCCTGAACTCCCTATCTGCTTGTACTGTTAAAGAGAAACTTCAACCTCAAATAAAAATGGCAGTCTTTTTTTGTCTTACCCTTGGTGCACTTTTATGTTGTAATAATATACTTACAGGCCTCCCAGTGGCCAGATCTTGCACCTGCACAGACAGAGATTTGGTGCCACGTTAATTTACATATTGTTCTATAAACTGTAGAAAGTAATACTTTCTGGGACACTGATATCACATATTCCAGAAGGCATTACATTTCAACATTTATATAGAAATATGTATACAGACATGGAAAGTGCAAAGTAATGACTCCTCATACATGTGATATTGGTATCTCAGGAGGTAGCAGGAGGAAAGCGAAATGTCATTCTCTTTGCATGGAGGCAGCCAGTGGGCCAAACAAAAGGTTAATAAAAAATGTTAAAACGTGGTCAGCTTTTTAAAAAAAGAAGGGGCAAAGATCCTCATAGATCACAACAAAGACCCTAAGGCTGCATTCACACTTGAGCATTTTGTAGCTTGAAGCTTGGTGCCCGTTCGTGCAATCAGGTGTTTACAGGCACCATAGAGAACAAGTGATTTTTTAAGTTTCAACTTTTTTGGAACTTCAAGCTACAAATCGCTCAAGTGTGAATGCAGCCTAAAGGAAGCTATTTATGCATTAGAGAGAAATTGATTATACGGGGACCCCGGAAGATAATTATTACCAAAGCGAAGCCATACAAAAGACAAGCGACAATGGTTATATAATAAAATAAAAAACAAATCATTCAGGTAAAGGGCTCGGTGTTTTCTCATTTGTAAAGCTGTAAAATTAAAAAAAGCTAACTTTTTTTTTAATTAAAACAATAATTATAGTTAAAAACTGAGAATAGATTCATGAGTCTCATTTCACTTCAAATGTTTGCTAATATACAAAAACTATTTAAAGGAGAAATCAAGTCAGATATATAGGGCATAAATGTATGCAGTTCTGTAGAGGAAGAGTTTCAGGACATGGAGTCGGTACAGGATTCACTGCTTGAAGGCTGCCAGGTTCTATGGGATATGTAGTCCTTGGAAATGAACTAATTGAGCAGCCACCAGCACAAGGGGAACTTCACATTCAATGTATAGTCTCCTGTGCTGAGTTTAGTGAAACCTAAAGCGGTAATAAACCCAAGGACAAAAATGTATTATTTTGCAGCTTACCAATACTTAGATGTGCTGGCTGCGTTAATTTCATTTTTAGGCTTTTTTCCTTTTTTTTCACCTGGTAATCCAGCTAATAAGTCTGTTATTTTTCAGCTTCCTTTAACAGACCAAGCTGCGCTGCAAAAGTGGAAGTTAGAGGGTTGAGACAAACTATTTCACTTCGCTTTAAACCTTTTTTTTTTAAATTTTTATATATACTTATTTTTTTTACTGAACATTTTATGCTATTAGACGGGATGAAAACATGGGTAGTGACCCTTCCTTTTTATAGATAAATCTGGGCTCTTTGGCTCTCCAGTGTGAGGGGAGAAATTCGGGAAAAGCATTGCAGGGGGTGACCACCTTCTGCCACCTGTAAAAATGATTAAGCAGCTGTACAACTACTCATCACTTTTACTTTCGCTGACATAAAAGAATACCAGGATCTAGGCTGATGCAGCCATGATCTTGGTATAACCACTTCCCAACAAGGAAGTATACACTGCCTTGAAAAAGTATTCATACCCCTTGAAATTTTGTCATGTTACAACCAAAAACATAAATGTATTTTTTGGGGATATTATGTGATAGACCAACACAAAGTGGCACATAATTGTGAAATGGATGGAAAATGATAAATGGTTTTTAACATTTTTTACAAACAAATATCTGAAAAGTGTGGCATGCATTTGTTTTCAGCCCCCTTTACTCTGATACCCCTAACTAAAATCTAGTGGCACCAATTGCCTTCAGAAGTCACCTAATTAGTGAACAGAGTCCACCTGTGTGTAATTTAATCTCAGTATAAATACAGCTGTTCTGTGAAGCCCTCAGAGAACACTAGTGAACAAACAGCATCATGAAGGTCAAGGAACACACCAGATAGTTCAGGGATAACGTTGTGGAGAGGTTTAAAGCAGGGTTAGGTTATAAAAAAATATCCCAAGCTTTGAACATCTCAAGGAGCACTGTTCAAACCATCATCCAGAAATGGAAAGAGTATGGCACAACTGCAAACCTACCAAGACATGGCTCTCCGCCTAAACTGACAGGCTGGGCAAGGAGAGCATTAATCAGAGATGCAGCCAAGAGGCCCATGTTAACTCTGGAGGAGCTGCAGAGATCCATAGCTCAGGTGGGAGAATTTGTCCACTGCACAACTATTACTCATGTACTCCACAAATCTGGCCTTTATGGAAGAGTGGCAAGAAGAAAGCCATTGTTGAAAGAATGCAATAAGAAGTCTCATTTGCAGTTTGCAAGAAGCCATGTGGGGGACACAGCAAACATGTGGAAGAAGGTGCTCTAGTCAGATGAGACCGAAATTGAACTTTGTGGCCTAAAAGCAAAACGCTATGTGTGGCGGAAAACTAACACTGCACATCACCCTGAACATATGATCCCCACTGTGAAACATGGTGGTGGCAGCATCATGTTGTGGTTATACTTTTCTTCAGCAGGGACAAAGAAGCTGGTCAGAGTTGATGAGAAGATGGGTGGAGCCAAATACAGGGCAATCTTAGAAGAAAACCTGTGAGAGTCTGCAAAAGACTTGAGACTGGGGTAGAGGTTCACCTTTCAGCAGGACAATGCCCCTAAAGCTACAATGGAATGCTTTAGATCAAAACATATTAATGTGTTAGAATGGGCCAGTCAAAGTCCACACCTAAATCTAATTGAGAATCTGTTGCAACTTGCAAGACTTGAAAATTGCTGTTCACAGATGCTTTCCATCCAGTCTGACAGAACTTGAGCTGTTTTGCAAAGAAAAATGGGCAAACATTTCACTCTGTAGATGTGCAAAGCTGGTAGAGACATCCCAAAAAGACTTGCAGCTGTAATTGCAGCAAAAGGTGGTTCTACAAAATATTGACTCGGGCTGAATACAAATGCAGACCAAACATTTCAGATATTTTATTTGTAAAGCATTTTGAAAACCAGTTATTTTCCTTCCACTTCACAAATTTAGGCCACTTTGTGTTGGTCTATCACATAAAATCCGAATAAAATGCATTTACATTTTTGGTTGTAACATGACAAAATGTGGAAATTTTCAAGGAGTATGAATACTTTTTTAAGGCACTGTATATTGTCATAACAATAAAGCTATTAAACTGCCAGCAGGACCAGCTTAAGTATGCATCTTCAGGTATTTATTCAAGTATTGAGAGCCAAGGAACCTGGAGCACTGTATTATGCATATACTGGTTTCAGCTTGCACAGCTGGGTTTTGATCCCTCTTGTCCCACCTGAACGTCATAGTTACTGACCAGTAATTTATTAAATATTCATAAAAACATTCAGGCATCTGTAGCCATCCGTCTGGATGTTTGCATTTATCTCTTGACATTTTAAGAACTCTACTGATCACATATTTGTAAAAACCAACTCCAGGTTTCAGTGTCCCATCTTGGCATTGTTCAAACTGGGCCAGCTACCAATTGTAGAGGAGGACACAAAGGGCAGCACTGATCTGTGAAGAGGGGGAGTAATGCTTTAACCGCCTCCCGCCCTCCATATAGTCTAATGACGGGCGCAAGGTGGTTCTCTCATTCTGGGAGGACATCATTTGATGTCCTCCCATTCTCACTGCGCATGCGCAGCTCTGGGATCCACGATTACCGATCCACGGAAAGAGCCGAAGATGTTGGCTCGGTCATGTGATCAGCTGTGTCCAATCACATGTAAACAGGGAAATGCCAGTTCTCTGCATTTCTCTCCTCACGAGCTGTCACGCTGACAGCTCGAGAGGAGAGCAGAGCCGGTAATCTGCATTCCTCGGAGGGGACATGTGCACTGATCATCAGGGCACTGATGATCAGTGTGTCCTGATGATCTGTGTAGCCCCATCAGTGCCAGCTCTCAGTGCTCATCCATGCCACCTGCCAGTGCCCATCAGTGCCACATCAATGCCACATATCAGTGCCTACCAGTGCACATCAATGCCACATATCAGTGCCCATCTGAGCTGCCTTTCAGTGCCACCTACAAATGCCTCTCTGTGCCACCAACCAGTGCCAGTCAGTGCCACCTATCAGTGCCGCCTAACAGTGCCACCTAACAGTGCCAGTCAGTGCTGCCTATCAGTGCCGCCTATCAGTGCCATATATGAGTGCTGCCTTTCAGTGGCCATCAGTGATGCCTGTCAATGCCCATCAGTGTCCATCAGTGCAGCCTATCAGTGCCCATCGCTACAACCTCATTAGCGCACATCAGTGAAGGAGAAAAATCACTTATTTACAAAATTGTATAACAAAAACTAAGAAAAAAATTTTTTTTTTCAAAAGTTTCAGTGGTTTTTGGTTTGTTTAAGAAAAAATAAAAAATCCAGAGGTGATTAAATATCACCAAAATAAAGCTCTATCTGTCACATAAAAAGATAAAAATTTCATATGGGTACAATGTTGCATGACCACGCAATTGTCATTCAAAGTGTGACAGCGCTGGAAATTGGCCTGGGCAGGAAGGGGGTATAAGTGCAGTGTAGGATAGTGGTCAAACTCATATTAAACTAAACGTTTTGCTATGGTTACCCTTTTATGCTTTGTGGCTGTATATTTTGTGTAAAAAAGCTCTTCATAGGGTCTTATTGGCTAAAATGGTGGATGAAATGGCTTGGTATATGGTTGCTTATAATATTTAGAGGTTTGGTTATTTACATGCAAATCATGCTTGCATTATACTAGTGTAAAATACATTCTCTCTTGAGATAACTATTCAGATAACTGCATGCCACAGGATATTAATTAGGGAGAAAGAAGCTGTTACATTATTTCACTTTTGAGAGGAAACTATGTCAAGAAAGTTATTTTGGCTTGACAACGGCCAGAAAATTATAGCTAAAACGCAACTATGGCTTGTATTTAAATTAACTTTTTAAAACTTTTACAATCTGCTTTATTGTTGAACTGTCTGCCATGGACTCACGAAGAGTTTGTTTACTTGCATAATAATTAAATGTGCACGTTTTGCAGATTTTGAAGAATGATGATCATAGACAAATACATTTTAAACTGCATATATTTTATTAAAAAATAATAAACTAAATTGAACCCAACCAAAAAATTAGATAATACATTTATTCCAAGCATTAACCCTTTCATGACCAGAACTCATTGGCGTAAAGATGCCAAGATCAGATTTATCAACATCCATATATGTTGTGGATCCCTCTTTTTTTATGGGGGTTGAGTGAAATGGCCCTCACCAAATAGGATATCACACTAAACCTGTAGATAAATAAAAGAATCAGAACTTTTGCCAAGTGGAAGAGTGGATTTGATAATAAAAAAGTTAACACTGCCTCCACCCAGGACAGGGCAATCTTTGTCTAACCAGCCTGGAACACAGACTCTCACCACCCGAAACTGTGGCGTGGCACTGGAACTCAGAGTCAGCCTATCTACTTTGTGTCTTTGTCCCTAGTAGTTTCTAATTTGCTTAACCTGACTTAACCTGGCTCTAGCCTATGCTGGTTATCGAGCTCTATGCTAAAAGGGATGGGGTTAACTAAAACAACAAGAACTGCTTATAAACTCTGTTAAAATAAACAGGCTCACTTACTAATATAATGAAAGGTGACCACTACATACGCTACATACAGTACATACAGTAGCATATCTAGCTATATGGCACTGTACATGTGAGATAACAATAGGAAAGATGCTTCTGTCACCAGTCTTTAGATATATGGAATAAATATATATACCTAGAGGCTACGGGCAACAATAGCAAACTATTAAACATAATAGCACTTCCTATTAATCACGTCTGGCCTGGATTTAGCAACATGGACAGGACATGTGGCTGAGACTCTCTCTCTCTCTCTCTCTCTCTCTCTCTCTCTCTCTCTCTCTCTCTCTCCTTATCCTGCTTTTTGGGTTTTAAATCCAGCTTCCCAGAGACAGGAAGTGCTAATACACAACTATACATAACACTGGGATATTCACAGCTAACAGTAGAGAGCAACAGATCCCTTCATTTTGTTAACTGGACTAAATCTATGATTAATTTATATATCTATATAATTTTTACATTGTTTTTAAAGTCATATAGGACTTTATTTGGCACATCATTTTAATAAATATCTTGTTCTTTTTGTATAATTTTTTTTGTTTAAAAGATTTTATTGCCCTTTGTACAGCTGCAGCCTGCTGGGCTCTGCTGTAACTGTAAACAACACAAATAAGCTGTGCAAAATTAGACTTCTAAATCCACTCATAAAGAATTATTATTATATAAAGTGTAAAAATTAATAGTGCATATCCTTAATTATATTGTTATCAAACACCAAAAAGCCCATGTGTGATCAGAAAATTCCAAATAAGCTTCCGCCTTCCATCCGTGCAGAAACCAACATCAAATGCACTCACCAGAACTTGGTGAGTGAAAAGCCTTTAAGGACTTTTACAGGGATCCTAAACCCTCTTTCGCATTCACTCTATAGGGATCCTCAACATCCACGTAGGCTCCACCGTTTAACCAGGAGAAAGAAATCTCACATAGTGTGATATTGCCACATAATATTACAAATTTCAAAGTATAGATTAAGGCTACTCACATATCGGCGACTTGTAAAAGGCACATTTATTTATATATAATAGGCTCCAGGTAAGACATGAACATTTCCACAGCCTTCTTATTCCAGGGATCTCACATCAGCCATAGAACAGAGCAGAGACTCCACACAGACCAAACAAGGCTCCCAAAGATGACCGCTGGAACGCAAGGCTCAGCGTGCGCTCCACTCACCGAAAGTGACGTCAGACGTACGGGGTATGGACCGGAAATGCGTCAACGCGTTTCGCCCCTCCCAAGGTTTCTGCACAGGTGGAAGGTGGAAGCTTATTTGAAATTTTCTGATCACACATAGACTTTTTGGTGTTTGATAACAATATAATTAAGGATATGCACTATTAATTTTTACACTTTATATAATAATAATTCTTTATAAGTGGATTTAGAAGTCTAATTTTGCGCTGTTTATTTGTATTGTTTATGGTTTGTGTTTTCACAATTTGCACAGCAGCAGTTTAGATTTAGATTGTGCAGTTTTTGGCGCAGGACTAAGTCTTATTACTCTCTGCTGTAACTGTACCTCTCCTTTTTTGAGAAACACAATGACAGCTGGAGCTGACAGGTTTAAACAAACAAACAAACCATGGTGATCACAAAGGCTAAAGCTCCTGTTTATTTTCCTATCACAGGAAGAGGGAGGAGATCTTTTCAAAGTTACTGGGTGTCCTTTTAAGCAGTTTTCACTAGAACTAGTGTCACTAATGGAAGGTTTTCTCTCTATTCCTATTGACTACTTGAAATTTTCGTTGAGTTTCAGTCCCAGTAGCACTGATCAACAGGAAAAATAAAGAGAGTGAATATCCCTAATTGAGATGTAGACAGCATCCCTCACCACTCTAAACATACACTTTAAAGTGGATCATTAGTGAGAAAATTAATTCCTGATAGATCACGCTGGCTCCTTTTGCTGGTATAGCTATGTAAAACATTAAAAATATCTGTCTTAGCTTGTTCTGCACATGCTCAGTTGCTCTCTATTTTTTGGCACTGTGCCAATAATGTAGAAGCCAATTTGCTAACAGCATAACGATTTACCACTGCTCAGGGCTCTGGGCTTCAACAAAATGGCAGCCACCAGCAAGAAGAAACGGGAACAATGCTGGAGGCAATTTACAGCACACACTAATTTTGGTAACATAATTATTCATGTGGAATGCATGTTCCTTGCTAAATAACATTATTTTTTTGATCAAATTGGTATGGGTAAAGTTCCTCTTTCATCTTTTTACATTAGTTTATCAATTTTATTCATCATTGTATTGTTTGAAAGTTTAAACAACTGTGTTCTCTAACTATACAAATGTGCCAGAGTTACTACATATACAATATTATGTGTGTGTATGTTTATACGTGTATGTGCTGTACAAGTATAAACACAGGTTTTTTAGGTATAGCCCCCCCACCAAAAATGTAAATATTTGGGAAGGTGAAATAAACAATCACAACCCTAACTACATCCTAAGCTAGCTAACAATAGTTAAGGCATTATTCAGCAGTATACAGTAATAGAATCGTAGAGTGTCTCAGCCGAGGCTTAGAGGTGCCTTGCAGTCCTGCAGGAAAAGAAAACCAGATACATACAATGGTTAGATATCCTATCTACAAACTAGGCGGGGGAGCATCCTCTCCGAGGAGGCGACCCTCCAACCATAAGCAACCACAGCATTTACTCTAAACATTCTGGTAGCAGAAAAAACTGCAGGAACTGCTCCCTTGACACATCATCTCTTTGATGTCCCTGAAAGAAAACAGGGGTAGACATCCTGACTAGACTGGCTACCTAAGCACTTGTAGAAAGTGAACTTCAGCAAGTTAAATAATTAGCACCAAGTCCTTTCTCAAAATCGAGGCCTAGGCTCTGTTACCCAAAGTCCGTGGCCCTCAGTAGTACTGATGATATGTATCATGAGGAATCCTGCCTCTTTTTGCTGGGCAACAGTTCATTCAGTGCTAAGGATTGAACATTGTCTTTGCAAAGTATCCATGCAGAACAAATCTTTGCAAAGTTTCCATAATAAACAAGGGGTTTACCCCCTCCAGGTTGTAGTTCCGGATATCTTCATTGGAGGAGCTTTTAACAGAAAAGTCTTTCCTCCTAAGCACTAGGGTGAAACTCTTCAGCAAGCAGCTGTCCTTTCACCACAATAGCAGCTCACATAAATTTGATTTGGTGAAGGTGGTGGCCATTTTTAAAACTTGACAGTTCAGTGTTCTGCAACACAAGGCCCACCTTAGAACAGAGCAAATAAAGGCCCCTAAATCCTTAATGATAAAATGCTAGATTTGGAATTTGTAGCTGCCTCTAAAGACCAACTCATAAATCCTGGCAGCTGCATTAGACTGCAGGTAAATTAGCTGCCAGCCAAAACTCATTTTCCCACCACTATTGCTTCAGTTCTGTAAGAACTTTAGCATCCGTGCAGGGACAATAGGGTTGACTGTAGCTGTGGGCTTCTCCTCACCTGGAAGGCTGGTGGAAACTGGCTTCTGGATCCTGTAGGTCTCCAAGATTCTCATTACAGCCATCTGGTTGCTCATGGTAACTGCTGTATTTGGGCCCTGTTGCTAATTGACTCTTCTCCGGTGGGTGTCCTGTACAGTAGAGATGCATGTCTCCCTGACCTGGCAGAACATGGTTTGAGTATGCATCACTGGTTCCGGCCCCAGTGGCATCCTCATTACTCTACTGTCTCCCGGACGAGCTCTGTGAACAGAAGGCATCTCTAAGGAAAAGCCAGTCTCCCAGTCGACCAGTAACAGGCTTGGTTGACAGTCGCTAGGGATACTTTTTAACAGCATCTCACCACAATGACCACACTGGCCCCAGACATGCAGCTTAAGTTTGACACACTGGCATCTGCCACATGCCAGCCTGATATATTCTGTGTCCTTGTTGCTGCACAGTGCCAAACTCCTGTGGGGTGCCAACTGTACTCCTGTGTTGGTTAGCATTTGGTCCTGCAGCCCAGTCAGCCTCAATGAAAATCTACCACCTGTAGCAGCTCCAGTATTCACACTAGCACATGTCAAATTGCTGCTCTCTCCTCGCGGTCTCCCTTTGGCTACACCTACAAGTGAGGTTTTAGCTCCGCTCCAGCTTCCGGATTGCTTGACACTGGGCACGGACTCTGCCCGCTCCTCCCAATAGACTGACTCACCAGTGAACATTATTCCTGTTAAGTAGACCTTTCCAGCACGCCTCTCTCCGCGTGCTAAATCAACTTTTGTCACTTCAGTATTAACAGGCCGTGCTGTAACACCTTTTCTTTCATTATTAGTCCATGCTGTAATGCCGATAGCGAACACACAAACCAGAGGCTCTCTTCCTGGGCCTCCCAACAGGCTTTAGTGGCGCTCACACTCTGGCGCCTTCACTACCATCAGTCACCTTAGTATTATCAGTCCCTGCAGTAACACTTTTTCTGACATCAGTCCACACACCTTTTCAGTGAACCTGGTGCTCTTGCTCCTGACATTTTTTCTTAGTTTTTGGAGACATCCTGCAATTTTCATGCTCAGAAGCAAATTTCCTTGAGACCAAGGGCCTGTATGGGCCGGGAGAGATGGTTGGGGATGGTCCTGAGTGGCCATTTTCTTGTAGCCTTCAGCAGTGGCTTTCCTGACATTATCAGTCCACACACCTCCGCAGTGAACCCAGCACTCTTGCTCCCGCCATTTTCTGCTGCCACCGGTCCCATATTCTTTGTAGACCCAGATGAAGTTTCCCCTGAATCCTCGGATGATGATAATGGGTCCTCTGCCTCTGTCATTGCATGGGAAAAGGCGGTAGTTGCCACTCACGTTGATTCTGTGTGGAAGGCGCTGAAGATTAATAATCCCGTGGGAGCGTTTGATGTGATACCTGTTCCTTTCAGTATGCACAAACCAGCTCAGGCTGCTAAAGTCTTCCCTTATTTTGATAAATTTTTCTATAAGGACTGGGGTCACCCGAAGCGTTCGTTTTTTTCTCCCTAAGTGCTTCACGTTACACTACCCCTTTGAGGAGACCCTCCTACAGAAGTGGACCTCTCCTATAGTGGTTGACCCTCCTATACCCCAACTGAATCTCCCTCCATTAACGATCCTGCAGATTGCAGGGCGGAGGCAGTGGCTTGTTCCATGTTCACCATCACTTGGTCGGCACTCCGGCCTTTCCTGGTTATAGCCAAGCCTTGACTTCTAGCCAGATGACTCAAGCATATGTGGAGCTGGCTGATCAGTTGGTACAGGGGCTAAAGTACGTTTGTGATGCATCTCTTGATGCAGCCCCACTCCTCTCCCAAGTGTTGGTCGGCTGACCAGGCCTCCAAAAAAGCTTTCGCAGATTTTTCCTTCCTGGAGCACTCGCTGTTTGGCATTATGCTGGACGATATTATCAAGAACCTTACAGGTTGCAAGAGTTCTTTTCTACCACAGTCCAAGAAGGGGGGGAAAAGACCTCTTAGAAGGATTGAGCGACTTCCGCACATAAGCAGAATTTTCGTGTCCGGTTTCTGGACCTGTGGACTTTGATTCCCAACAAGTGGGTCCGTAAAATCATTCTGTCAGGCTACAAAATTGAATTTCATTCCTTTTCCGCTGGACAGGTTCTTTCCCTCCAAGCTGTGGTTCTCGCCGACTCATTTGCAGGCCCTGTACAGGGCTGTACAGGATCAACTCCTTCCGGAAGTGACTGTCCCGTTGCCCGAGTCTGAGTGGTTCAGGGGGTTTACTGCAACCTGTTCACAGTTCCTAAGACGGACTGCGTTCATCCGATCCTGGACATCAAGGACCTGAATGCCTTTGTGTGGATTCACAAGGTCAAAATAGAATCCATTCACTCGGTGGTGGCCTCCCTTCACCAGGGGGACTTTCTGGCATCTATAGACATCAAGGACACTTACCTGCACATTCCTATCTACGAGGGACATCACCACTTCCTACGCTTTACTATCGGGTACGCTCATTACCAATTTGTAGTGCTGCCCTTAAGTCTGGCCTCCTCTTCCCGAGTGTTTACCAAGGTCTTGGCCCTGGTACTGGTCTTGAGGAGACAAGGATGGATCGCTGTGATCGGCTTCCTTGATGACTTTCTCCTTTATGCATAGACCCACTCTCCCCTGCTGAACAGTGTGGAGATCATCTTGCATTCCCTGCAGGTTTTCGGGTGGATCCTGAACTGCAGAAAATCTGTGTTGACCCCTTCCAAACTCCTTGGAGTATCTGGGGCTGATCCTGGATTCAGAGCAGACAAACGTGTTCCTCCGGTTGGACAAAATAACTCTGGCCAGCGGTCTGGAAGCTCTTGGCTCCCTGCGTTTTTTGCATGCAGGTTATGTGGCTTGATGGTGGCTACCTTTTGAAGTGGTTTTGTATGCCCAGTTCCATGAACACTGCAGAAGGAAATCCTATCAAACAGGTCTTCCACTGCCCTGGACATTCAAATGCACCTGGGGCAGTCGAAAAGGGCTTCTCTCCTCTGGTGCCTGCGGTCTCCGGCTCTATGGAATGGAAAGTCCTTCCTTCCTTCCTCTACAATGGACTGTGGTCACGATGGATGCCAACCTGTCGGGCTAGGGAGGAGTCCTGGGATCGGACTCTACTCAGGGCCGTTGTACTCTGGCGGAAGCTCCACTGCCCATCAATGTCCTGGAGCTTTGGGCGATCAGGTTGACACATTGGACGGATTGCCTACAGGGTCTACCTGGATCCAGATGGACACCACCATGGTGGCGTATGTCGATCAGGGGGGCAGGAAAAGTGCAGCAGTGGCACTGGAGGCATCTCACATTATAGGATGGATGTAAAGGGTTGTTCCAGCTCTGTCTGCTGTACATATTCCAGGAGTCAAAAAGTGTCAAATAGATTATCTCAGCCATCAAACGTTGAATCAGAGTGAGTGGTCTGCACCTGGAGATGTTCCATCAGCTCTGCTTTTACTGGGGGATGCCAGAAGTGGATCTTCTGGTGTCCTGCCTCAACCAGAAGGTTCCAAATTTCATACCAGATATTTTAATCCTCTGTTGGATGCCACAGATGCGCTAATGACGCCTTGTTATCAGTACAATCTAATCTATGCCTTTCCACCCCTCAGACAGATTCCTCATCTACTATGCAGGATAGAGGCCAAATGGATCCCGGTTGTCCTGGTGGCTCTGAACTGGCCTCGCCGCCGATGGTACGCTGACCTGATGCATCCTATTTCAAGGGCCAGTGTTCTACCCTGCTTTACTGTCACTGGCTTTGACAGCATGGTTATTGAAAGCTAGGTTCTGAGAGATAGGGAATTGTCTGGCTCTGTGATTCCATCTGTGGTACAGGCTCGTAAGACTTCCTCCCAGAGGATTCATCATCATACCTGGAGAGCTTATATTGTTTGGGTAAAGCTCTGGGGTTCCACCCGCACTCCTACTCGGTGGCACGGGTATTGGCCTTCCTCCACCGTGGCATGGATCAGAAGCTTTCCATAAGCATGATAAAGGGTAAAGTCTCTGCTTTGGCTGTTTTCTTGCAGCGTCCCTTGGCCACACAATCCTTAGTTCACACTTTCATTCAGGGAGTTCATCATGTAGTGCCCCCCTGTGCGCTCCCCGTGGCCACCGTGGGGCTTAAATTTGGTGCAGCCTTCAGAAGCCTCCTTTTGAGAGCATTTGGGTTATTTCTTTGCTTACACTTTCACAGAAAGTTGCCTTCCTAGTCGTTATCTCTTTGGCTCCAAGGGTGTTGGAGTTGGTAGCTTTTTCCTATAAGCTGCCTTATCTTATTTTACACAAGGATAAGGTGCTTTAACCTTCTCTATCTTTTCTGCCAAAGGTGGTGTTGGATTTTAACCTCCCTGGTGGTATTCCTGAGTGTAGCTCGGGGTAAAGTTTCAGTACCAAAAGCGGTAACCCCGAGCTACACTCGGGCTTACAATGCGACGCTGCTCCGGGATCTGTTCTTCTCTTACCGTGTCCTGCGCTCCCGCGATGTTCCTCCTGCAGTGTCCCCGGCAATGTCCCCCGACCGATGCCAGCATCTGTCTGCTGGGTTCCGTGCCCATTCCGTACGGGGACGGAATGGTGGGAAATTTGAAAATGACAAAAAGTGACATTCACTAAATTCACTAAAATCACATAGTAAAACATTACTGTATCAAACCATTTCACATACATTTTGTCCCTAGTGCTTTGTCCTGTGAACTGCCTACATTTTTACTGTTCTTTCTGCCTGGAAACTGAGAAAGTCCATGGCGTCCCTTTTAGGTCAAAAGCGGTTTTAGACCAGCTAGAGAACAGCGATAGTAAATTGAGACTACTTGCAGAATTGAGTGATAATGATTTGTGGGGAAATTCGTCATTAGACACTGAAAACGATTTTGCGACTTTGCTCAGTGATGTGCGAACTTGCCACTATATTTCAAATTTCAGTGTTTTTGGTTTCATTATATTATTGAATTAAATGTATTATTATTATATTATTATTTTTTATGATTATTTATTAAATTATAATTTATGATTTTGTGTTTCAAATTTTAACATACCCGGGATGTTTACTAGACTCTTGTTCGGACAGATTTCAGTGAGTTATTCCTAAAAATTACAGGCCTACAATAAAAAAAATACATATTTCTGTGCAAAAAAATGCACTGCTTTGAGCACAGATATATGGACATAATCAGACCGCTAGGGAGGTTAACTTAAATGAGGATATTGTTCTTTCCACCCCTCTATGGAGTTTTCTCCTTGACACTGCTTGTGACTGGCTAGAGGCCTATAGCAGAGAGGAGGTTTTATGCCCAGAGAGGACTGCCTAGTGTCCTTCTCCTGTAGGTGGGGCTATAAAACCCTGTTTGGTCATGGATAAAGAAGATGCTTTGTCTGTCAATGAACTCGGAGAAAGAGTTTTACAGTGAGTAACAAAAAAATGCTGGCCATACACTGATCAACATTTGTCCGGTTCAGCAGGGACTGAGCAATATTTGATCAGTACGTGGCTGTCCCTGTTTAACCAAAATCGATCATTTGATCAACTTCTGTCATAAGGACATGCTAGAAAACCTTTGGTGGCGGCAGCTGCTGATTAGTGTATTCTGACAGCGGCAGGCCCCATAGCCAGAATACAATGTCCTAGCTTCCATTCACCTTATTCCTGTGGATAGAAGGATCTATTTGTTTCTTTTTGTTCAGCATGCTGGCTGAGTGAAAAAGAAATCATCATCTATGGCCAAGCTTTACCTTAAAAGGGATGAGGCTTCAGTGGGTTTGAAAGATGGCATTTCTGAGCTGTCATTTTTATCTTCAATATCACAAGGCTTGCATTTTTTAAAATAATTTTTCTTTGAGTCACAAAACTAATTTATTCTAATAATTACAGCTAAGCATGAACTTTAATTTCTTCTAAATTTAAGCCATCCAATCATTCAGTTCCCTTGGTAAAAAATGCCAGTGATTAGCTAAATAAATATCTTTGTATTGACCTCTGCAATTTTCACATTAACTAATAAGTTTACGTACATTATTAAAGATTTTATACAAAAACAATGTCATGTTGTCACAAGTTAACCTCTTGTTTGTTTATTTTTACCTCCTTGCTGCTCCTGATTCCTTTCACATGTGTGGTTTGTATGTGCTCACCTATGGGAGTCGTCTGCTATCCTCTGAGTTTTATTTCCTTCCCTTCCATCATTTCTTGGCCCGCCTCCTTGTTTGCTTGTCTATATAAGACATGCTCAGTCTAGCCCACTTTGCCTGAGCAACTTCCTAGTTGTCTGAGCCCCTGTGTGTTGCTACTGCCTGAATCCTACATTGACTACTTGTGTACCGACCCCAGCTTCATTCTCTGACCTTGCTTGTTTTCTGCCTGTCTTGACCTCGGCTAACCTATCGGATTCCGTTTGTCTCCTCCCATTATACTCTGCTCCCGTGAGCGGTCTCCTCAACCTCAGCTGGGCGTATGTGGGGGCCGCGACCTGGTCCCAGCTTGCTGCAAGTCCATCCCCAACATCAGGGGCTTTGGTGCAGAAGCAGGCTGGGGCTTAGACTCTGCGTCTCGGGGAACCCCAAGTTGAGTATGAACAAGAGCTCACTACCACAGGTGCTGGCACATGTTGCACCATCACAATAGGAGTACCAATTGTAGGAGAGAAACTGTCAAAAAATCATGGCAGCCTACAATGAACAGTATAGTTTATTTTATAGAGTCATTAAAAACTATTGATACTTCAACTTCACTCTCTCAATCAACATTAAGTAAATACAGTAGATAGGGATATATAGTATATCATAGTATATCATATTAACTTTTTTTAAACTCTTTACATTTTAATTACTTCTGAGCTTCCATGCCTAGGCAAATGATGTCATACATCCCAGTAGTCTTCAGGAGGAGGGGAGGGGTTTTCTCAGCTAAGCACATCCTCCTGCCTGCCTGAGCTAAGGGTGGTGGATTTCAGTAAGTAAATGTTACCTGAATCATCTGCCATTAGTCAAGATGGCCATGGCCAGAAATGCTAGTGTGTGTTTTTTCTAAGTGATTTCTTTGCAAAATAAAGCATGGAGACATGGATGGATGGATAGGTGAGTTTGCTTTGAATATTAAATTGTGGTGTTCAGATGCAGTGTGGTTATGCTTTAAATTGACACTACTTTGCTGTATCGGCAAGAGTTTGGGGAGATTATGTAAAAGCCCTGCAGAATCCCTCCCACCACCTCCAGCACCCTCTAGTGGAATGCAGATGATCTTTCACCTTATGGGTGCAGCTCCCCCTCACCCTCCCCACCCCATACTTACCTGAGCCCCATCTCAATCCAGTGATGTGTTTGTCTGAACCACAGCCAGTGAGCCAATGAGGAGAAAGGTGGGGGCAGGGCCAAGCCATACTCTGTGTGTGAATGGACAATGTCCATTCACAGCCTGCTTGAGTGCCCCATAGCAAGAGACTTGCTATTGGGGGCACTCAGCTGTGAGGAGGAGCCAGGACCGCTGGCGGGGTACACTAAAAGAGAATTGGGACTGCTCTCTGCAAAACTATTGCACAGAGCAGATACAGTCAGGTCCATAAATATTGGGACATCGACACAATTCTAACATTTTTGGCTCTATAATTTACATCTTTAAAGTGATTCTAAAGGTTGTAATTATCATGCCATACTTACAGTCAGGTCCATAAATATTGGGACATCGACACAATTCTAACATTTTTGGCTCTATAAACCACCACCATGGATTTGAAATGAAACGAACAAGAAGTGCTTTAACTGCAGACTGTCAGCTTTAATTTGAGGGTATTTACATCCAAATCAGGTGAACGGTGTAGGAATTACAACAGTTTGCATATGTGCCTCCCACTTGTTAAGGGACCAAAAGTAATGGGACAGAATGATAATCATAAATCAAACTTTCACTTTTTAATACTTGGTTGCAAATCCTTTGCAGTCAATTACAGCCTGAAGTCTGGAACGAATAGACATCACCAGACGCTGGGTTTCATCCCTGGTGATGCTCTGCCAGGCCTCTACTGCAACTGTCTTCAGTTCCTGTTTGTTCTTGGGGCATTTTCCCTTCAGTTTTGTCTTCAGCAAGTGAAATGCATGCTCAATCGGATTAAGGTCAGGTGATTGACTTGGCCATTGCATAACATTCCACTTCTTTCCCTTAAAAAACTCTTTGGTTGCTTTTGCAGTATGCTTTGGGTCATCGTCCATCTGCACTGTGAAGCGGCGTCCAATGAGTTCTGAAGCATTTGACTGATTAT
This sequence comes from Staurois parvus, assembly GCF_062004578.1. Lineage (NCBI taxonomy): Eukaryota > Metazoa > Chordata > Amphibia > Anura > Ranidae > Staurois > Staurois parvus. Next base: position 104,475 of record NW_028318154.1, read on the forward strand.
GAGCAGATAATATTGCCCGAAACACTTTAGAATTCATCCTGCTGCTTTTTTCAGCAGTCACATCATCAATAAATATACAGCCATACATGCCCACGCCATGACACTACCACCACCATGCTTCGTTGACGAGGTGGTATGCTTAGGATCATGAGCAGTTCCTTTCCTTCTCCATACTCTTCTCTTCCCATCACTCTGGTACAAGTTGATCTTGGTCTCATCTGTCCATAGGATGTTGTTCCAGAACTGTGAAGGCTTTTTTAGATGTCGTTTGGCAAACTCTAATCTGGCCTTCCCGTTTTTGAGGCTTACCAATGATTTACATCTTGTGGTGAACCCTCTGTATTCACTCTGGTGAAGTCTTCTCTTGATTGTTGACTTTGACACACATACACCTACCTCCTGGAGAGTGTTCTTGATCTGGCCAACTGTTGTGAAGGGTGTTTTCACCAGGGAAAGAATTCTTCGGTCACCCACCACAGTGTTTTTCCGTGGTCTTCCGGGTCTTTTGGTGTTGCAGAGCTCACCGGTGCGTTCCTTCTTTTTAAGAATGTTCCAAACAGTTGTTTTGGCCACGCCTAATGTTTTTGCTATCTCTCTGATGGGTTTTGTCACGACCCGCGGTCGCCGCCACCAACAGGCGACAATCGCACAGCTGCGACTAACAGTAATACGTCACGCCCACGGCGTCAGTCCCCAGACCTTCTCACCAAACTCGTGACCGAAACAGCGGCCGATCCAAAACAGCGGTGTGACGCACGTAACAAGGCCCCACCCAGCTGCACCCTACACAGCGATTGCCCAGCTAATGGACTACAATCGGTGCCTGCAGCCTGAATGCGCTTGTTACTGGGTCGGGTTAGTTACGCAACTAACCCTCTACTGCCACCACCACTTTTGTTGGAGACTGGGAAACTCCTGTTACCAAATATACACTATGATGATTGAAATATTGATCTATATAGCACGGCCCGCGGACCTACTATACAGAGATATATAACAAACAGTAGCGTCTCTTCAAAGGCAGGGATTCGTGAATTGCAAGTAAGCGCTTAGAAACAGTTTAACACTTTCAGAAAGAAAGATTTATTACCAAAAGCGTTGGATGCAAAATAAATACAGTCATGGCCGAAATTGTTGGCACCCTTGATATTTCTCCAGGAAATCATGTATTTCTCACGAAACGTATTGCATTAACACATGTTTTGCTATACACATGTTTATTCCCTTTGTGTGTATTGGGACAAAACAAAAAAAGGGAGGAAAGAAAGCAAATTCGACATAATGTCACACAAACCTCCAAAAATGGGCTGGACAAAAGTATTGGCACCCTTTCACAACTGCGGATAAATAAGAATGTTACAAGCATGTGATGCTCCTGTAAACTCACCTGGGGCAAGTAACAGGTGTGGGCAATATAGAAATCACACCTGAAAGCAGATAAAAAGGAGAGACGTTCACTTAACCTTTGCATTGTGTGTCTGTCTGTGCCACACTAAGCATGGACAACAGAAAGAGGAGACGAGAACTGTCTGAGGACCTGAGAACCAAAATTGTGGCAAAATATCAACAATCTCAAGGTTACAAGTCCATCTCCAGAGAACTAGATTTGCCTTTGTCCACAGTGCGCAACATTATCAAGAAGTTTGCAACCCATGGCACTGTAGCTAATCTCCCTGGTCGTGGACGGATGAGGAAAATTGATGAAAGATTGCAACGCAGAATAGTCCGGATGGTGGATAAGCAGCCCCAAACATGTTCCAAAGACATTCAAGCTGTCCTGCAGGCTCAGGGAGCATCAGTGTCAGCGCGAACTATCCGTCGACATTTAAATGAAATGAAACGCTATGGCAGGAGACCCAGGAGGACCCCACTGCTGACACAGAGACATAAAAAAGCAAGACTACAGTTTGCCAAAATGTACTTGAGTAAGCCAAAAGCCTTCTGGGAAAACGTCTTGTGGACAGATGAGACCAAGATAGAGCTTTTCGGTAAAGCACATCATTCTACTGTTTACCGAAAACGGAATGAGGCCTACAAAGAACAAAACACAGTACCTACGGTAAAATATGGTGGAGGTTCAATGATGTTTTGGGGTTGTTTTGCTGCCTCTGGCACTGGGTGCCTTGACTGTGTGCAAGGCATCATGAAATCTGAGGATTACCAAAGGATTTTGGGTCGCACTGTAGGGCCCAGTGTCAGAAAGCTGGGTTTGCGTCCAAGATCCTGGGTCTTCCAGCAGGACAATGACCCCAAACATACGTCAAAAAGCACTCAGAAATGGATGGCAAAGAAGCGCTGGAGAGTTCTGAAGTGGCCAGCAATGAGCCCAGATCTAAATCCCATTGAACACCTGTGGAGAGATCTTAAAATTGCTGTTGGGAAAAGGTGTCCTTCCAATAAGAGAGACCTGGAGCTGTTTGCAAAGGAAGAGTGGTCCAAAATTCCGGGTGAGAGGTGTCAGAAGCTTATTGATGGTTATAGGAAGCGACTGATTTCAGTTATGTTTTCCAAAGGGTGTGCAACCAAATATTAAGTTAAGGGTGCCAATACTTTTGTCCAGCCCATTTTTGGGGTTTTGTGTGACATTATGTCATATTTGCTTTTCTGCCTCTGTTTTATATTTGTTCCAATACATACAAAGGGAATAAACATGTGTATAGCAAAACATGTGTTAATGCAATACCTTTTTTGTGTGAAATACTTGATTTTCAGGAAAAATATCAAGGGTGCCAACAATTTCGGCCATGACTGTATGAACAAAGAGATATCACAAGAATATATATATGTATATAAAGACACAGCAAACATAGAATAGCGAGAAAAATACAGGGTAAGTTACTTGCCTTGCCTGGTTTTAGCAAATTCAAGTTGTGAGCCGAAAGGTTCTTTGATCTCCTCTGTTACGATGTTGCTCGGAGATCCCTGTGTGTGTGTGTGTGACAGAGTCTCTCTAACTCACTTAAAAGTCTTAAAGGGTCCCTCTCAGGGGAAGGGGGGGCTCTGACTACCCATTTTGGGAGTGGTCATTGGGGAACTCTACACTAAATTACTAGCTCATATCCCGTGATATGAACCATACAGTTGACCTCAGGACTGTGCACTTATTCTGGTCAATTTGATAATGAGTGGGCTTACATAGTTTTGGGTGATAAAAATGACACCTTTTGCAGACTGGATGGCTCCACTTCTCATGTCTTCCTGGTTGTCCCCCACACCATCTGCCAGAAGATAACCTTTGCCTCACAGGAATGCAGGGGGGATGTGAGGAGTGATTTGAGAAATGCCTCAGATAAACAGATAGAACACGAAAACGAGGGTTGAGGGGGAACTCCGCTCCAATTCTGATGAGCAAGTTTTCCACAGGTTTGTTTTGTTTTTTCAGCCTAATGATGGCTTGCTTCACTGATCGTGACAGCTCTTTGGATCTCATCTTGAGAGTTGACAGCAACAGATTCCAAATGCAAAAAGCACACTTGAAATGAACTCTGGACCTTGTATCGGCTCATTGTAATTGGGATAATGAGGGAATAACACACACCTGGCCATGGAACAGCTGAGAAGTCAATTGTCCCATTACTTTTGGTCCCTTAACAAGTGGGAGGCACATATGCAAACTGTTGTAATTCCTACACCGTTCACCTGATTTGGATGTAAATACCCTCAAATTAAAGCTGACAGTCTGCAGTTAAAGCACATCTTGTTCGTTTCATTTCAAATCCATTGTGGTGGTGTATAGAGCCATAAATGTTAGAATTGTGTCGATGTCCCAATATTTATGGACCTGACTGTAAGTATGGCATGATAATTACAACCTTTAGAATCACTTTAAAGATGTAAATTAAATTTCTTTTAAGAAAGAAAAGCAAAATCTTCAAACATTTTTCAGTTTATATAGTGAATGTTTGAGTTTGTAAAGAAGAATACAAACACTGCTATTTTTTGAACAGTCTAATATGCACTTTTCTTCAATTTTTTTAGAGGAACAACACAAATTTGATCTATTTTTCTTCATGTTTTGATTTGGAATAGAATGTGTAGTGTTCCCAATGCATTTGTGTGTATGGAAATAAAAGCTATTAGAAGGATTTTGAGCTTTATTCACTTTTTTCAACACACTGCTATTAATTTGAACACAACTGTGTATATATATATATATATATATATATATATATATATATATATATATATATATACATATTTGTTACATCTTTTTCTGAAAATATTTTAATTACACCATTTTTGATCTTTTTAGTAATAAATCCTATTTTCTGAAAAGTGTTAAACTGTCTCTAAAGCTTTAATGCAAACTAAAGAATACCTGTCTCTGAAGAGTGCTAATGTATGTATTAATCCTCTGAATACATCTGTCTGCGGTGACGGGGTGTATTACAGGCACTTATATTAATATCATAGTGTTACTGCTAAGATTTGTGAGTTTCCTCCTTTGTAAAAAAAAAGAAGGTGGTGGTGGCAGTGGGAAAGTTTAATTGCATAACTAACCTGACCCAGTAACAATTGCTCTCAGGCTTTTGGCACATAGATTGTGGTCCAGCGAGCTGGAAAATCTTTGTGCAGGGCGCAGCTGAGAGTGGCATTGTTACGCAAGTGACAGCTCGGTCTGAGATCGGCTGGTTTTTTGGTCACAAGTTGGTGAGAAGGGCTGGGGTCTGACGCCGCACACCGTCACACTATGAAATCCCTCTAGATGCTGGAAATTACTGTAGTAGAATTCCCTGCAATAACGCTCCTTTTCCTTGACAGATATCTGTCAACACACTTTATGTTAAAGTTGTAAATCCTTACATATACAGTGGATATAAAAAGTCTACACATCCCTGTTAAAATGCCAGGTTTCTGTGATGTAAAAAAATTTGACAAAGATAAATCATTTCAGAAGTGTTTTCACCTTTAATGTAACCTATAAACTGTACAACTCAGTTGAAAAACAAACTGAAATCTTTTAGGTGGAGGGAAGTAAAAATGAAAAACTAAAGTAATATGGCTGTATAAGGGTGCACACCCTGAAACTAATACTTTGTTGAAGTACCTTTTGATTTTATTACACCTCTCAGTCTTTTTGGGTATGAGTCTATCGGCATGGCACATCTTGACTTGGCAATATTTGCCCATTCTTTCTTGCAAAAACACTCCAAATCTGTCAGATTGCGAGTGCATCTCCTGTGCACAGCCCTCTTCAGATCACCCCACAGATTTTGGATCAGATTCAGGTCTGGGTTCTGACTGGGCCATTCCAAAACTTTAATCTTCTTCTGGTGAAGCCATTCCTTTGTTGACTTGGATGTATGCTTTGGGTCATTGTCATTCTGAAAGATGAAGTTCCTCTTCATGTTCAGCTTTCTAGCAGAAGCCTGAAGGTTTTGTGCCAATATTGACTGGTATTTGGAACTGTTCATAATTCCCTCTACCTTGAATAAGGCCCCAGTTCCTGCTGAAGAAAAACATCCCCAAAGCAGGATGCTTTCACCACCATGCTTCACTGTGGGTATGGTGTTCTTTTGGTGATGAGCAGTGTTGTTTTTGCGCCAAACATCTTTTGGAATTATGGCCAAAAAGTTCAACCTTAGTTTCATCAGACCATAACACATTTTCCCACATGCTTTTGGGAGACTTCAGATGTGTTTTTGCAAAATTTAGCTTGGATGTTTTTCTTTGTAAGAAAAGGCTTCTATCTTGCCACTCTGCCCCATAGCCCAGATATAAGAAGAATACGGGAGATTGTTGTCACATGTACCACAAAGCCATTACTTGACAAATATTCCTGCAGCTCCTTTAATGTTGCTGTAGGCCTCTTGTCAGCCTCCAGACCAGTTTTCTTCTCTTATTTTTATAAATTTTGGAGGGACATCCAGTTCTTTCTCCACTTGATGATGACTGTCTTCACTGTGTTCCATGGTATATCTAATGCCTTGGAAATTCTTTTGTACCCTTCTCCTGACTGATACCTTTTAACAATGAGATCCCTCTGATGCTTTGGAAGCTCTCTGCGGACCATGGCTTTTGCTGTAAGATGCAACTAAGAAAATGTCAGGATAGACCTACTAGAACAGCTGAACTTTATTTGGGGTTAATCAGAGGCACTTTAAATGATGGCAGGTGTGTACTGACTCCTATTTAACATGATTTTGAATGTGATTGCTTATTTCTGAACACAGCTACATCCCCAGTTATAAGAGGGTGTGCAACCACATTATTTTCGTTTTTTTTTTTGTTTACTCCCCCCCCCCCCCCCCAAAAAAAAAAAAAAAAATTCCACGGAGAGAATTGTTTTTAGGTCACTTTAAAGGTGGAAAAAGTTCTGAAATTATTTATCTTTATCTAATTTTTTTACATCACAGAAACCTGACATTTTAACAGGGGTGTGTAGACTTTTTACAGTATATCCGTTGTACCTAGTGAAGTGACTAGCCTCAGGTGATATGCAGAGATGAAAGAAATCCTCCTACATAAGTTGTACCTGTTTATCTGCACCCTCTCTTTACATCCTTAAAAGTCCAAAATTTATAAAGCTTGTCTGAGCTTCCAAAAAGCATGGGATGGGGAGTTTAGGTTACACTCTGCAGGGCTTATTGAGGAGAGCGGAAAGCTGATTGGAGGGAAGGGACACCCCCCCTTTCTACAGCACACAGGAACAGAGCTGAAGCTGACAGTCACAGCCTGTGTGCTAGCACCCCTCCCAGTGTTGCCAACCTCCCGGAGCATTTTTTACTGACAAGACATGGAAAATTTACTGACAACCTGAAAAATGACAAACCTCCTATTAAAAACTAAGACCATCGATATTTAAACAGTATAAACACAATATTGGAACACTGACAGTACCCATAACAAGTAATTTTGCCTGGTTTACACTTAAAAAAATCAACACAGCACGATAAATTATCAGCCCCTGATATTTACAGACAGTTATAAAAAAGCACTGATTTTCAAAAAATTGTAAATTTACTGACTGTTGGCAACCCTCCTCCCTCCCCTGTCACATTTTTTTTCTTGGTGTCAGGAAAACTTGTGAGAAATGACTCATGCAGGTAGCAGAACGGAACAGTGGACAGAATGGACAGAATGGACACATGGTGCTCTACATTGAGAGAGATCTGCTGTAATCATATTTAATGTCTGAGGTTTACAGTTACTTTAATCCCTTCATTCTGGCGCCTCCTGGCCCTTCAAGGGGTTTCTGACGCTGGGGGTGGGGGTTTAGGGTCATGTGACCGCTGTGATTGGCTCTCCTATTACGGCAGTCACATGATCGGAAAGGTCCTGATTGCAAGGAGAGATCAGGACTTTTCCGTGGGACGCCGACACGTGCAGGAAGTGCGCAGGAATAATAATACCTGAAACTTGCAAGGCTCTCATTGATGCACTATATAAAGGTAAATTTACACCTATATATTGCAATGTAACTTTTATATTGCTGTATTATAATTGATTTTTTAAATTGTTTAAAAGAATAAAGTAATTTATTAACAGAATCTGACTTTTTTTATTCTTTCACAGTGACTAAAATTAATATATTTTTTAAACGGTCATGTGCATACATTGCCTTGAAAAAGTATTCATACCCCTTGAAATTTTCCACATTTTGTCATGTTACAACCTAAAACGTAAATGTATTTTGCTGGGATTTTATGTCGTAGACCAACACAAAGTGGCACATAATTGTGAAGTGGAAGGAAAATGATAAATGGTTTTCAAATTTTTTTACAAATAAATAATAAAAAGTGTGGCGTGCATTTGTATTCAGCCCGTGAGTCATTACTTTGTAGAACCACCTTTTCCTGAAATTACAGCTGCAAGTCATTTTTGGGTATATCGCTGCTGCTTTGCACATCTAGAGAGTGAAATTGTTCTTTGCAAAATAGCTCTGAAAAAGTAAACTGAAAGTAAAAAATAAACTGAAAAAGATGTGCTTGAAGTGGCACATAAAGGTGTCAATGGACAATTGACACAAAGAACCCAGTTGACTAAACAACAAGTTTTGCCATTGGGAACACCTTCTATGCATCCCTTTGTGCTCCAGCCATTATACCACCAGGGCAAAAACTGGCAGTATCCTCCAGCGGAAATGGCACATTCACAATGGCCAATGGATTTCAACTATACCCAACTATAGATCTTTGTTGTTTATTGCTCTTGCTGTCAGATTTTTCAGTTTAGTAAATGTTTTTTTCCTGGTGCATCTTCATAGCAGCATAAAATGGGTTGTGGCTCCGCCTCATTGAATGCTGCCATAATGCACCAGGAGAACAAACTTTACAGGTTACCTCTAACTGAGCAAGACATGGACCTGTCACCTGTCTACTCTGGGAAATAATACGAGAATCAGCAGAGATATTGAAAGGCAAAGACTGCGCCACAAACCAAAACCACCATTTAATTAAATTTTCAGTATCCAAAGTCTCCCATCCATCCATGTCTCCTTGATTTTTAAACTGACTGAACTTGGAAAAAAAAACATTCATTTTCAGGCCATAGCCATTATTTCATAGCCACCATTTCCGGCAATAGCCATGAAAGATATTTTTTACAATAAAAACATTTCACATCACCTATTTCATGTTATTTATTACATCATGTTGTCACTGGTGTCCAGAATTTCATTCTCTATATACATACTCCTTTGTTCATAATCGCATACAATAAAGATTTTTCTTTTCAAACAATCATTGTTTAGATTTTTAGTCTAGTTCTGGGTCATTCGTTTCTGATTATGCGCAGTACCCTTTCCTTGACTTTTTTTGTTTGATTACTATACTATTTATGCAACTATCGTGCGTTTTGTTCACAAACAACAAATATAAGTTTTTCCCATCGTGTGTACGAGGCATAAGGGTGACAACAGACAGAAAAAGAGAGCAAGGAAATAAGGGCCTGCAGTAGTGGAGAAACAAACATTAAATGAGCAGCCTCAAAAGTGAGTAGAACATACAGTAGATAAGAGGAAAATATACAAAAATTGTCCTTTACCAATATCTGAAACAAGTGCTTTTTGGTAAAATTTAAACAAAACATGAGGAATTTTGCAGGTACCAACAAGTAAAGTCTTTAACCGCTTGCCTACAGGGCAGTTATACCCCCTTCCTGCCCAGGCCAATTTCCAGCTTTCAGCGCTGTAGCAGTTTGAATGACAGTTGCGCGGTCAAACAACACTGTACCCATATGAAATTTTTATCATTTTTTTTTGTGACAGAGCTTTCTTTTGGTGGTATTTAATCACCTCTGGGTTTTTTATAAACCACAGAAAATTTTGAAAAAAAAATGTTTTTTCTTAGTTTTTGTTTTAAAATTTTGTAAATAAGTGATTTTTCTCCTTCACTGATGTGCGCTAAAGAGGCTGCTGATGGGCACTGATAGGCTGCACTGATGGACACTGGTAGGTGGCACTGATGGGCATTGACAGGCATCACTGATGGGCACTGAAAGGCAGCACTGATAGGTGGCACTGACAGGCACTGTTAGGCGGCACTGACAGGCACTGTTAGACGGCACTGACAAGCACTGTTAGACGGCACTGATAGGCAGCACTGACTGGCACTGATAGGCGGCACTGACTGGCACTGATAGGTGGCACTGATTGGCAGTACTGATAGGTGGCACTGACTGGCACTGATGGGTGACACTGAAAGGCAGATCAGATGGGCATTGATATGTGGCACTGGCATGAGGCACTGATGGACACTGACAGGTAGCACTGCTGGGGCTACACTGATCATCAGGGCACACTGATCATCAGTGCCCTGATGATCAGTGTACATGTCCCCTCCGCTGAAAGCCGATTACCGACTCTCCTCTCCTCTCGAGCTGTCAGCGTGACAGCTCGAGAGGAGAGAAATGCTGATAACCGGCATTTCCTTGTTTACATGTGATCAGCTGTGATTGGACACAGCTGATCACATGACCAAGCCGAGATCTTAGGCTCTTTCCGTGATCGGTGATCCGCTGTGTCTGAGGGACACAGCGCACCGCTGATCGCTGAGCTGCGCGCTCCCTGAGCCGCGCATGCGCATGCGCAGTGAGAATGGGAAGACGTCATATGACGTCCTCCCAGAACGAGAGAACCATCTTGCGGCCGTCATATTACTATATGGGGGGTGGGAGGTGGTTAAACAAAATTATCTGTTAAAATTTGTATACTTTATTCATAAACCAATTAAAAACCATAATATAGCTGATGCCTGTGAATACTTATGTTTTCATCCATAATAAATATATATATATATATATATATATATATATATATATATATATATATATATAGTGACAGTGTGCTGATTTGTTATGATGTAAAAAGGATATTGTTTCACCCAGGATTCTCAACAAGGCAGGTTGCTTGTTTAAATTGGAGGGAACTGTTTTCAGTTTCCTCGGTTCTTTGTAAAATTCTGTTTGGGATCTGGAGCCTGGAGATTTCATAGTGATCTTGGTGGGAGGAAATCTCCAATCCTGGGACCAGGTTTTGGGAATGGCAAGGAGACTGATTGTGCAGGTATGTGTGGGTCTCTTCTAGAGTCAGGACCAGGGCTCTGGGCTCCACCCTCCCGAGGAGACCATGTGGGTGCAAGGGAGCAGCCACAAGCGTGCATGGTGACATGTTGTGGTCTAACAGAGCAGACAGAGGGCCCAAACCTGTGGGCTGGAGAAGCAGGAATGCTGTGAAAGAGCTCTAGCCATTACAGCGTTTGTATGTGAATGGTCAAGAAGACTGAGACATAAAGCCTGAGCAGCGGTGCTGCTAAAAAGAGCCAGGTTGCTGAATCATTGTTTTGCATTGATGTTGGACACCCCTGCGTGGGAAATATACATTGTATGGATTTTTTTTTTGTCCTCTTTAATAAAAGTGGGCCGACAAGCCTTTAAACAATAATTTCTGGCGTGGACTCTACTCACTGGTAAGCGCTATCCTGAGCTAAATAACCCCCAAATATATATATATATATATATATATATATATACATACACACCATCATTCTACAGTTTTGGCTACTGCCATCAAATACATTAAAAAACAAAATTGTAAAAAATACTGTAGAAAAATCAATGATTGCTGATGGATTCTTGACGTGTTTTACAACCCAAAAGTCCACTTGTTTCAGTTAGTTTGAGTTTGCAAGTTAACAGCAGGTGAATGCTTGCTGGGTTGGTCTTATAAATCAATCACCCATTTGATATTACAAAAAGTTGGGAATCTCCCACCCTCCATACAGACCTCTTACACTTCCTGCCCTTCTAAGTAAGGTAAGACTGGAAAGAGGGGGCTGAAAACAATAATGTAGAGGAAGGAGGGCTGTGCTGTTGAGGGTGTGATGGGTGCGGCGTCAGACCCCAGCCCTTCTCACCAACTTGTGACTGAAGGACTAGCCAATCTAAAAAATGCCACACTCAGCTGCATCCTGCACAAAGATTTTCCAGCTCACTGTACCCCAATCTAGGTGCCAACAGCCTGAGAGCGATTGTTACTGGGTCAGGTTAATTATGCAATTAACCCTTCACACTGCCAACACCACCTTTTTACAAAGAAGGAGGAAACTCACAAATCTTAGCAGTAACACTATGGTGTTTGAATAAGCTTCTGTATACAGTCAGGTCCATAAATATTGGGACATCAACACAATTCTAAAATTTTTGGCTCTATACACCACCACAATGGATTTGAAATGAAGCGAACAAGATGTGCTTTAACTGCAGACTGTCAGCTTTAATTTGAGGGTATTTACATCCAAATCAGGTGAACGGTGTAGGAATTACAACAGTTTGCATATGTGCCTCCCACTTGTTAAGGGACCAAAAGTAATGGGACAGAATAATAATCATAAATCTAACTTTCACTTTTTAATACTTGGTTGCAAATCCTAAAAATATTAGAATTGTGTCGATGTCCCAATATTTATGGACCTGACTGTACACACTGTCACCGCAGACAGATGTATCCAGAGGTTTTAAAACACACAGTAGCACTCTTCAGAGACAGGGATTCTTAATTTGCATTAAAGAACTTTAGAAATAGTTCAACACTTTTCAGAAAATAGGATTTATTACTAAAAAGGTCAAAATGGTACAATAAAAATATTTTCAGAAAAGATGTAACATGTGTATATATATATATATATATATATATATAAATAGAGAGAGCAATAACACAATAGAGAGATAAAAGAAAGAGAAGTTTAAGAAGGTAGGATACTTGCAGAAATACTGGGTTTAAGAAGCGTTCAAGTGTCCTGAACAAAAGCGTGCCTTTTCTCCCAAAGTTGGTTCCTGATGTTAAAAGGGAGAATCTCTTCATCTTCTCTCCAGGCATAAAAGCCTTTTTTCTAGGAACCCAGCAGGGTGTCTCCTTAAAGCAGAGAACTAATCGCCTCATTTGGGGAGGGGTGTTTAGGCGGGACTCAGGCTATGACCAAATCCCTCCCACGTTTATACCATGGGCAATAACCTTCAATAGGTACATGTAGCAGCCTAGCCACTGGTAGATTAATATGCAGAATTATATCCTGAACGTCCAGACATCAAATATGACATATCTTACCGTTCCAGATAAAGACATATTGCTTTCTACTCTCATGTAGGTGCCACATAGGGGTATAAGGTGTCAGGTAACTCATATTAAACTGACCTATCTGAATATGTGCTTTGTTTGATTGTACCTTGTTCCTGTCGGGATTTATGAATTTGTATGAAAAAGTGGTTTTAAGTGGGATGTACGTTTTTCTGTTCTCTGGAATGCTGTTCATGTCCAGTGACTGACTGATTTATAGCTTTACGACCAGGCCAAGGCAAGAGTCTGACAGACACCATGGGACCAGCTAATTGGGTTTACAACCATGATGCATATCCAGCTGTTCCCTGTGCACTCCTGAACTCAGCACACAAACAGACCACATTCCTTGCAAGGGGAGGGGGCTGGAGGTAGAGAGAATGATAGTTTCAGAGTATGATACAAGATGATAGATCTTTAACAAAATGGTTGTCCGCGTCCAATCGCCACAGAGGGAGCTGCAATAAAAAGGGCGGTACTGTGATGTAAAGTGGGGGGTCAATGTAAATGGGATCTGTGATGTAAAAGGGGTGCTGTATTGTTAAGAGGCACTCTAATCTAAAAGGGGTGCTGTCATGTAAAGAGCGGGACTGCAAAGTAAAGGGGGATTATGATGTTGGGTGGGGGGGCGCTGTATTGTAAAAGGAGGCTGTGATATAAAGAGTGGCACTGTGATGTAAAGGGGGGGGGTCTACAATGTAAAGGGGAGGCTGTTATGTAAAGAGGAAGACTATGATTTAACTGCTTCTTTACCGCCCTATAGCAGAAATACTGCTACAGGGTGGCACGGGTGTGCAAAATCACATATATATGATATTGCAGTTCCGGGTAGGGGTGCGCACACCCTACCCACGCAGCCATTCGTGGCCTCAGCTGTCAATAACTGGGTCCTGGCCGGTGATTCCTCACCGGCATCTGGCGATCGCTGAGTATCTCCAACGGGGGAGAGACCTGTGTATAAACAACACAGGTCTCTCCCCTGTCAGCTCCTGCACAGTGCTTGCAGAGCCATACAAAGTAGTGTGCTTACAGTGTAAAGCACACACACAGCCAACAGTAAAACAGCACACAGTTGACCCTTTGATCACCCCACATGGTAACCCCTTCCTGCTCAGTGCCATTAGTACAGTGTCTTTTATTTGCACTGATCATTGTATTAGTGTCACTGGGGATGTCAGTGACACCAAGTCAGTTCCCCCCAGTATCATAATGCCTGCCGCAGTCCCGCTATAAGTCACTGATCGCCGCCATTACTAGTAAAAAAAAAAAATGATATTAATAATTTGTAAATGCTATAACTTTCAAGTAAACCAATTAAATTACATGTATTGGGATTTTTTTTAGCAAAGACATGTAGCAGAATACATTTTGGCCTAAATTTATGATGAAATTTTATTGGACATGTTTAATAGCAAAAAATATAGTTTTTTAATCAAAATTGTTAGTCTTTTTTTGTTTAAAGTGCAAAAAAATAAAAGCGCAGAGGTGATCAAATACCACTGAAAGAAAGCTTTATTTGTGGGAAAAAAAGGATGTAAATTTCATTGGGGTGCAGCGTTGCATGCATGTTAAAAGTAACACAGCGCCATATCACAAAAAATGGCCTGGTCAGGAAGGGGGGGGGGGGGAAATCCTCAGGAGGGCAAGTGGCTAAAGGAGTGTACTGTGGTGTAATTAGAGAGACTGTGATGTGAAGGGGAGGCTGTGATGTAAAGAGGGCCTCTGTAATATAAATACAGGGCTGCGATGTAAAGGGGGCAATGTAAATTAAAGGCAGGCCATCTTGTAGAGGGATGCACTGTGATACAAAGGGGGGCTGAGATGTAAGGGGGGCTTTGTAATGCAAAGAGGAAACTGTGTTGCAAAGGAGGGCTGTGCTGCCTTCATAATACATGGAAAATGCAGTTGTATTTGTTTATGCAGCCAGTGTTGTTTTCTGGTTAATTGTTAAATTGTTTCTGGTTAAAGACACACACTGGGGTATGAAAAGCCACTACTCCTTTTTGACCACCTAAAACACATCTATATTAAGTCTACATCATTTTATTTTATTGTCTCTACATTCTGTATGCAATTAGAACTTTTCTGGATTTCAAGTGTTTGGTGATTTCAGCTATCTGACCAAAATTATCAGCAGTAAGTGTCTCTGCCACATTCAAGCCAGTCATAGAGGTCTCAAAAAGGGATAGTCACTGTTACAATAATTGGAGTCAGAATAGGGGCTGTGGATGGCTTGGTTCATCTCCACTTGTTCTAAACGTTTATTTGTATCAGAGACTTTTTGCATGTGATCAGTACAGTCTCTGAGTGCCTAATGATGGGCTGAGCTCTCCTACATTCTATCCTGTTATCTTCCTGTATAATTTGTTATGCCTTCAAAATAAAGAATTAAAAAAAGAATAGGGGCTGTGATATAAAAGATGGCTGTGATGTAAATAGGGAGTACTGTGATATCAATGGGGGCTGTGATGTGAAGGATCTGAGTCATAACATCTCCCAGACCCCCATGAATTTTAATTCAGT
Organism: Staurois parvus; assembly: GCF_062004578.1. Taxonomy (NCBI): domain Eukaryota; kingdom Metazoa; phylum Chordata; class Amphibia; order Anura; family Ranidae; genus Staurois; species Staurois parvus. Next base: position 119,551 of record NW_028318154.1, read on the forward strand.
ACCCCTGCTGCATATTGTATCTTTCTAGGATGTTAAAAAGTGGGCGACAGCAACAGGGGCCTGAACTGCATGAGACAAAATCTGTACAGCAGCAAGATTTGTATGAATACATCATTCCAGGGCTGGAATCTTGGCCCCAGGAGGTAAATTCATTCTCCCTGGATGCGTGAACAAAGATGGCATTGAACATTAGAGAAGACTGTAAGAGGAAACTATTGTGAGGGGAAGAGGTAGTAAATAATTGCAGGTGTAACATTCACACATTACTCGGCATGCATGCATATAACATTGTGCTCATTCACATTGGAATGCGGTGCGGGAGAGTCGTGTTCCTGTGTGGCTTCCCACATCGCATTCTGATCACAATGCCCTTGCGATCTACTGTGGGGGCAGATAAAGTTATTGACACCTCGAACGCAGGTTGCATTGCGTTTGCCCGCATCGGCCCACACCAAACTGCATGGTACAAAGTACCATGCGATGCTGATGCCGTGCGTTTAAAAATAGTGCATGTACTACTTTTAGTGCAGTGCGATTTCATCCCATTCAAATGAATGGGCATGAAATTGCATTGCATACACCCGCATATAATTCGATTCATATCAGGGATAATGTGAACCAGCCTTTAAACATATCAGAGGCTAGGACTGATTTAACACAGTAAGCACTTAAATATACGGAAAAAAGAATGTACTGTGTCTATTCCAGATGTTCTGGAGTATTACTGCAAAGCTTTTTCTAGCATCTAAGGAAATATGAAGTTTACACCTGACCTGCGTCCATGTCCAAGTGCAAGCAACACACTCCTTCACTTAAATGCAGCTTTGGCATTGAGCGAGAAATTAGATGTGAAAAGATAAATAGATGCTAGATTAAGAGGTGATATTAAATGCAGCAGTTTTCTTGATCAGAAGTAAACACAGTTCTGACAGTTCATTTTATGTAGCTAGAGGAGACTTGAAGGAGAAGTTAATTATTTCTTATCAGAAGTAGGATCAGGCATATGTGTTATTGTCTCCTTTTATGAAGTCTTTCTGATTTGTATATTACATATGACAGAATGAATTTCAAGGTGTTTTTGCATTTTGAAGGCTAGCATAAATATTCATTTTAGAGGGTCTGTCCTCCAAAAATATTTCAGTTTTTGTTAGATGGTGGAGAGTTAACTCTTCTTAATGTTTCTTTTGTGAAGTTTTAACTGAAAGTGATTGTAAATGCATTTATAAAAAAATAATAAACGTGTTATACTTATCTGTTTTGTGCCATGATTTTGCACAGAGCAGCCTGATCCTCTTCTTCTGGTGTCCCTCTCCGCCGCTCCTGGTTCTTCCCCCCTGACAAATGCCCCCATAGCAAGCAGATTGCTCTTGGGGCAGTCGTGCATACTTGCTCCAGGAGCCTGCTCTGTATGTCTAATGACAAACCGAGCTTGGCTCGGCCCCATCCCCTGTTGTCTCCTCACTGGCTGTGATTGACAGCAGCAGGATCCAATGGCTCCCAATACTGCCACTCTTTCCAATGTGGAGAAAAAGAGCTGTTGCTTTCGTGCATATCACGGGATCGAGATCAGGTAAGTATTTAGTGGGCCTGGGGATTAGGGAAAGCTGCTTGCAGAATGTTTTTACCTTAACCCTTTAGCTGCCAGGTTCATACATCGTATGGACCTGATAGCGGGGGTTTTATACACAATCCTGCCTGTCAGATGGAAGCAGTCGGGGGACTGCACTGCTGCCTGATTGCTTCCACAGCCCCCCGGTAACCCCCACCCCACCCCCGCACGCTCTCCCACCATGTATCTGGGCTCCGCTTGCCCATCTGCAGGCCGGGAAGTGCCATGGCGGGTGCCAGCGGGTGTAGGGGAGAGAGGAGAGCGGATGAACGTCCGCTCTCCCCTTCTTTCTGTGTCTCTGGAAGGCAAAGTGTGTGACATCACTTCTGAGTCACCGCTGTCACTGTCCCCGGCCAGACATGCATTGCAATACATCCAGTGTGAGCCCAGAGAAGACATGCAGGATCTTTTAGACCCTGCATGTCTCATTAAAGAGAACCTGTCACCTAAAAATAATTACATAGGGGACTTTGTGTCCCCTATGTGATATAAAAAAAAGTTAAGTAAAATTATTATTATTTTTTACTTCAAAAAAATTAAGTTACACAACCCCCTCCCCAAAAAAAAAAACAAATTTTGAGGCCCCCAAACCACCAATTATACGCAGGTACGAACATAAATGCATATGTCCGGACACCTACACATGAAAATGTCGATTATGATACATGTTACATATCACCGTGCATGCTGGAGTGAGAGCAATAATTCTAGCACAAGACCTCCTCCATTATGCTAAACTGATGAGCCATAGGAGCTTTTGAAGCTTCACCTATAGAAAATATAGGGTACTGTTTTTAGGTTTGTTACCTTTTCATCAGTGCACACAACTTTAAGGTTTGGCATGTTGGGTATCTATTTACTCAACGCAACCTCATCTTTTATATTTTACCAAACATTTGGGTAACTTATTGAGTTTGTTTGCCTTACAATTCTCTTTAGTGTATTTTTTTACTGAAATTTTGGGTTTTCTAGACCTTTGCAGTATTATCGTGTGACATAAAAAATTGGAACTACCACACTTTTATTCTGTGGGGCGCCTGCTTTCAGAAAATATATTATGTTTGGGGGTTTTGTGTAATCTTCAGGCCTAAAACGATTTTTTAAACGTGCAAAAAATGCAAATCCGCCTCCGGCAGTGAAACGGCTAATGCATAAAATGCATTAAGGTATTAAAAAAAAACAAAAACACCTTCTACCCTTAGAATCACTTTACTTTATATCATGACCAGTGCAATTGTAGGATTTGCAATGCATCTTTCTGTGTAAAGAGGAGGGAGACTTCAAGATAGGCAGATTTTTCCAGAAGCACCCAAGAATTAGTCTAAAAATGTTCCCCTCTGACAGAAATATCTCTTTTGAGCAGACATATCACTAAAAGGACAACTTTAAAGTACAGTTGTGCTTAAAATTGGTCAATAGTCAATGTGAATAAATTATAACCGGAAAATATAATCTAAGATACCACAGCAGGCGCGTTTCTGTGCTATTCACATGCAGCTTAGTGCGGTGCTATTTGAGCCCATTGTAGTTTGGAGAGCTGGACCGAAAGTGGGGCTGCTGCAGCCATTTTGTGCAGTAAGAATATAGTGGGAACACTGCAAGGACTTTACTTTAAACTCTGATTTTACTTTAAATATAAGTTTTTTCATTTATTTTTTTTGGGAAGTTGCACGATTTCAAATTCAGATGTCATTTTGACTTCAGGTGTGATTTGCAAGACACAGATAATTATGCAAGTTGCACTTGACGTAGTGCATGCACTACTTTCAAAATCAGTTAGACTCCAACCAAGTCAGAATTGCACCGATATGACTGCTTTAATTGCGGACAATAGAGTCTAACTTGCCGTGCAATTTGAAACTTGCATCGCATGACAAGTCGCACCCGGTATGACCAGACTCTTAGGCTTTCTAAAGTAGCAAGGCAGCACTATCCTCAAACTTTTTGTTTATCTTCTTTAGACGAAGAGTACAGTGCTAGCATTTACTGTAACTATTGAATGTATTTTATTTCAATGAATTCTGGTTGAGTGTAAGCACCTGGTAATGCCTACATTTATTGTGGCACTTAAAGAAGAACTACAGCATAGGCAAAAAAAACACCCATTAGTACACCACCCACACAAAACACTAAACCATTAATACATTTGTGAAATTCCTTACCATTGAAGAGAAAAGTCTAATTGAATTTTCAGAAAGTCATCTCTGTAATTCAAAAATTGCCAGCATCTGCTCTGCCAAAGAGGAAGTGTCACAGCAGTGATTATATCATATCCTCTCCTTCAGGAAACTACATTTCCCATCAGCCTTTGGGAATGTGGATGGGTACACTAGGCCTGTACATGTTGAATGTGTGCTCACCTACTTCAATACCCACACATTCTCCAGCCACACTGCTCAGCACCACACAGCAGCGGAGGGAGAAGCGGGATGGTATTGTGCAGGGAAAAGGATGACAGGAGCTCTAGATACATGCAGGGGAGGAGGGGGGAAGGAGATGGGGGGTGTTATTTTATGTGGGATGGAGACTGAGCGGACAGTACAGTTTTTGACAGCAGCAGCTGGGCTGAGTGTATGCAGGATGAGGGGGTGGAGGGTGAACTGCTTCTGGAGGCATTACTGGTGGCTGGGAGCAGAGGAGGAGCATATTAATTTTAGGAGACCACCTCCATGGGCGGTACAGACTGGCGGTCTCTGAGTCTCGGTCCGCCCACTACAACATGCAGGGATGAAAGTACATCCCTGTCTGCTATATAGAACTACAAATGGGCTTTGCCGAGACCGGTGGGTAGAGGCATAGGAGGAATAGCAGCCAGTGGTCTTACAAATAGGAAACCAGAGGGGAAGAACAGTTTTACTTTAAAATCTTCAGGCTATTTCAGAGCAACTACTGAATTAACAAGAAGATGGAGGACATATTCAGTAAATGTAGGAAATCAGCAAATAGGACATTAAAAGATATTTTTGGCCGGAGTCCTGCTTTAAGTATATGTAACTCTTAATGTTTATTTAAGTAATCAGTTCCTTTTTATTAGAGAATGATGTACATATTCATTGTTTTGAAACGTGTACTCAGATTTTCTAGGAAATACCTGGTGATCCTGCCATTTTCTTTCTGCGCCTAAGCAGATCTGTGATAGCGTGGTCCGTTTGTGCCTCTCAGCTTGCCGATTGGACCTTGCTTATGCATACCCTGCATGTACTAACTTGGATAGCTTTGTTGCCACACATATTGCTCACCCCTGTTCTGTTACCAGTAAGAGTCTCACTATCAAATATCTGTTGGCACATTACTTCTGAGCAGCATGAATGCAAGGCAGCTTGATCGTATTTCCCTGCTGTTGCTGATATAATTTTGCTGATACCCTCAGACAACATACCCTCTCACTCTGGAAGAAAGATGGGTAGAAAGGTCACATGACTGCCTAACAAAAATGACATAAAAGGATAGAGAGACAATTTTTAAAAGAAAAAGCAATTCACCATTTGGGGTTTTTTTGTGGATATGACACACTGCTTTTCTTTGATTGGCTTCACTGATACTTTAATAACTACAGGAGTGCTTGCTTTGGTTGAACATTATTATTGCAAATGGTGTTCCTCTTTGGGCATGACTGTGACCTGAAAAGATGTGTGTTAAATAAACTCTGTATCTAACACATCACAATTTTAGCCTGGGGCCTGCTGTAGCTCTCCTTTTACCATTACAGCAGTAATAGAGCACAGGTATCACCCCTAACATGCTTTCCAAAAAAATACCCATCACCTCAGACCCCTTCCTGTCAGACTGCGCACTTGTTGTCTCCAGGGGTCATCTTGGATCTCCATCATGCCACTGCTGCAATGTTTTCTGCTCAGACATTTCCTCCTATGGAGCAGGAGTGACTATTGAGGAGTCCAGGGAGTCACTCCCTAGAAAAATCTGGCATCAACATCAACCTTATTGGGCATGACCTGGAAAAATTCTGCAAGCACCTAACCACAGCAGAGGACGAAATCTTCCGAGTGGATGCTGCAGCTTAAGTGGAAATTCTGGACATACATGCCCTTAAACAGCAAGTCAAGCAGCTCCAAGAGTAGGCCACTGACACCAAAAAACAACTTTTGTATCCTAGGCCTCCCTAAAAAGGTAGAGTTTCCACATCCAGCCATGTTTGCTGAAAACCTCCAAAACCCTACTATGCCTTGAAGTTTTACCATGGACATACAGTATATTGAGGGCTCACTGGGTGCCCAATAAGCCTCCAAACACTGGTGAACCTCCTAGCCTGTTTATTTTCCACTTCCTCAACTACCAGGCTTGGGACATGATCCTAGCTGAAGCAAGCAAATACCAACCCCTATTATGAGAACTCCTGCTTCTGCATCTTCCTGGAATTCACTGCCAGTGATACTCTATAATGAGATCTGCAAACATCTTAAGGACCGTAGTCTAAAATACAGCCTCCTCTATCTCTAGACTGCGGTTTGTGGAGAATGGATTTTCCACATGCATTTGTCATCTGGACCCAGTTGCTATACCAGGCACCTACTTTGGCTATATCCATTTGAATATGACCACTTGTACCTGAACTTTTCAGATTGTTTAGTCATTACTATGAGGTATCTTGCCTCAGAGTATATTAGAGTAAGTCACTATTGTTTTTTACAGACCTGGAAGCTGCAATTGGGATGGAGGCCTCCATTCAAATGCAACAGGTGTCAACATTTTCATACCAAGGGATCACAATCTGAGCTAGGTTTGAAGACTTTGTGGAACTGAACCTAATCTCCCAAACAGCTGTGGCAAAACCTGCCTCTCTTCCTTGTAGGGCGCATTAAGTTTCCTAAAATTAAATTCAGCCCAAATGTACCTACATGTTCAAGAATTCAACTGCTTGGATTCCCAATTCCTTTTTAGGACTTTTTCACACAATTGTTCAACTTCTAATATTGGAGAACATAGGATCCATGTTACAAATTATCCACTCTCACTAGACCCACTAGTTCTGGTTCTCTGGCTATGCCATAGTTTTACAAGTATTACATCGCACTGTAAGGGCTGTGTAGCAGCTAAGAGATTTTCATACACTTTTGATATTCCCCAAGCTATCTTGTGAGCTAGAATCCTTGTGTAATCACTGTTCGCAACACACACACACACACACACACACACACACACCCCCCAAGTGCTACAATTACTGCGAACGTGAAGGTGTAGCCATTCTCAAACAGATTAGCAGCAAACTTGCAACCAAGAATACATACCCTAGTGCTGCAATACAGAGGTGCTAACCACTATAACCTTCTGCAAAAAAAGAAGAAAACAAAAATAAACCAGGTATGAGGAAAGTTCTTTGCCTCTGAAATTACCGTTTCTAATGGCTGGGTCAGGATTAGGAATTTCGACACTAGCACATTGTCTTCAGTGCAGCAAGTCTAAAAATGACTGCCACAGGTAGACCTCATAGTCCCTAGGTGTTTCTATAAGGCTAAGACATGCTGTTTTGTATCTGTATATAGCTGGTACTATCAGAAGGAGTAACTGATTTCCCAATGACTAATATTTTGGATCTTACAGGGGATGAAACATATTCCATCCTATTCTAAGAAAATACGTGGTGACAGCAGACAGTGTGGTGTTTCCAACATGCAATGATATCCTTCCTGCTGATTTGCAATCGCCCAGCATGGAGGATTCTTTTGATGGCTTGTGAAGTGATAGTTGTTTTTTGGTCTATAACAACAATCCTATAGAATCTTGTTAGGGAGCCTCAAAGGGGTTCTTGTCAGAAATTCACTAGCAGCTAGGTGTTAATTCAGGTCTGCAGGTCTATTCAGATGGTGCCACATTTATCCATACACCACTGAACACTGAATTATAACCACTTCTGTAATATTATTATACCATTTTCTATATCTATTGTTACATTTCCCATACTATTGAAAACTTAAAAGAACATTGGGACTATGTTTCCTTTTTAATATTATTTTTTATACATGAAGTCCTCAATTTTTAGGTGCTTTGTTTCTTGATTACATTTCAAAAGGTCAAAATCAAGTGCATTAAGTAGAAGGCCCTGTTTCTAACAGCTATTGTAAATTCAGAATATTAGCACATCTGACTGCTCTAAAGATGCTGCAACAGTGTGAACCTATTATGTAAACTGACACATTCAACATAAAGGAGAGCCGTTGGGAACTGCTGACAAACGACATGCCTGGACCTAAGAGAGAGAAATGGACCGGTTAATGGACGATGTTTTCAATAAGTCAGAAAATGGGAAGAAATATTAGCAGAACAGAAACAGGGTAAAGAAAACAAGAAAATCAATAAAGCCAACTAGATCAGCAGGAAGTATGCTAACATAATATGATACAAGAACAAGTCCTTTTGTCATATCATAACTCCACAAACACTGTACGCAGCACCCTTCGTTCCTGCACAGCTAATGGCATTCTGTATTCTTAATGGTCTGCTATAAAATGGCATGAATGTTTGACTTTGCAGCACATTTTCCAAACTGTTTCTTCTTTTTTTTTTTAACACCGCAATTTCCCTCTTCTAAGGATCTCCTACTGCCTTCTTTCACAGCGTTGGTCTCAGTGCTGACATTGAACTTCCACATGACATTTAAATATTGCCAGTTTTTAATTACGCTGAAATAAGCAGTCTCCCCATAAGTAGGCACAGTGTTTGCAAGGATTGCCTGCATTATAAAGGGCTAGAAGGTACTCATACACTTAATACATATTTGTAAGTATAGTGACTTGCTGAAAAGTACTTACTAAAATATTAAGTATTAAAGCCATGAAGAGCCCTGTTGGCAGCTGGCGAGTGCTCGAATTCCACTTACATCACAGAGAACATTTGTACCAGTCTATAGCAGATTTCAAGTAGTCATTTTAATGTGTTGAAGGAACTTAGTGCATTTGTATTAATCCCTAAATTAAAAAGCATATTATGTTTAATACACCTGGTAGAAATTTGCTGTGAACAATCAGCTGTTACTGAATGTGCATATTAAACCTGGCTGTACTGTGTTCTGCCTGGATTTTGTAATTAGCAGCCTTAATTACATTTTTAAAAAATTTTTTTTGTTTTAAATAAAAGGCTACTAATATTAAACTGATGGTAGGGCTTTTTTCTTCCCACTGATTATGGACACGGGGGCATTTTTATTTCTACCAACATTGGGGCTTTCTTCCCACCACTAAAGCTAAGGAATTTTCTATTCCCACTGACCACCAATGCTGGTTCATTTTTATTTATAACTTTCATTAGCCACAGTTTACCCTTCCTACAGTCTAACACGCAGTGACCTGGCCCTTTGTTTAAAAAGTGTGCGGACCGCCTGCCTTAAGTCTTCCCTTCTTTTCTTCTCTTCGCATTTTTTTTTGTTCGTATGTAATCTTTTTTGATGATTTTGTTTCTTGTGATGCTACAAAAATGAACACAAAAAGCTGCTAAAAATAAATTTCATTTGAAAATACCTTCATGTTTTGTACAGAATTATAATTTTAGAGACAAGTCGCAAACTTAAAAGTGCACTTGTGATGAGTATGTGACCTATTTTTTTGGTTCCACCTGGAATTAAAAATTTTGGTTTACAGGGACAGATGTACTGTACGTCCTCGATCCAATCTGTCTGCATCCAGAGCCAATAAGCCGTAGCTGTATGCAAGTACCTGCTCAAATGTGTATAAAGATCGGTACAGTCACTGCACCTTTCAGACTCATTGATTTGTAACAGATTTCTGGTTACAACTCTAGTTGTTCCTGGCATATAAACGACCTCCTCACAAATGTATGGACATATGCACTCATGTGAAACAATCCTAATTTTCAATATTTTCAACCGTGTATATAGGTACAGTGATTGTAGCAGTTTTAGTAAAATTAAAAAGCAGTTGAGAACTATATAAGAAACTATTCTTTTTTTTTTTTAATTAGCCTAATGGTATTATTTTGAGGAAAAGCTTCTAAGAGGTGTACTCCCTTCAAGTCAAAAGCAGTGTACTATTTATTTTGCTAATGAAGACAGTATATCTAAAGAACATAAAGTATGCCCTGGCAGTTGAACAGAGAATTTAGTTGTTTGTCTGGAGTTCAGATGTAGTAGCCATAAGGAATTGTAAACAGGAGGCTGCATGAAGGTCCTGCAGTTAAAAGATTTTAATTAAAGCACACAACCCAACTTATAATCAAGGATTTTTTAGGACAAAAGCCTCATATAATAAGGAATAGCGCCATATGCAGTAGCTATAGCAACTATTCAGATTTATCTTTCAGTGTGCCGACTGCAGTAAACTGAGGTGTATTTTGTTTCTGGGGGATATTACACTCATATCACCTCTGCGCTTTGTACTGCAAAGAATCATGTTGCAGTACAATTTTTTTCACCTTTTCTATGCCAAACCATGGGAAATTAACTATGCGGAAAAAAAGAATACAGAAAGGCTTATGAAGACTTTAGTAAATTTGCAATAACATTCTCATTATGAATTATATTTAAAGTCTAACATGCAATATTAGGGTTTCTAAATAATGCAGTTTGGACATTTGAGAACAGGGGGTCCTCTCGAGATTTTACATTGGTATTTGGGGTGTAAACTAAACCCTAAAAATGTTTTATGACTAATGCAAAGAGAGAGAAACCCAATATATTAGGAGTGCTAGCATATAGTATATGAAATATACTGCAGGACAAACCGAATACTAAATAATTTTCAATATATAAATTTCATCTGTTTGCAAAAGCTGTTGATGCCACATAAAAGGGATATCATCAGGGTTCCTACATTCAACATTTAGATACATTCCAAAGACTGGTTTACAGCCAATGTTGTTTCATTATTCAAAACTGGAATCAGGAAGCTATAGGCTAGTAAGCATGAATTCTTTTGCGCAAAAATTATTTACAGGCACTTAAAGATGTGAGATACAACAAAAATATATAGTATATGTAGCACTACCCCCAAAGAAGCCGTAGATTGGGTTCTCAGTTCTTCTGCCTCAACTCTGAGACCAACCTCAGCCCCACTGACACACCAGGTTAAGCAAATGGATACTGCACTGTTACTAGATACCCTGCGCACAACTAAGGTTCAGTATCAAAAAGTATATAGCAGTACGCACATAATTGAGTAAGTAAAAGAATAGGTCAATCACAATTCACTAGATAATAGAGGTTATTTACTAAAACTGCATGGTGCAAAATCAGGTGCAGATCTTTATACAAACCAATGAGCTTCCAGGTTTTATTGTCACAGCCTATTTGAACAAGCTGAATTTGGAAGTTGATTGGCTACTATGCACAGCTGCACCAGATTCTGAGTGCACCAGTTTTAATAAAACCCCAAATGTGTTCACTAGGCTATAGTAGCAAAAAATGGTGTTCTATGCAGCTAAATTAGAGTAAATCTGATAATCTACAAACTCAGCAATAGGTAATGAAATTAGAAAACAGTAACTGAAATGATAATCAATACCGAAATAACTTTGCTATAAACAGTAGGTTACTGCTATGGTCCTAAAGGTTTTTTAAAAAAACAGTAGGCTGTATCCACTTTAGCTTACACTTTATATGAATAGCAGCAATGAAATGTAAGGCTCCCTAGAGAATAACCTCTTACTATGGACAATAGATAAAGTTCTTGTGAAATAGATACAGTATCTGAGTGAGTATTCTGTAGCCCTAGTTTTTCTAGTGGCTTGTGTTGAGGCCCAGTCTTTACAGTGGTGCAGATGAGTACAGTCCCATTAAAGCCTGAATGCAGTAAATAATGCTGACAATTAGATGGCCAGACTCAGTCTCTACTAGCAGCAAGAGGGTAATGGCAGCAGTATCCTCTCACCAGTCCCAGTGATACAGCAAACGTAGTCTCACTGTTCAGATATCAGTTCACTTCTGGATCTGCCTGCAGCAACTCTGGTCCTCAGCACATGGCCGCAGGCTTGTGGTAGGTTGATGTACACATAGGAGCTGTGATTTGCACAACTCGATCTTTTCGCAGCAAAGAAAATTCCTTGGTATCCAGCATGAGAAAACACAACTCTCTCTGTGACGATCCCATGATTGCTGCCACCAAGATGTGACGATCCCACGATCGCTGCCACCAATATGTGATGAACGCGGCGTCAGACCCCTGATCTTCTCACCAAACTCGTGACCGAAGGACTGGCCAATCTAACACCGCAATGTCACATGCGTAACAATGCCACACCCAGCTGCACCCTGCACAACGATTTTCCAGCTAATTGGACCACAATCTATGTACCGGCAGCCTGAGGGTGATTGTTACTGGGTCAGGTTAATTACGCAATTAACCCTTCACACTGCCACCACCTCCTTTTTGTACAGAGAAAGAGGAAACTCAGCGATATCAGCTATAACACTGTTAATGGTTGAGATAAATGTCTGTATAACACGGTCACCGCAGGCCGGTTATACAGAGGGTTAAACAAACACAGTAGTGCTCTTTTAGAGGCAGGAATTCGTAAATTGCAATAAAGAGCTATAGAAACAGTTCAACACTTTCAGAAGGAAAGATTTATTACTAAAAGGTCAAACGGGTGCAATAAAAATATTTACAGAAAAAAGATGTAACCAATATATAAATATACAGAGAACAACAGCACAGCAAAGAGATAACAGAGAGAAGTTATAGGGTTAAAGTACTTGCCAAAGTTCTGGGTTAGCAGATCAAGTTTCAGAGCGAAAGGGTGCAGGTCTCCCCAGGTGGTTCTGATGTTATAAAGGGAGAATTCTTCAACTTAACTTTCTTAGGCCTGACAGCTCATTTTGTAGTTCCCCAGCATGGGGTGTCTCTGGAGTCAAGGACCTATACCCCGTTTAGGGCGGGAAGGTCTGGGCGTAGACCTAAACTAGAGCCAAAATCTCTTCTAGTTCATATTTTGGCTCATAACGTTTCCTATGCACAAGTGACACTCCACCCGTGGGTAGATTATTATGCAGACACGTCTGAGGATTGATTAGATATGAAATTCTACACTGAATGGTTCACAAGATCTACTTTTCTGCTTTCCTATGTATTCCAGCCGAGGAGAGTGACCTATCAAACTGTTCGTCTCCTCTTGGCCAATCTGACGATATGCCTGGTTTTTATGTAAGTCTCTAATATTCCAAGAAATGAGACATAGGGGAAAAATGGATTTTAAAAGTGTTTATCTGGTTCTTGCTTAGTTGAACTCCTGGGAAGGCTTGCGTTATCTTTTACGAGGTGTGATATTGTACAGCTCTCTCAGACAACCAGGCACCTCGAGGCTCCCTGCTGGGCTCTGGCCTGCCTGCAACACTTCCAACACCCACACCAACCAGATGTCACTGTGGCCCTCAGAGAGGGAGGGGGAGAAATGAGGGACAACATGGAGATTTCTTAGCAAAATGGAGGACTGCGTCAGTCTCTGGGTGTACGCTTGTCAAACTCTCCCCTTGTACCCAGTTTTCAATGGGCATTGTAGTCCAGTTATTCATAGACTGCCATAGTAAAGTTTATTTTCCGAACTTCATCTCCCATGATTTATTGCTGCCAGTCATCAAGTCTCTTAAGCTCCTAGTCCTTGTTGGATCACCCTGGTGTATGGAGGTGAGGTAGTGTTAACCCATTAATCTGAAGTCCTTTGGGAGCACAGATAGCACTGACGCAGAGTGCCCTAAATCACTCTCTGTCTCTCTAGCCAAGCACCCGGCTACACACTCCCCCCACCAGAAATCTTTAGTCCTAAAAAAGGGATAGTCCAATAGCATACAATATTCATAACTTTAGATGAATTTAAATAAACAGAGGGAAGCTTAAAGCAGCATAAAATCCAAAAGCAAACATTTATTATATTGCAGCTTACCAATTCTTAGATGTGACGGTCGCATTCAGTTTCTTTTTATGCTTTTTTTCTTTTATTTGATTCAGCCAGTTTTTCAGAAGCTCAAGCTTTCCAGCAGAATATATCAGTTTACATGGATGAGACCATTCAACACTGGCTGGGGTGATTAAAATTGTCAACTTTTATTTATGTAAAAACTTTATACCAAAAAGAAAACAAAACTGTTTGCTGTAACTGATTATAAAGATTTCAATTTGTTATCGTATTCAAATCTGCTAATACATTTAACACTCCTGTCTACGAAAACTGACAGTGCTGCTGTCTGCTGTGTCCTGTACTCATTCCTACAGATTGATGTCTCACTAACACAGGAGGTGTGTTACTGGCCAAATCACCAGGTGAAAACAGAGGGAAAAAAGCCAAAGAATAGAAAATGGATGCAGTCACTACATCTAATGATTGGTAAGCTGCAGTATACCACAGTTTTGATTTTGGGTTTAATACTGCTTTGCGTCAACATTTACACAACAATGGGTGATTTAAGTTAGCACAGGAATTTGACACGGGAACCTCCCACTATTTGTTAGGAGTAAGATTGTCTTGGCCATAAGCCACCAATATTGGGATGGCCCATCTAAATGTGTCAAAGTTTGAGTCATTTTTCACTAAATCTGCAGTGAGAAATGTTGGCATTTAGTGAGACTTTTTGAGTTTTGAAAATGGCTTCTTCAGCAGTCTGGCCTAAGGTATCATAAGTCAGTCTCTTGGGGGACTGAATTGTTAATTTTCTCTTTGGGCTCGGGGCCCTTCTACAACCAGCTCTTCAGCTGGTTCTAAGGATGATTGACAAGTCTCTCTATCCTCTGCAGTATGGGATGTTGGAAGGTCTTCTTGACTTTCCAATAATTTACCCTGGGATATAAGCCTCAGGCCTGAGAGTTCCTGTATTCGTTTCCTCAGGAGGAGAACATATGGTAGCCTCTGAGAGTGTAGATGGCCAACCAGTCCGTACAAGCATCTTCCTGCTTACTGCTTTCCCCTTTATCTGCATCTGGTGGCAAAAGACTGAGATATAGTCATTGGGCAATGCCTTTGAGAAACAGTCTGAGTGGGCTCTTGTTTTTGAGGTACACAAACATCTTCTGTTAGTGGCAAGAGGTGGTTATGGTTCCAGGTTTTTATTTGGCCCATTTTTCCTTCTGGTATACCAGCAGTTTGAGCTTCTGCTGACATATAATGTAGGGCTGGGACTTCCACCGATGGGCTAGCTTAAGCTTCCCAGGGACACCCAGATTCCCAGTAGCACTCAACTACAGGGTTGCAAGTCCTGCACTTTTCCTCTCAGATTAAAGTTTTTCTTTTTCACTGACCCCCGGTGTCTGAAGCCACCTGAGCCTTCTGCTATGCTGTCTTCAGATTTTTCCTTAAATGATCTACATATGAGATGTTGCAGAGGTTCGATCCAAGGACTTGCCAAAAGCTAGGTCAGCCAGCAGTGACATGAGCATATACAAAGGGCTCCAAGTGGCATTGTTCTCAGTTGTGTTGTAGGCATGCACCACGGCTGAATTGTGTCTACTCCATTGTTGCTTCTTTCTATTTGTAGGTGTCCCAAGCATGCCTCATAGGGTGCTGTTGAACCATTCTGGTTGTTGTGCGTCTCCTTGTAGGTGATATGAGGTTGTTCTGGACTTCTGAATACCCAGTAGGTCTAGCAGTCTTTAAGTCTCCTTGCAAATTCTCTTCCTTAGTCAGAGTGAATACATCGAGGCAGGCCGTAACAGATAAAGAACTTCTCAACCAAAACTTTGGCTACTGTAGATACTGGCTGGTCCTGAGTTGGGAACGCCTGGGTGTACTGGGTGAAGTGTTTCGTCATCACCAGGACATTCCCCTGTCGAGTCCAATCAGGTTCCAAGCACAGAAAGTCAATGCACCTCAGCTTCATTGGTCCTTAACTTTGGAGATTGCCCATCTGGGCAGTTCTTGTGGGTAAAGTCTTTCTTTGTATGCATCATATGCAGGAGTGACAGTAGCCTTCCACTTCAGCCTGCATACAGTGCCAACAGAAGAGGTCTCTCACTAGTTTGAAAGTTCTTTAAGACCCTAGATTACCATGATCATCATGCAAAGCAGACAACACAGTCTATGTTTCTCAGGAAGGAACATTTACCATTTATCTTTGAGATTATCCCAGGGGCCCCTTTGGTAGACTACCCTGTCATGTACAGTTGTGTTCAAAATAATAGCAGTGTGTTGAAAAAAGTGAATAAAGCTCAAAATCCTTCTAATAGCGTTTATTTCCATACACACAAATGCATTGGAAACACTACACATTCTACAACATGAAGAAAAATATATCAAATTTGTGTTGTTCCTCTAAAACAAATTGAAGAAAAGTGAATATTAGACTGTTCAAAAAAATAGCAGTGTTTGTATTCTTCTTTACAAACTCAAACATTCACTATATAAACTGAAAAATGTTTGAAGATTTTGCTTTCCTTTGAATCACGTAATTAATATTTAGTTGTATACCCACTGTTTCTGAGAACTGCTGTACATCTGTGTTGCATGGAGTCAACCAACTTCTGGCACCTGTGAACAGGTATTCTAGCCCAGGATGATTGGACTACATTCCACAGTTCGTCTCTATTTCTTGGTTTTACCTCAGAAACTGCATTTTTGATGTCACCCCACAAGTTTTCTATTGGATTAAGACCCTGTGATTGGGCTGGCCACTCCATAACGTCAATCTTGTTGGTCTGGAACCAAGATGTTGCACGTTTACTGGTGTGTTTGGGGTTGTTGTCTTGTTGAAACACCCATTTCAAGGGCATTTCCTATTCAGCATAAGGCAGCATGACCTCTTCAAGTATTCTGATGTATTCAAACTGATCCATGATCCCTGGTATGGGATAAATAGGCCCAACACTGTAGTATGAGAAACATCCCCATATCATGATGCTTGCGCAACCATGCTTCACTGTCTTCACAGTGTACTGTGGCTTGAATTCAGTGTTTGGGGGTCGTCTGACAAACTGTCTCCGGCCACTAGACCCAAAAAGAACAATCTTACTTTCATCAGTCCACAAAATGTTGTGCCATTTCTCTTTAGGCCAGTCAATGTGCTCTTTGGCAAATTGTAACCTCTTCAGCACATGTCTTTTTTTTCAACAGTGGGACTTTGTGGAGGCTTCTTGCAGATAGCTTGGCTTCACATAGGCATCTTCTAATTGTAACAGTACTCACAGTTGACTTTAGACCTTCTTTGATCTTCCTGGAGCTGATTGTTGGCTGAGTCCTTGCCATTTTGGCTATTCTTCTATCCATTCGAATGGTAGTTTTTCGCTTTCTTCCACGTCTTTCAGGTTTTGGTTGCCATTTTAAAGCATTTGCGGTCATTTTAGCTGAGCAGCCTATCATTTTCTGCACATCTTTATATGTTTTCCCCTCTCCAATCAACTTTTTAATCAAGGTACGCTGTTCTTCTGAACAATGTCTGGAACGACCCATTTTCCAAAAGCACTGTAACCAGCATGTACAACATTTGCTGCCTTCCTTCCTTAAATAAGGGCAATAATTGCCACCTGTTTTTCAAAGAATGAATGACCTCACTAATAGAACTCCACACTGCTATTATTTTGAATATGCCCCTTTCAGTTAGTGATTCAATTACACAGAATCAGCAACATGCATGTCATGACTGTTGGGTCTGATAGATTTCTATTACTCTACTACACCTGCTAGTAAATTATTTGCCATGTAGAAATATCATTTCTACCGAAAACAGTGATTGATCAGGTTAGTGATGTCTGACTGCTATTATTTTGAACACAACTGTAGCTGTAACTAATTTCATTCCTATTCTTATGAACCATACATGCTTCTATTGGAGAGTCTGTTAGCCGCATATTTAGATTTTAATGCTAAACTGCAGAGAGGGCAATCTATCTGATCTTCCTCTTTCTTTGAAAGGGCCTTCCTCCCTCACTTGGGAATGGTCACAGTAGTATTTGGGGACCCTTGCAACTATGACTCCAATAGCTTCAGCCTCTGCCACTCCTGTGGACCGATTCTCTATTCCTTTGCACAAGGCTTGTATCCCTTCCAACATTAATTGTGTCAACTTTTCCAGGGGAGTCTAAGGGTCATTCTAAACAGGGCATTGGCATCTTTGTTCCTGACCTCTGGGTGATACCTCCAGGCTGAAGTGGAACCCCAATAGAGCAGCCAACTACCTATGCCAGTGGCATACAACTGGGTTTGTGGTAAGTACATATGTGAGCAGGTTATTGTCAGTTTTGACCATGAAGTCTGCACCATACAAGTAATCTTTCAGTTTATCCACCACTGCCCATTTCAAGGCCATGAACTCGAGCTTGTAGGTGGGATAGTTCTTCACAGCAGGGATGAGGCTTCTGCTCACAACTGGTTGCAAGATACAACACCAAGCCTAATCTGTTTTGACTGGCATCAGCATGTAGTTTGCAAGGTTTGTTTGGGTCAGCATAGGCTAGGACAGGGGCATTCATAAAGCTTCTCTTCAGCTGATGGAAGGCCTGCTCACATTGATCAGTTTACTGGTCTTGGATTGACTTTTTAGACTCCCAAGGCTTCCTAGGTCCTCCAGTTTGGATGGTTTCGGTAAATCTGTGTCATCTTCCTCATCCTCACTCATCAGCAGCTCGTTGAGGGGCCAGGCTATTTTGGCGACCCCTTGGCAAATCTTTGATAAAGGGAACAGAACCCCAGGAATGATTTCAGTTCCATCAAAATACTTGGTCTTGGCCAGGAGGAGACAGCTTCCAACTTCTTGGGGTCGGTGGCCACTCCCTCAGCAGAGAAAACATGTTCAAGGTAAGTGACAGAAGGCTAGTAGAACTGGCACTTCTCTTGAGGCATCTTCAGCCCTTCATCATGGAGTGTTTGCAGCACTTTTTCTAGGTGCTCTGCATGCTTTTTGAGGGTTCTACCGAAAATGATTATGTCATCTAGGTTTACCAACACTTCAATCAGATTCATGTCTCTAACTGTACCTTCCATCTGATGCTGGAAAGTTGCTGGCGCTCCCGACAGACCATGGGGCATTCTGTATTCTGGTACCAAAGAGCTTTATTGAAAAGTACTTTTACAAGGTAGGGCATTCGGTATTCTATGACTCACAGAACCCCAATGGACAGATCTTCTTCCTGTCCTCTGGTTGCATGTGAATTTGATAGTACCCACTTTTCAAATCCAACACACTGAACCACTTTGCCCGGGACAGACATTAAAGAGCATCTTCTTTGTGTTGCCTAGGGCAGCACAAAATCTAAATACACTACTGGATACACGTATAATGATATTAAAAGGAACAATTATGGGTTTATGAAATATAGGTTGTTCCTACCCTGACATATGAAGTGAGATCAGATCTCAATTTTGTAAATACTATTGATGTGTTTTACTTTGATTTTGAAAAAACATAAAACCCATTTTAGGGTGAAATATATGAAAATGTTCTAGCTCCTGCAGCTCTCCCCCTTCCCCTACCCCCGTGACCGCAGGCTGGGGATTTTCTCCCCCCACTCGCTGTGACAATTTGATAAGAGTGCGAACATGCTGGGTTCCGCCTACACTGCCACGTCATTCATTCACAGAGTTCTGTAATTGAATAGACTACAGGTACTAGCAGCCTTTTCGGCTGACGGCTTGTAGCTCTCAATGAACTACGAGGGTGCTGGTGAGCAATCCTTGTAGTTAATTGATTCTTCCTGGACTGTAACAACTGCCTTCCCGTATAGGAGGTATGGGCAGATAGCTACACTGATAGTCTGTAGGAGTCTGACATTGCAATACTTTTCAGGCTCCTATGAAAAAGCATAGTAAATGCACATTTTTCTACCTGCAAAAAATGTACATTTAGTATTATTATTTTTTTAATATGAGCTTATCCTTTAAGTTATAACAGCATTTCCCCCGTTTATATTAACTTAAATACAGAAGGGTGAACAGATCATGAGAAGGGCTTAGTGGTTATAAAAAAGTTGTCTGGGTCCTGTCCACGGCAGGAGTTCTAGAAGATCTGGAACTTCTGCCAATATTCTATATGGCCGCAGAAGTACACATCAGCCTCAGTCTAGTGCCAGACTGCCTTTATAAGGAGGCTCATCACTTCCTCTGGTTGCTGGATGATCTCTAGCTCCCCATGCCCTGTTCCTGTGTTTTGACTTGTGATTTCCTGTTACTGACTCGTCTTGCTCCTGGACCTGTCTACTCTGAATTACCCCTGACCTGACCTCGGCTTGGCTTACGGATACCCTCTCTCTCGCTCCTCTGTGAATGACCTTGGCTTTCCCATCTGACCACGTCCGCTCTGATTCCCACCTGGCACCTGACCTTGGCTTGAACCGACTACCCAGTAAACATCCAAATCCCGGAAGGGCTTGCATACCACACACAGGCGCCCCCTGTCTGCAGACCTATCTCTGTGCACCAGCTGTGCTTCTGAGAGGACCACCAAGCAGCACTCCTACAGGCGACCTGTGCAACTTTGGGCCTGACTCCCACTGTCCCACTCTCAGGGGAGTCCGGAACTTAGCCGCAAGGGAAGCCCTCTCTCCATTGGCCTCCATCACCAGATACGTGATAAAAGTACAGCTCCATTCCAAGCATCAGCTGCACAAGCAATCTAAATATTGATGTTGAAGACACTTGTAGGGCTGCGCATCTGGAATATTGGTTACAGTTCTGGTCTCTGGGTTATGAAAGGAGAATTTGTTTTTTTTTTTTTTTTTTTTAGCAAGAGGTTTTTTTACAAGACTTTTTGTGCATGTGAGTTATAAATAGGGTTCAAATTAATGAATATCCTTTTAACATGAGCCTATGAATGTGTCACACAAAGTAACCATGTGGGGTGCAGGTCTAAAAAAAACCAAACTTTAATTTCAAAATTACGTTGTCTAAGAAATCGTCTTTGGAGGGTTGTGTCTTTAAAAAAAAAAAACAGTCACATGCACAGGGCTGCCTTAACCCATACAGGTCAATGATTTCTATGCCTCTAGCTTTTACCTTTCCTGAAAATAGAAAACAATGATGTGGACAAAGAAGGAAACAGGTGCAGGTACAAGTGCATAAAAGCACTGACAGTTAAACTATGAAGACATACACTGGGAACTACCATTGTTGAATTGTGTTTGAAATTGCAGGCCAAAGGACTTGATTCTGGATTTACTACTTAGCAAGTCATAGACTTGCATTAAAACTTAAAACCCCTATTTCAAACTTGTTTTAGATTGGTGTTTCACTTGGTAGTGCCGCTATGGTTAGGGTGTCAACTCTGAAGTCTGCCCCTTTAAAAAACAAATCATCAGTGGTAGGTTCCATGCTTCTATCCTCACAGATTTCATTTGAAAAGGGTACTCACTTTATAAAAATAGTCTAATTCTGAACACTGCCCTATATTATTCCTGTGCTGACTGGTTTGTGACTCAGATAGTAAAATCTGGTACAGCCGTGAAACCATGTAGCTATAATAGAGATCTTATGTGGCCTACTACAGCTGAATGGATGGATGCTAATATAAACAGAAGCAACATATATACCAAGAAGAATTGTGGAGGGGAACCCTGCAGCACTTTAAAAGCAAAAAGTCCTCTTAAATATTTACCTGTAATTTAGATTTTTTATGAACCATTTTCACCTCTGTGACATTCTCATAATTATTCTGATGGTAAAATTCACTGAATTTCTGAGAACTAATAAAAAGGAGAATGTAGTTGGAGTTGTGCCAGTTCCCAGTACAGTCATAATTGAGGGAAGAGAAAGTCTCATTAAACAGGCAGAGCTATTAATTACTGCATGTTAATTATGAAGCAACCTAATCACCAAGGGCTTGTTCATTTAGTTAGAAAATGGTAGAAAAGCTGCCTAAAATGAAGCACTTAACTTAAATCTTCCATTCCAGGATACATTTTCTGAAAGCCCAAATACTTAGGATGCATAATGTAATGCTAAATTCTTTTGGGGAGTATAAACCATAAACCAAACAATAAAGACAATATCGCTCACACAATGACAGTTTCCATAAGCCAGTAAAGGAGCAGTAGTTAAAACACAGGGACAGATAAAATAATAGCTGTGTCATATCTACAGCTGCCGTTAGTCCCTAATTTCCATGGACAGTTCCACGGCTTGAGCCTGCAATATAGCGTCTAACAAGCTGCACAGCAAAATCCTTTAGCAGATTCAGTTGTCACAATCTATCTAAAAATAATGGGCTTCCATGTAAATACTCTGGAAGTGCAAAATTTCAATATGTCAAAATGTATTTTTATTCCAAGTCAGTTAGACATTGCAAAAATAATTCAATACAAGTATTAAATGAAAGCTGTATGAAAGGAAAGATTGCCTAGGTTGACCCTTACTTCTGAAAATTTTCAGCTGCCTGTCTGTCCTGCTTGTCCACTGACTTAAATACTTTTAATTCACTGACCCTGGACAGGTATATGAGAAGTTTTGATTTCACAAACTGCTTTTTTATTCTAAAATACCTTCCCAATAACCCAAAACTCCGTGCTTCTGGATGTGGAGTCATACTTTAATCTCGCCTCCGCCTCCCGACAATACAGCACTAAGTTGCTGTCTTGTGCGGGTTAGGAGAGGGTTCTTGATGTGTTTTGGCCTTGTAACTTAAACAGCATATTTTTAGGGGGCTCCAGTGGGCGAATGGGCAGCTGAGGATAAAACTGTAGGTAAGCATACAGTTGTGCTCAAAGTTTGCATACTCTTGGAGAATTGGTAAAACATGAGTAAGCAGGCAAAATACTTTTCTTTTATTTCTTATGGGATTCATATTCAACTGTAGGTCATAACAGAATGGCATAATCATAAAACAAAATATGGCAACTACTAAATGAAATGGCCCCTCTTCAAAAGTCTGCATTCCCTTAGTTCTTAAACTGTGTATTGCCCAATTTTAGCATCAATGACAGCGTGCAGTCTTTTGTAATAGTTGTCTATGAGGCCCCACATTCTTGCAGGTGGCATAGCTGTCCATTTGTCTTTGCAAAATACCTCCAGGTGATGCAAAGTCTTTGGTTGTTACTTGTCTTGAAAGACCTGCAAGTTTGAGGTCTACCCAGGGCGGCTCAATAATAAGGTCAGGAGACTGTGATGGCCACTCCAGAACCTTCACCTTTTCTTGTTGTTACCACTAGAGGGTCAACTTGGCCTAGTGCTTAGGATCATTATCGTGCTGTCTAAGAGAGTCCCATACGCAGCTTTCGTGGAAAAGAATGACCTAAGCGCACTGTTGTGCTAATCTGAAGGCCACACAAAGTTTGGAGGTCTTTAGCTATTGACTCTGCAGACAGTTGACAACTTGTGCGCTGAGCCTGGTCTGTCTTTTTTATCATGGCCTACCACTTCATGGCTGAGTTGTTGTTGTTCCCGGTCGCTTCCACTTTGTTATAATACCACTAACAGCTGACTGTGGACTATATAAGTAAGGAGAATATTAGCACTAAAATGGTCAAAAAACTCACTTATAACTTAGAGACTTTTTTTTATACATACCCTCTATGGTGTGCAGCTCATAAAAAGGCTCAAAGGATGATCTGTCATATCATAGGATTCATATGGATTTCCCACAGTATTTCTACAATGTCAAGCATGTAATAAAAATGTATCAATGCAAAGCTCAATTCTCAGTGTCTTCAGTGTGCCCCCGTATGTCCACCATGATCACCAGCATAGTGCAGAGAGAGTGTGTCATCTCCCTAATTATCCCTGTGTTGTTGTAAAAAAAAAAAGATAATCATGCCTACTGTGCGCAGTATGGGACACACCTCTTTGGTGTGACGTGAAGACGTCATTCACTCCAATAGGTTGCCTGTATCTGAACCCCCATAGCAGCTTCTTTAAGAGGGCAGACCTGTTAGCTGCAACACTTTACCACTTGGTTCCCTCAATGACAGGGATCCAGGGGAGCAGGAAACAAGTACAGAGGCCAAAAAAGGCTATAACAAAAGAGAAGGGGAACCTACTTACCTTCCAAACTTCTTCCAGCGCTTGTCCCAAAACTTAAAAGGGCACCCCACACAAATGCAGACCTCCAATAACATCAGACCAGAGACCCTTGCTAACATAGATATACAGTATACTGTATACACATAGTTATACCTTTTGTGGACAGTAGTGAATTACTGCTTGTAAATACATGATTGCATATGTTACAGATATATACCCTTAACCTTAGATAGATCATATATTCAATTACAAAAAATGGCTTGAAAACCATGCACTTATTAAGACTAGGTCCATGTGGCTTTGAAGTTGTAATCCATTTTGATTCTGTTTGAAGTAATAGCTTGTCAAACTATCCCCCCTTGATTTTTGTTTAATACTATCAAGAGCAAAGGAGGAGATCAAAGATGGGTCATACCGATGCATCAAGAAACCATGTTTACCTATTGTTGTCGACAAATTTCCAATACAGAGTACACATGGTCATAAATCCTACACCAAAATGGGTACTTGGTTTTTCCAATGTAATATCTTCCACATTTGCATCGTAGCATATAAATAACCATAATAGTTTGAAAATCAACCTAAAACTTTGAAGAAAATCATTTACTATTAAGTATTAAAGCGATTTAGTTTGTATTAATATATTTAGAATAATTGCAACTGCCATGTGCAAACGTGCCTTTGTGCATGCGTGGATCACTCTGCATATTCCCAGTACACAAACGTTTAACCAGTCTATTTTTCATGGATGTAGCCCACCTAGTACTGTATTGGGGACCAGTTGTATCAATTTGGACACTTAAAAATCTGCTATTATTAGTTCCATTATTAATTAATCACTTCTCTAATCATATAATGTTGGGTAGTATATCTCAGTATTATTTTTACTATTTTTTTATTTTGCATGTTGGAATGCTTGTTTTAAGAAATACTTACTGTACTTTCCGATAAGCCTATCTTGCAATAAGTGTGCTTTTTTTGAAAGTGACAATCATCTAAACAGTCACGTCATATGTGCAGATATTGACTGTATGTAATAGTGCAACTGGATGTGCACTATCCGTATGTAAAATTGTATCCCCTACTGATGATATAAACTACTTGCTGACGGATATATTAGCATCCAGAAAGGAGGTTGTTGTTTGGCTGCAAGACATTGTACATTTAGGATTGTAATAATTTATATCCAAACATTTAAAAACAATCATAAAGCAGTTATAATGTTGGACATGCAGTGTGTATGCATAACATGTAAGTTTGTGCATATGTTCAGTTAATAAATAAATAAACGTATGTGATTTATAGAATGTTGTACTAAAATATACGGTTTTAAACATTCCTAGAATTTGCAACATCCATATCTCTTGAGGAAGAGGATCTGTTTCATAAAATGCATGTAGAGATAGAATCCTCCACTGAATTTGTAAAAAGAGCAATCTCTCTTATTGTACACTTTGCACTAAGACATCTAATTGGTGCTAATATAAATAGCAGGATATTATCAGGAGTTTGTGTGTTCAAAGGATAAGTTTACATTTAGTTACATGCTATATCAGTGTTCAGGTTGTAACATGTTGCTAAGCTTAGGTTCACACCTATGCAGTTTGCAATTGATCCGTTTCTGCAGAGCTTTTTGCGGTGCGTTTTGCACATGCATTTTTGAGGCGTTGTACTTTTTTTTTGTACCAACATGTTGCTGGGCAGATTAAACCGCAAAACTCATCAAAAACACGTAAAAGACACACTACATGAATTTCTGCAGCATCTCCATTGAAGTCTGTTAAACCAAAAAGTTAACGTTTTGCATTTAAAAAAAGCCCCTGACCCTTTAAAAAAATGCACCAGGTGAAAACGTGGAGATGTAAACCTGTCCCATAGGAAATCATGTTAAATGGACTGTAGTGCTTTTCTGCAAAATGCAAAACGCACCGCAAAACGCTTAGGTGTGAACCTAGACTAAAGCAGCATCCTGTACCCCTCGATCCTCCACTGTGACAGTGGTCGGGGAATCCTCTTCCCGCATCCACTGTCACAATTTAAAAACCGCATCGCTGTGTGGGGCTCTGCCTACACAGCCATGACATTTATTCAAATAGCAGCAGCTCGCACATATACATGATGTGGAATATCAATTTTCACGTGAAAGAAAGACAAGCCATGGTCAATCAACATAAAGTGCAATGAAAAACTGACATTATTAATAATAATAAAACAAAAAAATGCAGTGAACTAATATAAAATGTGCCAATAATCACAATCTTGTAAACAGTTTAAATCTTTTTTTGTTTTAAGTGTAAATACTGTATAACCACATTTATACCAGCTTCTAAAGAATATTCATCTCTAAAATGAATTGAATAGCCTGTGCTTAGAATCAGTTTATTGCACATTACCATTCTTGGACAGATTAGGAGTAAACATGAGTCGTCCTCTAAATAATGTCCAAACTATATAATGCAGCTACCAAAGATGAGCAGGTGAATAATTACACGCTGGCTGATAGATAAAGGGGAGCCAGGTAAGAACACACTGCGGTGTAAGAAATTGCATTATTAACCGTACTTTATTATAGAAAATAATTAATTGATTTTTTAATTTTTGCATTCCCCTACCCAGCCAGGAATCCGTTTTTCTGTTATTTAGGCAACGCTCACGTTTTTCACATAAAGTATGTTTTAATCTTTGTAATTTTCTTCTTTTATTGAAGTTGTAGCCTCTTAAATATTTCATTAGTTGATGGTATTTTATTACAACATTCATTTCTCTTATTCATTATTGTAGGAAAGCAGAGTTCTTCGAACTGTACCTTTATTGGCAGCTTGCCTTCCTGAAGATAAATGCAAAGTTTTAATTGGCCGGCGTTTTGGTGAAGAACGGTAGGCATCAATTTATTTGTTCATTTGTGAAAAAGGTTACTTTACACTTAAAGAGATATTAAACCTAAAATCAAAACATTTAATATATTGTAGCTTACCAGTCGTTAAATGCGGTGGCTACATTAGTTTTAATTTTTAGTGATCTGGCCAGTAACACACCTCCTGTATTTCAGTGACCCCACTCTAGATGAAGAAAAGCCCAGGGGCACGTTTGCACAACAGCATTGTCTGTCTGGAGGGAAGGAAGTGTTAGATGTACTAGCAGATTTGAATACACAAACTAACTGAAGCTGAACTCCAGCTAATACTTTACAGTTACAGTTAGCAGTTAAAGTAAAAGGTTTTTTTTTTTGGGATAAAGGTTTTACATAAATAAAACTGATCATTATATGCACTCCTGCCGGTGTTAAATGGTTTGTCTCATCCCTGTAACCGATACACTTTGCAAAAGGGCTTGTTCTTTTGAAAAACAATAGACTTACTGGCCAGATCACCAGATGAAAATAGAAGAAAGAAAGCTTAAAAAAAAGAAAAAAATGCAGCCATCACATCTATGAATTGATAATAGCATAGTAAATGTTTGCTTGTGGGTTTAATACTGCTTTGACTAGTTAATCATATCTCTTATTTAATAATGATTCTTTAGCCATATAGTAGTCACAGAGAGTGGTTAAAGTTTTTATATATTCTATTTTTAGTATATTTGGTATCCTGTCTCATTGTACACAGATTTCTTAAGCAAATAATTTCTGTGAACCTGTTGCTGAATGTCTTACCTGGAGATCCTGCCAGTGACAACACTTTTTGTTACAGGCTGACAGTGCTAAGTAAGTGCCTTACAATTAGCAGCAGCTTTATCAGACTGCCATGTGTGTTCATTGCAAGTCTGCAGGGCTCTTTTGAAATAAGAAACTAGGATCAACAGAGCATTTTCTGAAACTCTCTTTACCTAATAAGACTTTGTCTCCTTCTATCAGAGTGCATTTAAAATGGGACAGAAAAATACTCGTATATCTATTTACTGGGCCTTTTTTATATAGGACAATAGTTATGATGTATTGATTGATGTTTAGAAGAGTTAATGTAAATGTAATGCTTTGGTAAGGAAGATGAAGACATAGTTTTTTTAATTGGATGTGTCATATCTCTTGATGTTAGAAAAGTAAAATATATTTTTCCACAGTGAGCACTGAAAATAGTGATGGTATCCTGCAACAGTACGTATAGACATACCCTATAAAGTATTACCTGATTTAAAGCAGAACCAAAGGCAAAACATTTTTTCCATCTAGAGTAAGGGAGGATTATAACCCGTCAGATTTTTTTTTTTTGCTGTCTGTGTCACATTGCAAATATTTTCTTTCACTTCCTGTCCCATAGCCAAACAGCAAGTGAGAGGAAATTCCTGCAAATTAAGGGAATTCCTTGGGGCCCCACAAGTCACCAGAACTAACGTCCCCATTAGAAGATTTCCTCTATTAGTTTTCTGGGGACAATCCAAAATTTGGGGTTTTCTTTTACTTTCACTTTTAATGATAATGGTAAACAAGCCAAATAGGGTGAATCTCCCCAATGAGGGCACAGACAGCAATAAAAACTGACAAGCGTTCTAATACCTCTCCTCTCTATCCAAAACTAAAAATAAAGTTTTGCCTTTTAGTTATATTTTAAGGCCTTTAAGAGTTTCCTCCTGCCTCTGTTGATACGATTTAACATAACAGGTCTCAAAAACCTAAGCTTCAGGATCACAGGCCAGTCTACATTTCAGTTCAACAATTACAGTATTGATGAGAGAGGTCTGGTATTCAGACACCAAATTTTGTGAACAGACCTCAACACCCTAGCCTTGCAAAACTAGCCAAAAAAGTAATACAAAATCTGGAGCCCACAGCAGACAATTTCAAGGCACTACTACTATATAAATATCTACTTTCTTAGGGCTTTCACAGAAAATATATGTTTATAGTAAAAAGGAAAATAGAAAAACATAATTGACTTTTATGCAGTTAACAGTTTAACAAAATTTTATTACAAATAAAGACAGCAGATGAGTCATGATTCTGAGGACGTCAGTGGTTGCTGGCTCCTTAACAACCAGCTAAAAGTTCATACATTCCTTAAATTTTGCATGCCTAGACCACTGCTTATTTACCACATTTATTTACTTACTTTAGTGAATTGACTTTAATGCAGTTTTATGCGGTATTTACCTAGTGTTTTTGCTTTTTGAGATAAATACCGCATAAAGGAATAGTGAACTGACAATTTCAGAATCTCATGAGATAATTGGGAAAAATGTGGCACGTGACACAAATATCGCATTCCTGCTTCAGTGAATTCGGCCGATATGTTTTTTAGAAGCTTTCTGATATATTGATTTATACTTTTTTCTATAAATATATATTTTCTGTGGAAGCCCTTTGAAAGTAGATATTTATACAGTAGGTAAGGTAGGTCTGATTTTCTGCTGTAAGGGACTTCAACTCTCAGCATGCATTACATTGTGTTTTTTGCAGTACCTTCTTAGCAACAAGCCAGGCATAATATTCCATACAACTAAGGAACACATTTGACATGTCACTGAAAGTTTTAGTGGCCCTAGGAGGTGTGAGACCCTCTTGGGCCACTAGAGGTTCAAAATAGTACAGATTTCTGCCCCCTGCAACTCCTGACAAGGCAACTTATTTTTACTTATTTGGTGAGCAGCAGGAGATAACATAAAGCTGCTCAGTCAAAAACTATTTTTTACTGACAAATATTTTAAAATGAGAAAAATATTCTCTGTGTTACGTCACTATACCACCAGCATTTAAAGACCGAGAAAATGCCTAACTTTATAAATGGACCCTTTTCCCATCGTGAATTAAGGGTCCCCATCCTTCCACTGTAATTACAACAGATGCTAATAGTAAATATAGTTGTGAAATGGGTATATTATAACCCAAAAGCCTGTTAGTTAATGGGCATCCACACAACACTGGCCCTAGAGCATATGTGCTTGTATTACCGTTCCAAGGACATTAGACTGTAAGCTCCTTTTAAGAACAATGAGTGATGTGAATGAATCATGTACTCAGTAAATGTCTGCTAAATTAAACTTACAAGTAAGTAAAATAGAATAAAAGCTTTAACCTACTAGTGGCTCTCACATATAATTAAAATAAGAAGTTTTAAAGATTTTTACATGCCAAATTACTTTGCCAAACAGGCTGCTTCTAAAAATAATTTGAATTTTGGAGCTGAGAAACAACAGACCCAAGAGCAATAGTTAATTATTGGCTGCTTAATTGCTAATTAACAATGTAGGGGTCACTTATTGCCTGAGGTCTTCTGCATGCCTGGAATATTGTGAAAATAATTTGAAAGTAGTTGCTGAGCATTACACATACTATCTTAAAGTGAAGATAATTGAATTTTGGAGACTTTTTAGGTATGCTTGATTTTACAAATAGAAATTCTCCTATAAAATGTTACCTGTATAAAGCCACAGAAGCCAGTCTTTTGCATGGAATATTGCACTCCAGTCAATCAGGGGAATGTCTAAACTATTCTTTTTTTATTTTTCTTCACTACTTCCACTAACACTTCTATCAAGATCCAAATGCGTATTGCCTCAGGGCTCACTAGCAGTTTTTGCATTGGTTATACTTGTACCCGGAATTTGCAGCAGCAGTGAGGGGGGGGTTCCTGTAATGTGTGCTTTGGGCATTGGATCCTGCGTTTGGCACACACCTTGGGATATGGTTTAACAAGTGTAGTTGGCCCCAAAATGTTATACATGTCTAGGGCCATGGTCTATCCCTTTTGGCACCCAGACTCTGAAGACCCCTTCAGGGGTATGCACACTGAGTCCTGTGGGATGTTATTCCCTTAGTTTGTTATCCCCCTTTGTAAAAGAGTCTACTATGTGGGTAGTAGATGTTTTAATAGCCCGATTGTTGCTTGAGTGGTGATGTTATTGCAATACACCTTCCAGCTGATGCATGATGACTGATTTCTCGACTGCGTACCTTCCACAGTTACAACATCAGGGCATTTATCAGCACCTGGATTTTATTGGCTCCTTTCCTGGACATACACATACTCTCTCAGTTACCATCCATTTTGTGAGTACCCCACAGGGTATCCCCACATTTAGCATTAGCAGAGATGAGGTGCAGAGGAGCTGAGATAAATTGCTTTATACCTCTCTTGCTACAGATTACTCTAAGGAAACCCAAAGGGGCGATATCTGTTCACCTACAATGGAGCATGGTCAAATATTGACCAAGCTTCCTTCCTCCAATTGTAGCGCCTTCTCAGGCCCGCAGTAGATGACCTATCTGACTAAAGCAGATCTCACTGTAACTACAGTATGTGTGATTTCTATGGCGAACTCTCTGCCCTTCTGTAACCTGCAGTCTCCAAGGCCCTAAAGTGCTCCTCTGCCTTTCCTCCATGTCAATCTGTTCAGGAGTATGACACTGAACCTCCTAGACTCTTTCAAAGAAGAAATTTAAGAAAGAGAAGTGGAAGCAGAGAAAGATCCAGCAGAAGAAATGTAATCTCATATATTCTATGAGGCAAAGCTAAAGCTTAATGCAATATGCTTTCTAATGTGATGCAGAGTGTACTAACTTTGCTAGCAGCACCAGAATCTTGACAGCCTAAACAAGCTGCTATGGCCACAAAATGGCTGGTGAAAATGGGAAAAACGTTTTGCTTGCACATGCAAGTTAACTGTGCTTTGCATGATGCTTTGCCAAATCTTAAAAAGTCTTCCTTCCTCCAAAACTCTTTGCAAAGTTTATCCTATGGGAAAGGAATTTATGAAAAAATGGCCTGTCCTGATAGTGGATCATACATAAGAGGGTACCATAAGTTGGGCAGCCCTGAAGGAAACAAACCTGATTCTCTCCTGGGTGGGGAAACATATTCCTACTATCTGCATACCAGGAGTGGAAAATTGAGAATCGGACTTCCTGAGTTGCCAGTGCATGGACTTGGGAACATTCCCTTCATCCAGAGATCTTATTGATCCTCTGCAAAAATGGGAACAGTCTGGAATGTGGAGTCTGGAAGCCATGTGTATATCATGGCTTCCAGACTCCACAAACTAGACTGGTTTGTGGCCAGGTCAAGGGATTCCCTTGGACCTGGCCACAAACCTTTCCTTCATCCACGTTCATACTGATGTATACATTCTCTGCAGTGCATTCTTCCTTGAATACGCCACAAGATAGATGAACAGATTCTCATGATCCTCATAAACCAAAATTAAATCCTGTTGGATGGGTCTTGGCCTTTTCCAAACAGGCCAGACCCCCTGTTACAGTGCCCTCTGTTTTCATCCTGCTTCTTGGTCACTGGTTTTAACAGCATAACTGTTGAAATCCAGATAGGGACATTTCTGCTTCTGTCACTCCCACCTTAGTCAAGGCGAGAGAAACTACCTCTTGTAGGATCTACCATCACACCTGGAAGGCATACTTTGTCTGCTGCGAAGTCAGCCATCTCAACCTCTAGGAATATTCTATCTCTCACCTCCTAGCCTCCAGTCTGGAATGGACCAGCATCTTCTTTTTACTCCAAAGGAACAGGTTTCTGCTTTATCTATTCCATTCCAATAACCTTTGGCCTCAAACTCTCCCAAAGATCTGAATCTGGTATTTTGGTTCTTCAAAGACCTCCATTTAAACTGATTTGGTGTATCCCATTGGGGAATCTCACTAGTAAGGTGGTCTTTTTGATGGCCATTACCACTGTCAGGAATGACCGAGGTAATGGTCATGACCTAGACCTGACTTCTTCCCCTAGGTGGTCTCTTCCTTTCACCTCGATGAGAATATTATCCTCCCTTTCCTATGTTCTGCTGAAGCATGCCAAGAAGTTTTAACTCCACTGTCTGGATGTAGCCAAAGCAGTTAGGGTCTACCTAGCTTCACCATCCTAAGAAAGGACATCCTGCTTCCACCATTGGTAGGTGGTTCAGGCAGCTCATTTCCAGAGCTCATCTCCTCAAGCAAAGGATTCCATTTTATGAGATCTATTGTTTTTTCTTGGGCTATTTAGCATAAAGCATCCGTTTTGTTTTTTTTACAAGGCCACCTGATTCTCTGTTCATAGCTTCTTAAAGATTTACTGGGTAGATCTCCGAGCCTCTGCTGATGCGACCTTAGGCCACAAGGTCCTTCAAGCTGTCATTTTACGGCTTTGGGTTTGTTGACCCTTGTTTTCCAAGGGCCTGTTTGCAATGTTACCCACTCCTCATTTTATTGCTTGGATACATCCCATTGTCTATGACTGCAAGTTATGTGTCTTGTACTGTACAATTAATATAATAGAAATTTTAAATTACCTGTAAATTCTATATCTTGGAGTATAGTACAAGACACAGGTCTCTTTCTTCTGTCCTCTGCCTCTCTGTATTGCTTGCTACAAAACTAGAATCCCATAGAATGGTTGGGGTTATATAAGGGTGAACTGGGGGCATTCCCAGGAAAGCTTTTGTCAGTGTCAAGTCACCTGAAGGTGGCAACATATAACCTACCTCTCTTGGAATTTACAGGAAAGTCACACCCATTTTTTTATATTCCTTGCAGTATATATATACCAAGCCTGGGTGAGATTGTTTTCCAAGAAAAAGTTTCATTTAAAACTGAAATCCAGGCGGAGTGTAGTCTAGTTAGGCACTCAGAGAGTATGAAATGGACTCATGGAATGAACTACTGTTTAAACACTAGTATAGGTACGTGGCTATGTCTAACTTTAGTATTATGTGATTATTTGCACAGCATAACTCATATTGGATAATGAAATTTCAGCACTAGGATTTGGTGAAGTTTCTCTTATTGATTTGTATAGTGCTAGTGCTTCATTCATTGTCCAGACTGGGGTGGCTCCTGGTCAAGTTGTATTGCTTACCTTCAGCACCAAAAAGTGATGTCTTAGATCCAAATCAGCAGAAGAATGAACAGAAATGCAAATGTTCAGGCCTATACAACAGTTACATGCGTACATGTATTTCCTTCATAAGAGAAATGAAGCACATTGCTTATCTATCTGTTCATCATAAAATTAATTGGAAGCAAATTGTAAGTTTACAGCAATTTCATCAGCCTAATAAAAATGTAGTTAAATATAAATAGTAAAGTCTTACTGATAGAGGACATCTGGGTGGGGTGACATTATTTAGCTGTTTATTTGGCATTGCTAAGTAACTTGAATCAGTGCAGTTTGGATCTTACAAGATTTCTGCTCTGCATGCTCCCATTTAAACTAAGACAAACTGCACTTTTGACCTTCTGGTTTAATTGTTTTTTTTTTTTCATTTCTTAAGATGGAACTTAAAGTTTTGCAGTTAGGGACAACTCACTATTTGTTGTGAACTTTTCCAAAGTGCAGTTATTTTCATCACTTTCTAACTCAAGCGCCTAAGTGCGCAGTGCACAAATTTCACTTCAGTTTTATTCTTCTTTATGGTGAAGGTAGGTGCGGATTCAGTATTCATTGACACTTTGCGGGGTGGACCGTAGCAGCTCTGTGTAAAATTTGAGATACATTAAGCAAAGTTTCAGCTAATACGAGCACCTGTATATGGCAAGGAGAAAGATCTCTATTCCTACAAATGTACAATTTATAGTTGGAAAGTGACATATCCATTATAACAGTATACAAACAAATTTTTTCAATTAAACTTTATTTTTGTTAAAGGGACACTGAAACATATCAATAACCTAATAACATTGCAAATGTATTTGGTAAGGCCTGTTTCACACAGGCTTCCACTTGTATACGAGCAGTGTCAACAGCAAGCTTTTACAAAGCATTTGCAGAACTTTCAGCAAGCTTTGTTGAAGCTTTTAAAGCACCCTTCAGCTCCAGTTTGTAAATGTAGAACACAGATCTTAATGCCAAATCCAGTGAATACGCTATACAAAAAGATGGCAACCACCCCAATTTATAAATTGCCCTTGCAGTAAAGTGCACATGGTGGGCAATGTACATCACAGACACAAATTTCCCAGCACATTGGGGTGGTTACCATCTTTTTGTATAGTTTGTTCACTGGATTTGGCATAGGGGACACATTGAATGCCTCCAGCTACCATGGTGGTTTTGCTGTGTGTCCAGTGTGCCCCTGTGCCTTTTAAGGAGGAGTGGGCTTCCTCCAGACACACCTGTCCTTAATTTTTCCACTGCTCTATATATATATATATATATATATATATATAAAACTTCGAGACTCTCAAAAATATAAAGTTAGGACCACAGTATACAAAGAAACTTTAACAATCAGTGCCCCACAATACTCCTGTGCTGTAAACACGTATATATTTGATACCATTTGTGCAAATACCACATATAAAGTGCATATCACAACCTATGTGCAAATTTTGCATATATAGTGCATGTAATCATATTAGATTCACAGTGATTGGTATGGTCAGGAGGGCAAGTGTTTAAACATATATTTTAATAAATATTGGTGGATATACGAGATATACTATGATGTGTATTCTTTCTGAATTTTTGACGGATATATCGTAAAAAGTGTAGAAAGATGGATCTGGATTAAATTGTGGAAGAGATTGGTGGTTGGAGAGTAAAGAAGATCATACCTACCTGGGTGTATAAGGGAAAAGTGCCATTTGACCTAAAAACATATAGGTCAAATACAGGAGGTGAGAGGATATATGTGTGTTGGTGGAGGAGGAATGTACACGGGTGATTATTAACACGGCAGAAATTTGCACTAATATTTATGAGAATATATGAGCATTTTAAAGAAGGAACACTCTACACAATTTATAAGGATTTGTGCAGTCGTTTGTAATTGTGATTGAATCACTGTGAGCCTAATATGAGTATATGAAATATATATGTGAAATTTGCACATAGGTCGTGATATGCACTTTATATGTGGAATTTGCACAAATGCTATACACTAGATAAGTTTTTAGCACATTTTATAGCGATGCACTGATTGTTAGTTTTAATCTGTGAAACATTGGAGGAGAGATTCTTTTACCAGTATAATTGCGCTGAAATATACTGTGTTCATCAGTATACAAAGAAGCCTTAGTGTAGGCAGTGTGGCTTCCATATATACTGTGTTTGCAAGTTTATGCAACTAAACCCTGTGTTTTTAATGTGAATTGTTAGACAGGGTCGATTTGATTTGTTTGCAGGCTAGCTGGTAAACTTTTGTCTGTTTATTATAGTTTGAGGGCACTTCAAATATGATATTAGAATGCACCTCTGATACAACTTTTTTTATCCCAGCTACGGTACCTCCTGCCTGGAGTTTGCATGTTCTCCCTGTGCCTGCGTGGGTTTCCTCTGGGTACTCCGGTTTCCTCCCACACTCCAAAGACATGCTGGTAGGTTAATTGGATCCTGTCTAAATTGGCCCTACTATGTGTATGAATGTAAGTTAGGGACATTAGATTGTACGCCCCTTGAGGGTTAGGGACTGATGTGAATGTACAATATATATGTAAAGCGCTGCGTAAATTGACAGCGCTATACAAGTATCTGAAATAAATAAACACACCACAGTACCTGGTAAAACACTACTGTGCATTGCGTTTAGGCAGCTCATTCATTTGAATCGTTGACCAGGGCACCACAATGAAGAACACACCTAATGTTGTGCCCAGCTATTTGCAATTGTATAACGTTTGGCACATTTCAAGTCAAGGCCATCCAAACTCATTACTTGTTCTGACCACCTGACTGGAGTCCTGAGCAGTGTTCTAGTAACTTGAATTAATAACAGTGTTTCAGCACCATCCACTTCTTGGGCATCGTTGTCGTGCCCTTTCTGTTTGATTTGTTTCCAGTCTGCTAAGTAATCTGCTCTTGGTCATTCTATTTCTGCAAGGCTGAGAATTATTTTCTAAACTGTGTAAAGAGCAGAATAATTTTGCAGCTAATGTGTGAACATTTTCATGTTCTTTTTTTTTTTCCTGCGTAAATGATTGCAGGCAGACGCTAAACTGTGAAAGTACAGGCGGCATTATGGAGCAACATATGTATGCCATTCCTCAGACAGTCTTTGCCAGGTTTAATAGCGTACCACTGAAAATGTCATTTTGTTTGTGTCTTAATAAGGCATTGCAAGGTGAATGCTGCTGCGATACCACACTTTCCCTACTCACGCTGCTTAATTCATGTTTCCTTCAGCCCTTTTATATATTACAAAGCCATAAAAGTTTCAGATTCTACACAGTAGTAAAACAGCAATAGTGTCTGTTAATACTCTAATATTCCTCTATTCCAGACTGAGATTTATATGGCATGACTGTGTTTGTACTATATTGTACTTGAAGCCAGATAAAAGGCCATTTATCAAGGGAATAGGTTTAGTGCTGAAAAATGCAGGGTTGTGCGAAAACAGAAAATGTTAAACGGCAGGGATTATTTACCAACTGGTGTTATTGGGAACTAAAGTGGGGACCAGCTTGTGTTTGATAGAAATAGCAGCCATATCTCTGGTGTTTGAGATTTTTGTAAATACTGCAATATGGCCTAAAATTGTAAGTCATTTTACAAATCGTATTGTATCTGCTGCATATAGGTGCTTCTGAAATGTTTGAAGTAACCTCAGAATAACATCAGGAAACTGAGCCCCAGGCTGTCTCTAAAAAAAAATGCACAGCTTACATGACAGTAGCAGAAAAATGTTTAACAGCAAAATAAATGATTTATTTGCCTCAAAGTTGAAGCCACAAGCAATGGTACCAGGATCCAAAAATGCAATTTTGCGGAAGGGTAATAATGGTAGGTATATATATAACTTGCTTAAAACAAAACAAAAAAATTAGAAGCACACTTACCGGCTAGTCAGCACAAAAAACAGTTTCAGTGTGGAAGCCACACTGCCGCACCAAGGCCCCTCTGCAAAGTGTGGTCCTTAACTCTAGCCTAACTGATCTCCCAACATGGGATATATACTGTATATAGCAATGAATACATTGAGAACATGCATGCCTTGGGAGGAGCCACTTCCTCTCTCAAGGTGCAAGGACACATCAAGAAGCCCATACTCACACAGTGGCAGCTGAAGACCTCCATTGCATACTGTATCTGCACCAAATGCAGAAAGTAAAGTAAAAATAACTCTTACTCAAAATATTACAGGTTGTGTTTTGTGAATGGGAATGCATACAAGGGCATGTAGACACAACACCGGTGCTGTTGGTATTGCTGGTGGGATAGGTGGAGCAGGTACTATAGTACAATAAATCTTCCTACCTGCACCTTGTGTACTTCACCTGCCTGCCAGGCTGCTCGCTCAGATAAGGGTCTGGTATTGATTTTGAGGGGGACCCCACACTTTTTTTTTGTGGCATGGGGTCCCTCATAAAATCCATACCAGACCTCAAGGACCTGGCATAGATTGTTTATTTTTGATTAAAAAAATAAAATAAAATAATATTTCATAAAAAATGGAACTGAGTGGAACATACGTCGCGTGTTTACATCAGTTTACATCCTTGCAGATCTGTTTGAACAGAATAGGATGGAGACTTGTTCCATTTAAAAAATAGGACCCAAATGGAAATGGATGCTCATATAGATGCATTTCTGTCTGTTTTGCATTCAAAAACGGATGGATGATAAACAGACAGACAGAACTTCCGTGTGAAAGGAGCCTAAAGTCAGCCATAGGTGGATTGAAATTGGGCCAGTTCAGCAGGGACCGGCTGAATTTCAATCTATTTACAGTGGGGCAAAAAAGTATTTATTCAGCCACCAATTGTACAAGTTCTCCCACTTAAAAAGATGAGAGAGGCCTGTAATTGGCATCATAGGTAGACCTCAACTATGAGAGACAAAATGAGAAAAAAAATCCAGACAATCACATTGGCTGATTTGGAACGAATTTATTTGCAAATTATGGTGGAAAATAAGTATTTGGTCACCTACAAACAAGCAAGATTTCTGGCTCTCACAGACCTGTACCTTCTACTTTAAGAGGCTCCTCTGTCCTGCACTCATTACCTGTATCAATGGCACCTGTTTGAACTTGTTATCAGTATAAAAGACACCTGTCCACAACCTCAAACAGTCACACTACAAACTCCACTATGGTGAAAACCAAAGAGCTGTCGAAGGACACCAGAAACAAAATTGTAGACCTGCACCAGGCTGGGAAGACTGAATCTGCAATAGGCAAGCAGCTTGGTGTGAAAAAATCAACTGTGGGAGCAATATTAAGAAAATGGAAGACATACAAGACCACTGATAATCTCCCTCGATCTGGGGCTCCACGCAAGATCTCACCCCATGGGGTCAAAATGATCACAAGAACGGTGAGCAAAAATCCCAGGACCACACAGGGGGACCTAGTGAATGACCTGCAGAGAGCTGGGACCAACGTAACAAAGGCTACCATCAATAACACACTACGCTGCCAGGGACTCAGATCCTGCAGTGCCAGACGTGTCCCCCTGCTTAAGCCAGTACATGTCCGGGCCCGTCTGAAGTTTGCTAGAGAGCATTTGGATGATCCAGAAGAGGATTGGGAGAATGTCTTATGGTCAAATGAAACCAAAATAGAACTGTTTGGTAGAAACAAACTCGTCGTGTTTGGAGGAGAGAGAATGCTGAGTTGCATCCAAAGAACACCATACCTACTGTGAAGCATGGGGGTGGCAACATCATGCTTTGGGGCTGTTTCTCCGCAAAGGGACCAGGATGACTGATCCATGTAGAGGACAGAATGAATGGGGCCATGTATCGTGAGATTTTGAGTGCAAACCTCCTTCCATCAGCAAGGGCATTGAAGATGAAACGTGGCTGGGTCTTCCAACATGACAATGATCCCAAACATACGGCCCGGGCAACGAAGGAGTGGCTTCGTAAGAAGCATTTCAAGGTCTTGGAGTGGCCTAGCCAATCTCCAGATCTCAACCCCATAGAAAACCTTTGGAGGGAGTTGAATGTCCGTGTTGCCCAGCGACAGCCCCAAAACATCACTGCTCTAGAGGAGATCTGCATGGAGGAATGGGCCAACATACCAGCAACAGTGTGTGCCAACCTTGTGAAGACTTACAGGAAACGTTTGACCTCTGTCATTGCCAATAAAGGATATATAACAAAGTATTGAGATGAACTTTTGATACTGACCAAATACTTATTTTCCACCATAATTTGCAAATAAATTCTTTCCAAATCAGCCAATGTGATTGTCTGGATTTGTTTTCTCATTTTGTCTCTCATAGTTGAGGTCTACCTATGATGCCAATTACAGGCCTCTCTCATCTTTTTAAGTGGGAGAACTTGCACAATTGGTGGCTGACTAAATACTTTTTTGCCCCACTGTATAGGCAGGCTGGTTGTACTAAAGTTGATTTCTTGATTGACTTCTGTACAACTAGCCTGTTGGAAAATCTTCTCGATAAGTGGTGCCAACTATAACTGGCTGTTCTGACGAGTGTATTCTGGTGGCAGGGAAGCCTCCCCGCTGTCTAAATACAATAGCTCAGTAGGAGGGACTTCTCCATTCACGTGGAGTATGTGGATGGGGGAATCGATTAATTTTCTTTCATTCAACCCGCTCATTGAACGAAAGGAAATGGATCATGTATGGCCTGCCTAAGAGTGTTCCTGCACAGACTGAAGAATAAACCGATTGATTACCTCTCTGTGGTTCTGTTGTGCTACCGTCACTGTTGGTTATATCATTATTTGATGATCACAGTAAATGATTGTCCGCAATTATGGTACATGTGAATTTGAGGAGATCTGTGTGGAGGCAATTTATGGAATATATTGGGTGATTTGTGGCTGCACAATTGACGTTATTTTTATTTAATTTATTACAGGTACTTGTATAGCGCCGTCAATTTACGCAACGTTTTACATGTATATTTTAAATTCATATCAGTCCCTAACCCTCAAGAGGTGTACAATCTAAGGTCTCTAACTTACATTCATACACATACTAGGGCCAATTTAGACAGGATCCAATTAACCTACCAGCATGTCTATAGAGTGTGGGAGGAAACTGGAGTACCCAGAGGAAACCCACGCAGGCACAGGGAGAATATGCAAACTCCAGGCAGGTGGTGCCACGGTTGGGATCTGAACCAACGACCCTAGTACTGCCAGGCGGAAGTGCTAACAATTTAGCCGCTGTGCTGCCCACTTAAACTGAATAAGCTTATCAGCTATGTTAATGACATCTTTAAGCAAGATATCTCCACAACATCCGATTGGTCCTCATCAAACAAAGCTATAAAATGTTATCATATTAGTATGAATGAGGCTCATCAGCCTGAGGGCAGATATTTATTTAATATATTTCTAAAACTTAACTCCAGGCACAAATAAAACAGAATTAGCTCTCATCATATTGCACTGTAATAATATTTAAAGATATAGTTCAAAACACCTATTTTTGAATTGTAAAATGTGTTTCCAGGATCCATTTGTGCATCAGCTTCTTGGAAAGAATGCAGCATTTGGGAGTGAAAAACAACCCCAGCTAAGAAGCAAATTTCCAACTCTTGTTCACGAATATATGTGTACTTCTCGTGCAATGGAAACACTTAAAGAGCTCACAATCTAAGGTGCCTAACTGCACATTCATACATACTAGGGCCAATATAGACAGTAAACAATCTACCAGCATATCTTTGGAGTGTGGGAGGAAACTGGACTACCCAGAGGAAACCCACGCAGGTACAGATAGAACATGAACAACTCCAGGCAGGTGGTGTCATGGTTGGGTTTCGAACCAATGACCCTAGTACTGCCACTAACCATTTAGCCACTGTGCTGCCCGTTATGGTAAACAGCTCATTTTAAGCACATTAAAGAGATATCTTTCCTTTACTTCTGCAGCCAGTGATATGATTAGCCCACCCCCTCTTACGTCTGTTGAATTTTATATCCTCCTGAAGCTGCAATTGTGGTGCAACTATTTGCATACATCTATTTTCTATGAATATTTTTATAGCTGGATAATTGGACTACAGTCAGTTGTGTGTGTTATGATTTCAAGTGGTAGAGCAACTACTACTAAATGGAGGAATACAAAAGAAATAGGTGACTTCTATTTAATCTGAATACTCCATTTAAAGAGCTCCTCCTAGCACTGTATCATTCTCCCTCTACTGAATTGTCTACATAAATATACACAAAACCAAGGCTGGATACAGTGGTTCTCTGCACACAGAGAATCTGCAATCGTCAGACACACAGAAATGGCTAGTTTATGAAAGAGCGATGTCCGCCCTTCACTAGCTATCTGTGTGAAAATTCTCCTTCCCAGATTCTCCAACCCAGAAGTGGAGAATCGCTGGAGTTCTGAGGAGGAAGTTTTTGAACTTTCTTCTTCCTTCAGAGCCTCCAAGACAGTGGGAAAGCTCCCCTGCCTTTCACAACACCCCCAAAATCCTAGAGCAGTTTATAAATATATATATATACAGTATGTGTATATGTACAGTATGTATGTATGTGCGTGTGTGTGTGTGTGTATATATATATATATATATATATATATATATATATATATATATATATACACATACACACACAGTGCATCCAGAAAGTATTCACAGCACTTAACTTTTGCCACATTTTGTTATGTTACAGCCTTATTCCAAAATTGAATAAATTAATTTTTTCCCTCTACATTCTGCAAACAATATCCCATAATGACAACGTGAAAGAAGTTCATTTTTAAATCTTTGCAATTTGTAATATAAGAAGCGAAAAAACACATATACGTAAGTGTTCACAGTCTTTACTATGACACTCAAAATTGTGCTCTGGTGCATCCTGTTCCCACTGATCATCCTTGAGATGTTTCCACAACTTGATTGGAGTCCACCTGTGGGAAATTCAGTTGATTGAACATGATTAGGAAAGGCATAAACCTGTCTATATAAGGTCCCACAGTCAACAGTGCATGTCAGAGCACAAACCAAGCCATGAAGTCCAAGGAATTTTCTGTAGACCTCCAAGACAGGATTATATCAAGGCACAGTAAATAAAATAGATATATGTGAGCGCACACAAAGGATAAAGCAGCTGTGCACCAGGTAACCATAAAAAACATCTAAACAGACAATGTAAATAAGGAGTGCAGCGTTTCCTCAATGTTTTAGCACCGATGACCTTTACTTAAGACGCTGAACACAAGCAGGAAGCCTTGAGATCTTCTAGAGCAGTGGTTCTTAACCTGGGTTCGATCGAACCCCAGGGGTTCGGTGAGTCAGTCTCGGGGGTTCGGCGGAGGTGACCCACACCCGACTCATATGATTTGTGATGACATGCCCCGTTTGTCCATCATTGGCTGCAGGTGGTCATGCAACATCGCTTAGCCCAGTGGTCGGCAAGCCGCGGCTCTTGTGTGCCGGGCGCCCGCTCCCCTCCCTCCTCTCGGGCGGCAGGGACTCAAATGCAATGATTGGCCAGTCTCGCTGCCACTCACATCCTGATAGCCAGTGATTGGCTGTCAGGATGTGTGTAGGCGGGGCAGCGTGATGAACGTGAGAGGAGCTAGGCTCCTCTCACAGTCCGCCCTGAAGACCGGAACGGCGCGGGAATACAGCGAGAGGAACGCGCGGAGCAAAGGTAAGTGAATTGACACAGGGGGGACTTGGGGACTTAATATGGGGAATGAATTACTATAGGGGGGATGAATTACTATATGGGGGATGTATTACTATATGGGGGATGTATTACTATATGGGGGATGAATTACTATATGGGGGATGAATTACTATATGGGGGATGAATTACTATATGGGGGATGTATTACTATGGGGGATGAATTACTATATGGGGGATGAATTACTATGGGGGATGAATTACTATATGGGGGATGAATTACTATATGGGGAAGGAATTACTATAGGGGGGATGAATTACTATATGGGGGATGAATTACTATATGGGGGGATGAATTACTATGGGGGATGAATTACTATATGGGGGATGAATTACTATGGGGGATGAATTACTATGGGGGATGAATTACTATATGGGGGATGAATTACTATGGGGGATGAATTACTATATGGGGGATGAATTACTATATGGGGGATGAATTACTATGGGGGATGAATTTTCATACCGTTTGTTACAACATATCTTTGCGAGCAATCCTTTTCGAGGATGCTGGACATAAAGACGAAGAAAAGGAACAGACTTTGTTGCAAAAATGACATGAGAGTGGCACTTGCCAAGGTAATGCCGCGCATTTCTGAACTGGCCTCTGAAAGACAACAGCAGAAGTCACACTGATTTGCGGTAAATATTCATTATTTTGTTTTTATGTGAAAATCATGTTTTAATGGTTTTGTTCTTTGTTCTTAATGGTTTTGTTCATTTTGTGCACCTATGTATAAATATATACCTATGTTTTGAATTTTAAAAATCATATCTTATTTTTCCAATTAAGAAGGGTTCGGTGAATGCGCATATGAAACTGGTGGGGTTCAGTACCTCCAAAAAGGTTAAGAACCACTGTTCTAGAGCG
The DNA here is from genome assembly GCF_062004578.1 of Staurois parvus. Taxonomy (NCBI): domain Eukaryota; kingdom Metazoa; phylum Chordata; class Amphibia; order Anura; family Ranidae; genus Staurois; species Staurois parvus. The sequence goes on from NW_028318154.1 coordinate 163,346, forward strand.
TATATTTAACCCTTTCACTGCCAAAGCCGTTTTCGTTGCCGACACAAATGCTCTCCTCCGGGCTCCGCCGGCAACGAAACCGGCTTTGGCAGTGAAAGGGTTAAATAAACGCTCTAGAAGATCTCAAGGCTTCCTGCTTGTGTTCAACATCTTAAGTAAAGGCCATCGGTGCTAAAATATTGAGGAAGGTCTGCTGAAAGTACATCTATGACAAGTGTCCTGCTGTAGCTGCAGATGCCACCCACCCGACCACCGGAGAGGGAGCCTCTATAACTTCCAGAGGGCAGTACTCAAACTATCACCTGAGGGAAACTCCAGACCACCCTGACATCCTATCATCAACATCCAGGACCATATGAGGGAGTTTACCGGATTCTAGATACTTTCCAGATTGGCAGATGACATCAGGAAGTATACACAAACGCTCATTTAATTGCGCGTTCTGGTGAGTGCGCATTCTTTTTGCACTTAATATCACAGCACCTTACCCATAGGAGGATACAGTTACACTGGAGCACCTCAAGTCACTTCAAGTCACCTAATGAACTGCATATTTAATGGTGTATATACATTTGAATACTCATATTGTGATTTCCTTTTAGCGCTGCACTCCTTATTTACAGTATCAAGGCACAGATCTGGGGAAGGGTACAGAAAAATTTCTGCCTCAACGAAGGTCCCAGTGGGCACAGTGGCCTCCATCATCTGTAAATGGAAGAAGTTTGGAACCACCAGGAATCTTATTAAAGCAGGCCGCCCGGCCGAAATGAGCGATCGAGGTCGAAGGGCCAACCAAAAAAAATAACCTTTTGTCTTTATATACACTTTAAATTATTCAAAGATCCAGTCCCATACCCCCATCATTTGGTTCCCATGCATCCAAGTTAAGAGCCCCTGGTTAGGAAACCCTGCCTTAGTAGCAGAAACTTTGCTAAGAATAGCAAAATTCCTGTGTTGAGTTTGCGTTAAAAGTAACTTGTGTTTAGCTTCTTTAGGCTGAAAATGCCTGGTAATACAGAGCTTCAATTTTGGTCTTAAAATATTTGTGTATTTTTGCATGCATTTAGCTCTTTTTTCATTGAATGATTTGTGTTTTAGGTTAACCTATCCATAGACTTGTGTTTTATAGCCACATGTTCATAGCTGAAGTTTGCTCTGTCAAGGATTTTGATGGCAAAGTGAGCTGGCTTTTCATGTTCTCAAGAGCCTTTTCAGTTAGTGTGCCAAGATTTTGTATATTGCAGCTCTGGTTGTTTGCCACAGCATACTAATCAACTTGAACTTGAAAGTATCTCTAACACTAACCTATTTTGTCTGTTTTTAAGCTTACATCACCCTAACAAAGGGGTGTTATGTGCTTTCTGTTGATAGGCAGAGGCAGCTAATCAAAGGCTTGGCCTAAGAGTAGGTTCACACTACCTGCACAGAAAAACGTTTTTATAATGCAAGGCACTGTTTCCCTATTTTTTTCATAAAGTTTGATGGAATGTTATTAAGTGATATTGTATTCATTTCTATGCATCCATGCATAAACATGTAGGGTCATACAGGGACCTGCAGAGCAGTGTGAAAAAAAATACGGACATGTTGCATTTTTTTTGCACCACTCTGCCCCACAGCTGACAGCTGTGAGGAAGTGCATACGGTGCGCACACCATTGTTTTCTGCGTGCCATTGTGAAGAGCCGCATTTTTCCAAAGTAGAAAACGCAGCTCTCCACTGAAGTGTGAACCAACCATTTGATGGAGAGAAAATGTCTTGTTGCTGTAGATATGTTCAAATGGCAGCAGATGGAAGCACCTGAAACCATCCACAACTCTGCCTCCAGCTACTTCACTAACCTAGTCTCAAAATACCAACCAAATTGTTCTTTGTTCCTCTCAAAGCCTCCTGCTCTCTAGTTCTCCTGCCACCTCTTCCTATGCTTGCCTCCAAGATTTCTCCCAAGCCTTTCCCATATTATGGAACTCCCTACCCCAATCTGTCCGACTGTCTCCTACTCTGTCCACTTTTAGGTGATCCTTAAAAACCTTTCTCTTTAGAGTAACTTATCCTGCCTCCACCTAACAACTGTATTTTCACTTTCTCCGTCAGCTCGTCCCTCACAGTTATTACCTTTTGTATCACTTGGCCCTCCCTTTTAGATTGTAAACTCTTAACAGGAAGTGCCCTCTGATTCCACCTGTATTCAATTGTATTGTAACTGTACTGTCAACCTTTATGATGTAAAGTGCTGCACAAACTGTTATATAAATCCTGTATAATAATAATAATAGTAATAAAAATGATAGGTACTGGTTAGGCAGTTTTCTTTATTAACCTCTTCACGCCGTCCGAACGCAAATGTGCAGCCTCCAGGCATCTGGGCCTAGACGCTGTGCAGCCGCACATTTGCGTTTTATTGAAAAAGAACATGTGTGCTGAGAGCACATGCCATGTGTGCTCCCAGCACACATGTCCGGTACTCGCGGAAAGGTCCCGATCTCTTCTTTCGATCGGGACCTTTCCCGATCATGTGACTGCTGTGACTGCGTGTCACAGCGGTCACATGACCCTAAACCCCGGCTTCTGAAACCCTTAAAGGGCCAGGAGGAGCCGGCGCCAAGGGTTTAAAGTAGGTTTAGGACAGCACAGGGGGGTAGAAGGTGATATCGGATTGTTTAGATCGGTCATTCTTACCAAGGGTGCCATGGAAATTAGGGTTCCTCCAGAAGTTCCTAAGGGTTCCTTGAACTGTGGTTAATTGACTTCCTTTTCAGTGGTGCCTGCATAATTCCAGAGCCTAACCAGTGCTATGATACCTTTGATATTTTTATCTGTCTCATAGGATAGAATGCTGATCACAACTGTAAGGGATTCCTTCCACTGACCACCACTGTAATGGGCATATTGTGCACTTACTCCTAAGGCCTAAAAAGGTTGAGAAAAGGCTGATTTTACATATATTTTAGGTCTGCTTTAGTATATACAGCTTGATGGTATAAATAGGTTAAATAGGTTTAGCTGATCATGTATGGCTAAAAGCAAACAGTCACAAGAAGCAAAATTTTAAGGCTGCAGATATCAATGTAAATCCTATGTTCACAGTGTTTAATGCATGTTATGGGTTTTATTGCTTTAGTTAACAGCAGATGCTTTTGTAGCATTAAGAGACAGCATAAGCTGGAATTTTCCTTTAAGCAAAAACAGAATAAACTTTCCTGGGGACTTTAAGTTTTGAAAAGCATTGTCATTTATCACAAAACATTTTCATATTCTTTATTTTACTTTTGTGTTTAGATATCCAGAGCTTGCAGCTGTCTGCAGGAATCCCGGTACTTTTATTCTGTATCCTGGAGCTGAAGCAGCTAATTTGGAAGAGCTGTCCCTAGCAACCAATCAACATCCACACTCCCTCATAATAATAGATGGCACATGGAGTCAGGCCAAAGATATATTCTACAAAAATTCCCTTTTCCGACTGCCAAAGCAGGTAAATCAGAACTATTCGCCTATAAAATTAGTGTGTTTGTGTTCCTAAGATAAAATATCTTTTAAGTTTATTTATAGTGTAACCATATTCAAGATTCATGGACAGTAACAAGACAATGACAGACAGTACTGCCGTCTGCTTATACCTGTGTCTGACAGTCTCATAACTCTGCACCTGCGGGTATGATTTGGAAATAAATTTTACAATGTACTCAAAAGTCAGGCTGCTAAGTTATTGCAAAAGGGGGCACTATCAATTGAGTAGTGCTGTAATTTTTAAATTATGTTTATCCTCTTGTGGATTCTGCTCAGCTAAAGAGTGAGATCAAACACTCTTGTTGACCCTCCCAGACAATTACTCACCAATACCATGATTTATGACATTGTGATCAGACTGAACAGAGTTTTGCTGTAGGCAAGAAATTTAGATGGCAGAAACAAATTGTCAGTATTCAGTTATGCATACTCTTCTGGGGTCAGGGTGAGGAATGGCTGATGGAACTTTTTTGTCTTTCATATATTTCTGACCATGTATCTATCTTCTCTTCTATGAGGACAAATGGCCCTACTTTTTAATCACTCAATTGTTGTTTACTGTATGTTTATGTTTTTCTGACAGTAATTATCTACTTATAATGCAGCAGATGTGACTTTGATATGCAAAGTCATTATCTACTCATCCCATATTGTATTGTTGCATATCTAAATGTGCTCTAAATATTAGACACCATCACAATGTGACCATTTTTAGTCATATTGGTTCATAGCCTAATATTCATAGAATAGCTTTTGGAAGTTCCAAACAAACAGTTGTTCTTAAAGGAGAAAGTGGTAAGAGAGGATAGAAAACCTTGCCGTTTGCCACTGTTTCTCCCAATATATGCTGATACAAGTAGTGTCTGCACATGCTTCACTTTTCCTTCTTCCATTGCTATAAGCAGGAATATCCAGTTGGCTGGATTCATCTATTTATGGCAGTAACTAGGCCAAAGAACACTTCGAGATGATCGGGCCATGCATACATGTTGGACTGTTCTTAGATTTTTTGGTTTGGGGTTTATTTTTGCTTTAAGTAATTCACTTTAAAGCAATGCATATTAAGAAAAAAGTTGCACAAATATTTTTGTGGATCCACAATCCTATCTTTTCTGTGACAAGCTGACAGCTTTATTCCAATCTCTGTTTTCCTCTGAATTAAGAGACTCCAACAATATGTGTCGGCTATGTCTGCCCACTTCACCCCTTAACCCCTCCCCTGTGTATACCTGTCAATTATACTTCTGAATGTTGTGCTCTCCTGCTAATCTAACTCTGATACAGTCTTGTACTCCGTGCTCTCATGTGTCCAGCTGATTTCTTTGTACAGTATTTCTTCTTTCATGGCACACTATTACATAGAGTAACTCTCAGTGTGCTTCACACCTCTATTACAGGCATTGCCTTATACTTTTGTTTCATACAGTGCCTTATGCCTTATTATTCATGCAATACCTCATATATTTTTGTTACATGCAGTGCATTAAACCTTTCTAATGCATGCAATGCCTTTGTCTTTGTAATGCACACATTACCTCATGCTTTCTGTTGCTTGCTTTGCCTAATGCCTCTCTATCACACTGTGGTCTCAATTCATTAAACAGTATCACATGATATATTTGGATCACGTGACTCATTTGATCCAAATATCACACTATAGGGCCAGGCTAGGCTCCTTTGAGCTGCTCAGCAGAATATTTCCTCTTCCTGCAACTTGTTGCTCCCTGCACATAATGAACAGCACAGAGAGGAGGAAGCAAGCCTGTGGGGGTCTCTCTTTGGCTGCTGCTAGAATCTGATTGGCTAGTGGGTTACAAAGCCCCACCCACCTGGTGAGTCTGGGAACAGAGTTTGACATGGGGGCAGAGCCTGCCCTGGGGAGTGCTACTGTTAGCCCGGTGGGGTGGGAGAGTTAAGGACTGACAAGTGAGCCAGAAGTACAGGGTTGGGGACTGTTGAGAGAGTCTGCCCAAGCCTATCTGTGAGCTTATGGACAGAGCTCGGGGCTTCCTGGACTGTGCTGCTACATCTGATCAGAGACTGTGTGAGAGTTTCTATGCAGAGGAAAGACCATGTGGATGTTGTGCTGTTCTGTAAGGTTGCTTAACTCTGCTGAGCTGTGTGCTGCTACTGTGAGACCACATGTTGATTTTTTTCTGGGGACTGAGCTGTGAGTTACAGATCCATTCTTCTGTAAGGGAGGGAGATACAACACTAGGACCAAGAAGCTGCTGCCCAGGACCATGTGCACTAAACTGTGCACTGAGAGACCAACAAGGTGGAGGCTTAAGAGGGGAGGACAAGGGCTGTGGACTACCTACTTTCCACCAATGCTCATCCTGCCTATGGGAGAGGCTATCTCTGGCTGGGAGGACTGTACCAAGACACCAGTGTGGTGAGAGGCATTTTGCCTGCCCTCTTTATTGTTTTTTCTATTGTCAATGTCAATGCATCTCAGTAGAACCTGCTGCACCTGAGCAAACACAGCCTCTAAATTGTCATCTACACTACTTCATTGAAATCAATAGGAATCTTTTGACCTAAATGTGATCTGTTAATAAGTACATACATTTCCCCTCATTTTCTTGTTTACACATGTAAAAGCTGTTTTTTCTACTAAGAAGTCATTGACCTGGAACAAATGTGCAAGTGTGGAGTGATATTGCAGAATACTAGGGTTTGGTGTGGTAGCTGCAGCTGTTTTCTTTTTTTTCTTTTTTTTTAAAGCATTTTTTGCTTTTTTTTATCTAGTAGTCCTGTCTGTAAATAACACTTCTTATCCCAAAGTGGTTATGTCTCTCCTCCACTGTATCATTGGAGGGAGCCATGGTTGTCACTCTAGGCTGCTCTCATGATATGGACCCCAAACATGTCCATATCTCTTCATCTCCATGGGGGCAGGGCAATTGGTAGTTTACAGAAGATTGCTAAGAAGGAGGATATTCTTTGGTGCAGCTCACAAGAAGTGATATTTCCTTAAAATGTTCTTGAACGTGAATAAAAAACAAAAAACAATGTAGCCACCACCTCTAATAACATATTGCAATTTTGTTCTTGAGTTTAGTTATCCTTTAAACTGATTGCATGCTTGTTCTAGGTCAGTGACAGAGGATCAACTTGGTAGCTGGAAAACAATAATTTTTGGACAGTAGTTGGCAATAGTAGTGCATGTATTCCTTTAACCACTTGCCGTCCACCTGCTGTTTATAAACGGCAGGGCGGTGGCACTCCAGGGGCGGGTTGCCGTTCATAAATGGCACCCGCCATTTCTAGCTGTGCGCGCTCCTTGGGAGCGCGCAACACCGCGATCCGGTGCCCGCTGTGTCTTCCGGACACAGTGAAACACCGATCGTCGGACGGGACCTCTGTACAAGGTCCTGATCATGTGATCACTGATTGGCCAATCAGTGATCACATGCAAAGTAGTAAGCAAGATGTCACTTCTGACATCATTGCTTACTACGTGTGAAATCTGTGAATGATCACAGAGGTCACATGGTACAAGGCTATTCACAACAGCCTTGTACGATGTGACAAGCTGTGACCAATCACAGCTCACTCAGTATTTCTCAATGGCTGCAAAAATGCAGACAGAGAAAGAGAAATGATTGCTTTTACATCCTATATGGGTGTAAAAGCAATCACTGTAAAAAAAAATTTAAAAAAACAAAAAATCTTCATCACCCCCCACAAGTAGTACAGTGTCACCATGGTGGCACTGTACTGCTAGGGTGACAGTATGTAAAAAAAAAAAACATAAATAATATAAAAAAAATAAAAATGTAAACTTTTTTTAAAAAATTATAATTTTTGGTTATAAACTAATTTGGCTTATTTTTTTTTTTACTAAAAATATAACGGAATACATTTTGGCCACAGTTTATGATGAAAGATTATTTATTTCCAAATTTTATAAGAAAAACACTTTTTTTCAAAATTTTTGGACTTTTTCATTTACATAGCAAAAAAAATAAAAATCCCAGCGGTGAATAAATACGACCCAAATAAAGCTTTATCTGTCTCAAAAAAATGGTAAAAAAATTTATATGGGTACAGTATTGCATGACCGCGCAATTGTCATTCAAAGTATGATAGCGCTGAAAGCTGAAAATTGCCCTGGACAGGAAGGGGGTGAAAGTGTCCGGACAGGAAGTGGTTAATACAGGTTTATTTTAAAGTATGTCTGAAGAGAAACATTTTTTCCATTTTGGATAGAGTAGTGAAAGGTTAAAACCACAGCCAGTTTTTTGCCATTTATGTTTCATTAGGGAGATTTCCTTTCACTTTCCTGTCCTGTAGACTCAACAGGAAGTTTTCCCCACTATTCTTTTCTGGTGTCAGCTAAAAAATTTGGATTTATCTTTACTTTTATTCCCTGTGACACTGGTGATTGGGAAAATTAGAGTGAATCTCCCAAACAGGGACTCAGACATCAATAAAAGCCTGACAATGCTTTCAAACTCTTACCACTCTATCCAAATCTAAAAAATACCCTTTCCCTTTAGCAATCTTTTAAGTACAAAAGTATAGAAATTTGGTTCCTGCATTTGCAAATGTAATTTATTTTTTCAACTCGCGATTTCTTGTGCTGAAAGTAGCCTGTCAGCATGGTGTGTGTAACATAAAGTAGGGTTATTTACAGTTCCATTCACTTTGTTGCTTTGAGTGGCTGGATAGTTGCAAATATTGATGTGCTTACTGCACTTGTTTTCCGTTATAGCATTTCAAATTTAAATTGCACTATGGTGTATCATCCCAAAACATTCTAAAGTCTTGATCATGCATTTTTCAGCACATTTCCATTAACAGTGCTTCTACTGTAATACGGAAAAAGTATGTTTAATATAAATGCACTCTTTTCTGGCTGGTTTTTGGCTCCCTGGTGAATCAGAGCAAAGAATCTGCTCAGTAATGGATCCATTTTCCAACATATGGCTAAGGAGTATGTAAAACATTACAAGAATGCACATTAAGAGAACGCTGTAATTTTTATGGTCTGTGATACATTAAGTTTAGTGTGATGGAAATCTCTGATTGTAAGGAAAATAAATAACCTTTGCTGCTTTTAGATTCTGTAATATCTTACCATATATTTTGGATACTTAAAACTAAGTAAATGATTTGCTTTATTCCTTTGAATTTGCTGTAAAGAATATATAAAGCCAAAACTATTTTTTGTTTTAGATAGAATTTGGCGGGATTAACACCCTCAGCCATACATAACTGGTGGGAAACCAATATCTTACCCTTCCCGAAAAAAGACACAGAGGCTGATTAAGTTGGAAAATAGGGCAAGGCCACAGCTTTATCACACCCATAATCTAAGAGGCCTGTCCCTACCATCAGTGCCAGACAGGCATTAGACTGACCCTAGAATTTAACTTGAGGGCATAGCCCATAAAGCAACATCAATTGCTGGCAAGGTCAAAACCACCAATAAAGCTGTGACATAACAGCACAATAGGTGGATAGGTGGGTGGTCACCTCTTGTGACAGTTGAAGCTCCTCAGATCAGAGGAATGTGCCCCAGCATAGCCTTTTTCTAGAGTTCAGGCTCCATCCCATCACCTCAGGTCTTTATAGCCAATCCTGATGGAGTCAGTTATCCCCCCTGTGTTAGCTTTACGTCCATGGCGATGCCATGCTTCCAGCAGCCTAGGTTCCCTTTACCATAGTCATGACTCTTTAACCCCCTAGGGAGAGTTTACGTTGCTAATAACCTTGCACAATATCATAAGGATCCATTATTCTATGGTTCTAATCCTTCCATGACTATGAATGGGTTATTAGTTGTTGGTGCATATCTTAGTGTTTTCAGATAGTTGGTGAATACCTTGCTGTTTTCAGATTCCGAATATAGAAATGACTGTCCAAATGTAAACTTAAAATGAGTAAAGTTTTCTCCTGTTCTTCACATGACTTTATGACTCTTTTTCCAGCATTTCCTTCAACTTGATGTAACCTTTGCATTAAATTCTCTTCAGTCAACTGAAAAAGCTCAGCTCTGTCAAGCAGGTTTTAAATCTATGGAAGCAATGTTGCTGGGCACAAGTGGGCTGTAGTTATCTTATTATGTCCTCACAATATATGAACAGTTGATTTTGTTTGCTGCCCAGCACAGCTGGACACTCAAGTGATTATTAGATTTAAGGACCTAGCATACTGTTTTCTGTTTTAAATTCTAATTTTATTTTTCATTACGAATCTTTCTAATGTAGCCCCTTATTGTGTGCACCCAGAGTATACATGCAGAGCTTGCTGCATGAAAATATCCTAAAAAGGTAACCATTATTGTTACACTGAGATAGAATAAGCCTCCAACCATCATTTCTATAGTGAAGATCTAAAAATAAGGTTTGGACTGACCATGCTACTTGCCTTTTTTGCATTTTTTTAAATTATTTTTACTAATTTTTTATAATGAGCTTAGCTTTCTTTGGAATCCTGTAGCAATTGGAGAGCACAATGCACATTTGTAAAGCATACCAGTCGGCTTTATAAATTTGTGCTTTTTTGTTTTTAAACAGCAGAATAGCTGCAGTAAGGCCATACCTACTGATGCTTTATACACGGACTCCTATGACTTCAATAAGTAGACTGGCACAAGATAGAGAAAGAACAGTGTTGAAAAAGAATGCAATGCAATACATGTAAAAAAGAGAGTATCACTTCACTTTTGGGCTGTACTGACTTACCTGTCTTATTTACTATATATTATCACTCTAATGCTTTGCACCTTGTATTCAACGTTTTACATAATGGAGATCCATTAACTATGCAAACATAGAAAAAAAATACAGAAAATACTTTACTTTTATATCTTTTTTGAGACAGAGCTTTCTTTTGGTGGTATGATTCACCACTGTTTTTTTACTAATAAAAATGGAAAAAAAAAAACAAAAATTAAAAAAAAAGTTTCTCCTAGTTTTAGTAGTACAATTTTGCAAATAATTAATCTTTCTTCATAAATTTGGGTCAGTGTATTCTGCTACATTAATTTATTTAAAAAAAAAATCAAATACGTGTATATTATTTCAGCTGTGTGAAAGTTATAGCGTTTATGAACTAAATGTATCAACCATCATGTTCTGGCATCCTTGCTCATTTTCGACAGTAAAAAAAAAAATCCACTACTGTACATTTTTGGATGTTTTTGTGGCTGTACTCAGGGCCATCTGTAATAGTGATTAGACCCTGGACAAACATTTTATAGGCGCCCCCCATACAGTTTCCTTCTCCACCTGCTCTGAGACATACAATAAATAGTAATTTAACTCAAAATCAGTTTACTGTAGCAGATCAGGCAGCAATTGCAATTGGTTGCTGGAAGTTACAGCGTATCATTACTGTTCACTGACTGACTGGTTGCTATAGGTTAAAGCACACATTACAGCTCACTGATTAGTTGCTATAGGTTACAGCACATGATTTCTACTTGCTGATTAGTTGCTAGAGGTTACAAAACCTCATTAATGCTCATTGATTGGTTGCTAGAGGTTACTGCACATTATTAGCGCTCACTGATTGATTGCTAGAGGTTATTGCACATCATTACCACTCACCCATTGGTTGCTAGAAGTTACTGCACATTGTTACCACTCAGTGATTGGCTGCTAGAGGTTACTGCACATCATTACTGCTCACTGATTGGTTGCTAAAGGTTACTGCATATCATTACTGATAGCTGATTAGTTAACAGAGGTTATTGCACATCATTACCACTCACTGATTGGTTGCTAGAGGTTACTACACATTATTACTGCTCACTGATTGGTTGCTAGAGGTTACTGCATATCATTACTCTAGCTGGTTAGTTACTGCACATCATTACCACTCACTGATTGGTTGATATTGGTTACTGTGCATTATTACAACTTATTGATTGCTGGAAGTTACAGCACATCATTATGGCTCACTGATTAGTTGCTAGAGGTTACAGGACATGATTTCTACTTGCTGGCTGGTTGCTAGTGGTTACTGCACTTCTTTACCACTCACTGATTGGTTGCTAGAGGTTACTGCACATTGTTACCACTCACAAATTGGTTGTTAGGGGTTACTGCACATCGTTACAACTTACTGATTGATTGCTATAGGTTACTGCACATCATTACTGCTCACTGATTGGTTGCTAGAAGTTACTGCACATCATTACTGCTAACTGGTTACTTGAGGTTACTGCACATCATTACTGCTAACTGGTTACTAGAGGTTACGGCACATCATTACCGCTCCCTGATTGGTTGCTAGAGGTTAAAGCACTTAATAACATCTCACTGATTGATTGCTGAAGCTTACAGCATCATCTCCTCACTGCATGCACATCATGGACTGAGAAGGTGAGGGGACCCAACAATAGACAGGAAATGCATAGGTATCCTAGGACTCCTGGGATTAGTGTTAGTGCTGGGGGGAGTGTGATTAGTGGCAGTGCTAGGGGGTTGATGTGATCAGTGGCAGGTGATCAGTGGCAGTGGTGGGGAGGATGGGATCAGTGACAGTGGTGGGGGGATGGGATCAGTGACAGTGGTGGGGGATTGGTTACGTGGCAGTGCTGGGGGGATGGAATAAGTGACAGTGCTGGTGGGGGGGATGGGATCAGTGGCATTGCTTGGGGAGGATAGGATCAGTGGCGGTGCTGGATAGGGATGGGAGGTGACATTTCTACACCAACCGCCAATATTAGGGGGGATTGCACAGATGACCAATGTAAGGGGGTCAGTATAAAGGCAATTCTTTACTTACTGCCAACATGAAGGGACATTTACAGTAAACACCAGTGTTATGGGGAATTTGCAATGACCACCAATGTAAGGGGGGATTTTTCACCAACAATCAATACATTTCTACGCTAACCACCAATGTAAGAGGGAATTTTCACTGACCATCAATTTAAGGATGGACCACCATTGTAACGGAGGATTCAGCACTGACCACAAATGCAAGTTAGGATTTTTTATTGACTACCAATATAAAGAGAAGTTTCTACACTGACCACCGATGAAAAGAGGATTTACACTAACCACTAATGTAATAGGAGCATTCACAGTGAACACCAATGTAAGCAGGAATTTTCACTGACCACCAATGTAAGGGGGGACATTCACACAGACCACTAGTGTAAATGAAAGGATTCTACACCGCACCCCAAAATAATTAGAAGATATACACTGACCACTAATGCAATTGAGACATTTAGCCTATGTCCACATTTGTGCATGTTGGGAACGCATGCAAAATTGCTTTTATGACACCACAGAAATGTGCTGCCCTTTATCAGATACATGTCAGTGCCATTAATTGCTAATGACACCCTCACGCATCTACTGACGTGCGCGTTTCCACATACACCAGAATTCACGGTGCTGTGGCACTGTGTGGCTCGATGTCATTTTGAATAAAGGGTTAAGGACTTTTTTTTTTGCATTTCTCATGCATAGAGCAGCCCAGTGAAATGAATGGGCTGCCCTACAGATGATGTACAACTTTATCCACCCCATTCATACACCCTTTGCATCTTAAATTTCCCTGCTAACCTCTGCACCCCAAGCCTCCCCCATCCTCTCCACTCCAACCTCCTCCCCTACCTTACATGCTTCCTCTGCACATACCACTGCCCCCAACACACACACACACACACACACACACACACACACACACACACACACACACACACACACACACACACACACACACACACACACACACACACACACACACACACACACACACACACACACACACACACACACACACACACACACACACACACACACACACACACACACACACACACACACACACACACTCTTTGGGCCCCACAACAATGACTTGGCCCAGGGCAGCTGCCCCTCCTTAAAGACTGCCCTGGCTGTACTGCTATCTGATAACACAGGTACTGGTTTGTAATCAGGACGCCATTTTCGGTTTACATTGGTACTGGATAACACTGTACTGGTGTATCTGGTGATTAGGCTACTGGTGCAGGCTTGTACTGGATAACACTGTACTGGTGTGTCTGCCTATCAGACTACTGGTGCAGGCTTGCACTGACTGTGGTGACACTATACTGGTGTGGCGGTAATCAGGAGCACTGTTACTAACTGGTGAGTGAAAGGAAAGAGCGCTGGCAGTGAAATGCAGCCTTTCTTTACATGTGTGGCCCTATACCCTGCTCTATGATCTGCTGTGTCCTATGGATCACAGAATATGCTTATGAGGTTTTATACATATTTTCTGTCATTTATTATGGTCAGGGCTTCAAAAAAAGTGCATTTTGATAAATATTTTGTTAGGTAAATATGAATCATTGCACATCAGTATTTAGTCTATTTATATGCAGCTAACAAGTGGAACTCTCTGCTCTGTTTCAAATGTATTCTTTACCTCCTGAAAAATCATGTTGCTTACAAAGCTCGGTATTTAGTGAATGAAACAGACAAGTCTGTTATCCAACTACTTTGTCCAAAGAGGCTGTGTGCTTGAAAGTGTACTACGTGTGCTATACTGTCTCTTTACCTAATACGTAGTACTGTTTGAATCCTGTGTCTTGTATACAGTGTTTATTTGTAAATCTAAGTATATAAATTGCTTGTATTTAGGGACTATTTTATAACATTAAAGTATATGAAAACCCTTACCTTGTAAAACAACACATTCAGTTTAGAAATGAAAGACAAAACATTTGTATACTAGGCTCTCATGCCTAGTGTGGTCAGTTTTTTAATAGGGAAGCAGAGGGATTGGCATAAACACCAGGGATTTCTCACAATGGAAGTAATACAAAAAGAACTTGATACTTTTCATACAAGTAAATGGTACAGCAGGGACACATCAGCAATATGAAATGTTGGGTTTACATATTCTTTAAAAATTAAAAAATAGCATTTCAAAAATATTTTTGTAAAGTATGAACCAGTGCATATTAATGTTTTGTATTCTCATTGGTAACATGCAGGTGCCACTCTCTTGTATGAAAAGGTGGATATGTAAGCTTTTTTTTTTGCGTCTTCCATGGTTCCTTAAAGCCTTTATTTTACGTAGTTCAGAGATTAAAGTGGTTCTAAAGTCTTAATGTGTTTTACCTTAATGCATTCCTTGCAGTAAGGTAAAATACGTTTAGCTACCTTTTCTACCCATTCTCCCCCCTCCCCCTTTCCCTTCCCACAGCTTGTGCTGTACTCCATTATAAACCTCATAATGTTCTCTCAATCCTGTGTCATGGATGTGTTCCTTGTTAAATGTTTGTCATGCATAAATATCAGTTTAAACACTTAAAATTAAAAAAAAATTAACTAAAAGTTATCCCAAACTTGTTACACATAGTTTTCCTTTAGGATGATGGCATTAAAGTGTATATCTAAATGACTTTAAAAGAACTATGTGATCATTTTAGGGTGGACCTATAATTAAAAAGTGAAGATTTGCTTTATTCTAGGTAATACCTAATAAGATTAATTGTGGCAGGCCAGCAGAACACTGCCTTGAATTTCTTATGCAGTGCATTTTGTTATATGTGCAATTGCCTAGACACTATTGTTTATGTAGTCGAGTTATAGCACTTCTATACTTAACATTATAGTAATAAACACAACCTATATTTTATCCCAGAAAAAGGTAAGCTTTATTTAACATTACAGTGATAATTGCAGCTTACAGTTTATCCCAGATAAAGCTTTTGTGAACCGTAGCACAGCTGGGACCACTGATATCCTCAAAGAATAAACAAGTGTATTGCATGTGGTCCAAAAAAAAAAACCCTGATCTAATTACCCACTCCTGCCTTTGAGAATGGTTATTCTCACAAAGTTTAGAGTGTCTTCCTGAGCACTGTAATGAGAGTTGGTGATGTCAATAATTTACTGCTCATTGTTTTTACGAGAACCTTCTGGAAAGGAAACTATTCCTGATACATAAAATCCAAAAGAAGTGCTCAATCCCTATATTCCAATCAAACAGGCTGCAGGGCTCCAGAGCCTTTCTGCCAGCTTGCTTCAAATAGGGCATTAGTAATGGATAGTCCCCATCACAGATTTTTTAGCCTTATGTAATTAATAAACTGTATGACTTTTTATGTTGGAACTTTCCTTGATGTGGATCTATTACTAATAAGTTGAACCTGCAATACAAAGAGATCCCTGTTCTTCATTCATCTTCACTGTGAAGCAAAGACAAAAAGAAGCGCACCAACCTTGCGCATTACCTCAGTAGACCAATTTATTTGAAGACAAAAATATACTCACAAACAAAGAAAATAAAACCAATAAAATTGGTTTACTGAGGTAATGCGCAAGGTTGGTGCGCTTCTTTTTTGTCTTTGCTTCACAGTATCGGTCAGGCTTCCCCAGCCTTGTTTGGAGCTGCACAACCTCATAAGCAAAGGTGGTCGAATTTTTCCAAGTTCTGGTTCCATCTATCCACCTCCTTTGGGTCTTAGAGCTCAGGAGAGTTTGTTTCTACGTCATTCATCTTCACCTGTCACGTACCTGGTTGGGGAGCCTGACGTGGAGAGAGGGCATCCTCTTACAACTCCCGCTCGGAGACCCTGGTAGTGGGAAAAGTGGGCGCAGAGCCAGGAGTAGCATGAGGGCCGGGTAGATCTGGAGCTGGTGACTGGTAGCTGAGGACCCAGGAGATCCAGATGTCGGCCAGGTGCGGGTGCAGGAACGTAGGTGCAGCCACAGGCAAGTATGGCGGCAATCAGGATGCCGATTGGGACCGGACACTGGAGCGTGGATACAGTAGCAGGCAGGTATGGCAGTGACCAGGATACAAGTGAGGTGCAGGACCGTGGGTGCAGCGGCAGGTAAGTATGGCAGCCGACAGGATACAAGCCAGGTGCAGATAGGTAAATGTAGCAGAGTCAGACAAGCCGGGTCAGTATCAAGCGGACAGATAAGGTACAAGGGAGCAGGCAAGCGGATGGTCAGGAATAGCCAAGGTCAGTGCAGGCGGAGTTATTCCTTAGTCAGACAAATCAGAATACAGGTAACAGGATCAGGAATATGTGCAGGAACGTTGTAGACCAGAAGGCATTGATTCTACTATTCTGCAGATTTAAATAGCCCGCCTGACGTGACGTGTGCGATTACCGCGAATGCGCGAGTTTTCCCGCACTACTGCACATGCGTGGCTGCACGCTCCCGCACCTGTGCACTCGCGCCGCCGCGGCACGAGGGGAACTGTCGCCATCGCACGGCTGCACGGCCCCTGACATCACCTAAGTATGTAGTAGAAATTGCCCACCTTCACTGTTCCAGCTGCCTTCTGATTCCTGCACCTGGATCAGCTACAACATGTTTACAAGTAACTAGTTCTTGCCCTCTGGTTGACTTTGTTAGTCATGTAATCCATAGCATAGGTATGCTTTAAGCACTTTAAAGTTAAAATAATTCTACTTATTCAATTCTTTTAGCAAGTCCCCCTGACAATATCCCTTTGATGAAACGTGATGGGCCTTGCCTGGGACGTGATGTTCTCACGCACAGTATTGATGATTGGACAGGAGTTGGAATGTCTGCCTGGTTGGGTTTTAGAAGGTGTTTTTATTATTATCCAGGATTTTTATAGCGCCAACAGTTTGCTCAGCGCTTTACAAAATAAAGGGAGACTATACAGCAACAATACAGTTCAATACAAGAGGGATAGGAGGGCCTTGCTCCTTGGAGCTTGCAATCTAAGAGGAAGGGGCTGGTGGTACAAAAGGTAATAACTGTGGGGGATGGACTGGTAGAAGGAATAGAAGATTCCATTAATAGCTGAAGGCAGAATAGGCTTCCCTTAAGAGATGGGTTTTCAGAGATCGCCTAAAATTGGGCAGAGTAGGCGATAGTCTGATAGATTGAGGTAGGGAGATCCAAAGGATGGGGGGAGGGGCTCTGGAGAAGTTCTGGAGACGAGCATGGGAGGAGGAGACAAGGGAGCTAGAGAGCAGGAGGTCATGGGAGGAGCGGAGAGGACGGTTCGGGTGATATTTGGAGACAAGATTGGTGATGTCATTTAGGGCAGAGTTATAAATGGCTTTATATGTGATTGTTAATGTTTTGAATTTTATCCATTGGGCAATGAGAAGCCAGTGGAGGGATTGGCAGAGAGGGATGGCAGATATGGAACAGTTAGTAAGGTGGATGAGTCTGGCAGCAGCATTCATGATAGACTGAAGAGGGGATAGCCTGTGATCAGGTAGGCCAATGAGGAGGGAGTTACAATAGTATTTTAAACTATTTTAATGTGAAAGTGCACTTTTTCTAATAATAAAGCAGTTAGATAGTAAGTACTACACTAATGCTTGCTACTTTATTCTTTTTGGCATACTGTGAGCATCGAGTATTGAGAAGAAAAGCTGACACCTGACTGCCAGTGGGAATAATATCTTGGCAGACGGCTATTTGACTATTTTATCTTTAATGGTCAACACTTTCTGCCGAAAGGCCTGGTGTTCAATTTATGCATGCTTGCACGGGCTCACCGTGTGGAGTGGCACTGTTGTGGGAAGCAGTGTTTAAATTGTATTGTATAGAGCGCTGTTTGACCATTTTATATTTAATTGTTTGGTTTTCTCGGCAGTCTGATTGGATGTCCACTTTCAAGGGATTGCGGCACATTGATTTATTTAAACTTCATCGACATTCTTTTTTTCATGGACTTTTGAACTTTTTTCAATCACAGGTGAACTTTGTTTATGAATTATATGCACTTTATTTGCACCTTGATTGAGGACCAATACCCATTGTATCGTTTTATCTCCATATCTTATTTCTGTTTTTTAATTGAGCAGCAGTTAGATTGATTTCTGTATGGACATTTTGTTGCATAATTTTTTGGTTTTTAAGATAATTTATTGAAATAGCTTTTTCTTGTGGGTTCAGCGCTACACTTTTCTTTTCCAATTCTCAATATTACATTTTGACCTCCACTAAATACTCATTCATAAGAACAAATGTTAAAATACATCTGTGTCCTAATGAATTTGCGATTCTGAGAATTTTACTCCAGACCGTCAAAGTGCCTACGTGCTGTGAATGAGGTAATAAAAATTAGGGTACTTACATACGGTAGTGATGTATGAATATCAGATTCCTGGCAGAAAATTCTTGCATGAAAAAATGAGAATGGGCTATATAATAAATGCACGTATCCACATGTAAGAATTCTAGCTTTTCTTGGGTTGTTTCGTACACGCATACTTGCCCGTATATGCATAAATAACTGTCCAGCAACACAGAGTTTTGTATTTTTTTTTTTTTTACTGATCTGTATGAAGCACAGACCCATTAAAAACAATGGACTGCATTTGAGTCAGTGAAAAAAACACATAAATGAATAAAAAGTGGCGTTTTTATGTGTCCATGTGCAAGAGCCCCCTATTCAAGTAATTTAGAAAGGCATTCAACAAATTTTGTCTGCACAGGTGGGTGTAAGAGATAACTGATAAGAAGTTTTCCTGGCAGTAAATCTCAACATTGAGACACAGAGGGGTTTTACATTTGTGTCCATTCATTTTCCTACAGTATTTGGTTAAAGAGGAGCTCCAGTCTCCCCGCAAAGAATTAAAAGTCAGCAGCTACAAATACTGTAGCTGCTGACTTTTACTATAAGGACACTTGCCTGTCCAGGGATTCAGTGATATCCTCACCCAAGCTCATACTTCAATTTGCTTTGGCTGCAAACGCCTGCATCTTAGGTAAGGGAAACTGGCAGTGAAACCTTTTGGCTTCACAGCATGTTTCCTAATGTGCATGTGAATGGTCCCGCAGTCTTCTGGGACCTGTGATGTGTCCCCGAAGGCTGTGGGGGAAGGAAGAGGGGGCCGAACTTCCGCACAATTTGCCGCTGTGATCTGACCAGATGGGGGTGCAGCTACCTGTCAAAACCAGTTACCCTCTTGGCCCCCCCCCCCAAAAAAAAGTGCCAAATGTGACACTGGAGGGGGGGGGATGCAAACAAGCGCAACTTCCTCGTTTGGGTGAAGTTCTGCCTTAAGCTGCAAAAATAATTTGCATTACTTCATTCTCACACTAAATTTTACCCTTCTGCAGTAAACCTAGAGAACACTTTAAAATGAGCAGCTACTGGTACTTATTATTACTGGTTTGACATCAGGAGTTTGATTGTAGAATCTTGCAGATACAGTAATAAGACACACAGTTTCACAGTGGCCTTGAAGAGTGTGATTGCATCCTATCAGTTTAATGTTTTGGTGCATTTTATCTGTTGTGCCTTATATATTTTATAGCCAATATGTTAGCTTAGAGAGAGAAATAAAATTTCTCTATTCTGGTGGCAATGCAAGCACTGAGCGTTTTTTGACCGATTAACTATCCTTTTTATTTTTTATGGTTAAAAGGACAATTTAACTTTGAAAGGGCAGAAAATGGTGTTAAAGAATTCTGTTTCGATATAGGCATTTTTTTAGGTTCCTGTTAGTAAGAATAAGTAGATTAAACATTTATATACACTATAGTTCAAAAGTTTGGAATCACTAAAATGTCTATGTTTTTATGATTTTGTTTTTATTTCCATCAAGCTTTCATTAAATTCAAGCTGAAGAATGGCAAAAAATTTTTTTTCACATTTGCACAGTAAAAATTAGTTACCTCCAATAAGGAGTGCCCCATCTCTGGTTGTGTGCATTGTTTGTTATAATGTGTACTATTGTCTGGGTAGCCCGCAATAGACGTTTTATATTATCATAGTTTTTAGGCAATTATGTAAAAAATGTTTGTCTTGGTTTGGTTCCTGGAAAATCCATCTTTTTCTTCTCCTTTTATCTAACCAAAAAGTCCAACTAAAATACTGTCTGATTGGCCAGTAACTTTCAGGCTCCATGCACAGTAGCTTAAAAAAATGCCAGTGCTTTTGGAATTTTCAGCATTTTTTTACTAGTATTTAAGAGAGTTTAGCTTTTTTTTTCTGCCAGAAAACCGCTGTAAAAACACAAAACAGAAGGGTTTTTTTTCTGCCTATAAACACTGAGCTTAACAAAACTCCTCTAGACTACCTAATGTACATGGACACATAGGATAACATTAGTTGCTTCTACAGGCAAACCGCTAAACCCCTCTAGGAGTAGCATTTTTTTAAACTTCTGTGCATAGAATTTAAGGAAATGATTTAGTGCCAAGTTTGCTAAAACAATTTGTAACAATTACACTTTTAAACAAGAGACATATTTAGGAAAATGCAATATTCATGAGTCATTCATCAGGAACTAATCGCTGTAACTGATCTTATATTTGATTGCCAACAATGGAAAGCTATTTCAAGTGATATATTTGCTTATTTCTCACAGTAATTAAACCATGCACATATTATAGTGTTTGTCAAAATACAAACATGAAATGTTTACCAGCCATGTGGAAGAATCTGTATTTAAAAAAACAAAAACAAAAAAAACCAAAACTTTTTTTAATGAATTGTAGAGTAATGAACAAATAGCTGTTAAAATTACAGATAGACTCTGTACCTTGGTGAACACTGTTTATTATTATTATTATTATACAGTATTTATATAGCGCCAAAGGGTTTGCTCAGCGCTGTACAATAGCAAGGGGGACAGAACATGAGACAAAACAGTAACAATACAATATACGAGGGGTTCGAGGGTCCTGCTCTTTGGAGCTTACAATCTAGGAGTTCTATCTACTACATTAAATAAAATATTACATTGCAAGAAAAAGTGAAGGCTTTGGAGAGAGCAGCCATTGATAACAATAGGGACCAAGGTGAATTGAATCATGTTGAGTGACTTATTCCTGAAAATACTGGATTTCTGGCTACAATGCTAATCCTTTGGTAGAACTAAAGGCAAACCTTTTTTTTTTCATAATAAAGCAAGGAAGCGTTATAACTCCATCACTTTTTTTTAAATTGGCATCTGTGTCCCATTGTGGATGATTTCCTTCACTTCCTGTCCCATAGTCAAAACAGGAAGTGAGAAGTGACCCCACCAAAGTGAGGGAATCCCTGGTTGTCACCAGAATTATAGGCCTCGTTGGAAGATTTCCCTTATATATCTGTGCTGGGGACAACCCATAGTTTGGAAGTTTTGTGTTTTTTTTTTTTCTACTTTCAGTTTTGGTGATAAAAATAAACAGGACAAATAGAAAATCTGACTGGTGTTCTAATCCTTCTCCACTCTATCCAAAACTAAAAAAAAAATTGTCTTTGGTTATACTTTGTTTTTACATTGACCATCTTGAGATACGTATGCAATCATAATGTGTAAAAAAACAAAAATAATTCTGATCACTTGCCCAGAGTAGTACAATGTTACTATGCTAACATTCTATTTGCTCTGGTCACAGGAGTAGAAAAAAAATTGTAAAAAAGTAATAAAATAATTATTAATATTGTTTTTTTTTAACATACTGTTGCCAGTCAGTGTCCCTGATCACCACCACAACAGTTATATAATGTCGCTGTACTGCATTGGTGAAAGTACAGTTGTGTTCAAAATAATAGTCAGACATCACTAACCTGATCAATCACTGTTTTTGGTAGAAATGATATTTTTACATGGCAAATAATTTACTAGCAGGTGTAGTAGAGTAATAGAAATCCAACAGACCCAACAGTCATGACATGCATGCTGCTGATTCTGTGTAATTTAATCACTAATTGAAAAGGGGCATGTTCAAAATAATAGCAGTGTGGAGTTCTATTAGTGAGGTCATTCATTCTTTGAAAAACAGGTGGCAATTATTGCCCTTATTTAAGGAAGGAAGGCAGCAAATGTTGTACATGCTGGTTACAGTGCATTTCTCTCTGAAATTCTGAGGAAAATGGGTCATTCCAGACATTGTTCAGAAGAACAGCGTACCTTGATTAAAAAGTTGATTGGAGAGGGGAAAACATATAAAGAAGTGCAGAAAATGAAAATGATAGGCTGCTCATCTAAAATGATCGCAAATGCTTTAAAATGGCAACCAAAACCTGAAAGACGTGGAAGAAAGCTAAAAACTACCATTCGAATGGATAGAAGAATAGCCAAAATGGCAAGGACTCAGCCAACAATCAGCTCCAGGAAGATCAAAGAAGGTCTAAAGTTACCTGTGAGTACTGTTACAATTAGAAGACGCCTATGTGAAGCCAAGCTATCTGCAAGAAGGCCCCGCAAAGTCCCACTGTTGAAAAAAAGACGTGCTGAAGAGGTTACAATTTGCCAAAGAGCACATTGACTGGCCTAAAGAGAAATGGCGCAACATTTTGTGGACTGATGAAAGTAAGATTGTTCTTTTTTGGGTCTAGTGGCCAGAGACAGTTTGTCAGACGACCCCCAAACACTGAATTCAAGCCACAGTACACTGTGAAGACAGTGAAGCATGGTTGCGCAAGCATCATGATATGGGGATGTTTCCCATACTACGGTGTTGGGCCTATTTATCGTATACTAGGGATCATGGATCAGTTTGAATACATCAGAATATTTGAAGAGGTCATGCTGCCTTATGCTGAAGAGGAAATGCCCTTGAAATGGGTGTTCCAACAAGATAACGACCCCAAACACACCAGTAAACGTGCAACATCTTGGTTCCAGACCAACAAGATTGACGTTATGGAGTGGCCAGCCCAATCCCCGGATCTTAATCCAATAGAAAACTTGTGGGGTGACATCAAAAATGCAGTTTCTGAGGCAAAACCAAGAAATAGAGAAGAACTGTGGAATGTAGTCCAATCATCCTGGGCTGGAATACCTGTTCACAGGTGTCAGAAGTTGATTGACTCCATGCAACACAGATGTACAGCAGTTCTCAGAAACAGTGCTTATACAACTAAATATTAATTAAGTGATTCAAAGGAAAGCAAAATCTTCAAACATTTTTCAGTTTATATAGTGAATGTTTGAGTTTGTAAAGAAGAATACAAACACTGCTATTTTTTTGAACAGTCTAATATTCACTTTTCTTCAATTTTTTTTAGAGGAACAATACAAATGATATATATTTTTCTTCATGTTTTGATTTGGAATAGAATGTGTAGTGTTCCCAATGCATTTGTGTGTATGGAAATAAAAGCTATTAGAAGGATTTTGAGCTTTTTTCACTTTTTTTCAACACACTGCTATTTTTTTGAACACAACTGTATGTTAAAAAAAATTGTCAAAAATGTTTTTTTCATCTCTTCATTTTCCACAAAATCATGACACAAAATTACAACTTCAAAAAACTCGCCATGCCTCTTATTAAATATCTCAGATTGTCTACTTTCTGAAAAGCGGTCATTTTGGGGCTATTTTTGGACGTCAAGAAATGAGATCAGCCGTCAGTACATCAGGATTTATCGATTTTTAGATATAAACCATAGTTTGTGGACTCCATAACTTTCCTACAAACTACATAATAAACACTGACTTGGGTTATTTTCACCAAAGCCATGTAGCAGAATACAGTTTGGCTTACATTTGTGTAGAGAGAAACGAAGAAAAACTAATTTTTTCTAAATTTTCAGTCTTTTTTTTCGTTTATAGTGCAAAAAAAAAAAACCCAGTGGTGATTAAATACCACCAAAAGAAATCTCTATTTGTGTGAAAAAATGTTGCATGACCGCGCAATTGTCATTTAAAGTGAAAGCTGAAAAATGACTTGGGTAGGAAGGGGGTAAAAGTGCCCGATAGGCAAGTGGGTAAAGTGGTAGTAAACTCTTCTTTAATACTTTTGCCTACAGGAAAGCTTATAATAAAGCTTACCTGTAGATAAAATGAATATCTGCTAGACATGCACCATTTTAGAAGACATTAGCTCTTTTTGATAGCTGGCGCATGCTCTCTGAAGAAATGGCATACCCGTGCTGTTCCTTCAGAGCACTGTGCTGTGGCCCGGGACTCTCATGTGCAAGAGTAATGTCATCACGCCTCGGCCAGTCGGATGGCTGGAGCTCATAAACCCAGAAGGAAGACCAGGTGGAGATGGAAGCTGGAAGTCAGCAGTGGCATTGTGTTGCTGGAGGGATTCGTTTTAAGTCAAGTCCTTCATAATGTGCTGGTATGCGATGTATACTAGCACATTATGACATTACCTTGCTGGAGATTTTTTTTTCCCCCGTGTTTTGCTACCCCTTTAATGAAATCTGCAGTATTTAGAAGCAACACATGATGAAAAAAGGTGAAAACAAGTATTTTATTTAAAATAGTAATTGGTTATGATACACAGTGTTTCAACAAACTAAAATAGGTGTCTGTTCATAAAAATATTGCTGTTTGTTTCGTTGCAAATAATCGCTGTAAATTGTCTATTATATTTGTTTCATTTGGTTGTCAGCTCCATCTAGTTACTATAAATCAATATTTTCTTGAAATACTTCAATCAGGAAAATACTGCATTATGGCCAATAATTGAAAATAAACATATTGGTCACATCACTGGGATTATTCACAACAGGTATGCGAATGCTGAGGCATTTACACAGCATTTTCTTTTTATAAATAGACCCTGTAGGGTTTCCATCTACTTATGGGTAAATTCAGAGTACTCAGTACTGCAGTTATGACTTCATGAAGCATCTGTCAACATTATTAAAGATATGAACAATTGAATAAGTTTTCTATGCATTGCTATTAGTCTTTAGAGATATCTGGATTTCTGTATTGTGAATGCATGCAATTGCATTGAGAAAAAATATATGGGAATGCATTGCAGATAGAGAAAAGGACTTTAAAATGTGCAGAAATTACATGCAAATGTACACACATTATGCCAGCCTTTACAAAATTCTCACTGTTGTGTGAAGTTTTTTAAGTTTTAGCATTCATTGACACTATGATATGATTTGAGCATAGTGCTATTATGGGCCATACTTTATTGTAGATGGATTGCAAAGTTCTTGTTTTCAAGCAAGACCGTATTTGTTCTTTTCAGACTTTTTTGTGGCAGAATTATGGTTTAATGCAAACTCCTGAAGGAATCATATCTCAGAGTCTGACACTGTATCATTAATGAAATGGCTTTCATTTCTGGTCCTTACACATATCCACATGTAACAGTCAAATATTTACTTTATCGTCTAAATCCTAATATACATTTAAACTTTGTTATAGCACATACAGCTTTTTGATAGAAGAGAGTCAGTATCAATAATATGTAATTGTCAAAATGGAGAGGAATTTTAAAAGCACTCTGTGAGCAATAAGGCATTATTTATGACTTTTTATGTTCCAGACATTGTTTCTTTTTAAGCATTTTCATTGCTTTGAGGCTTGTATAATGTTTTTAGCACAACAATTGATGAATACTGAAAGCACATTTCTAGTCTATTGTCATCATCTGGATATTTATTTGGATGCTGGCAACTTTATATATTGGTACCTGATACAACTTTGTATATATTGGTTCGTATGTTCCTAGATTTTGCTTTACTTTAGTAACATACTGGCTTCTGTATCTTAACTTGCTGATTTCTTTTAATAGATTTATCTGTTTAATTACATAATCAATAAACAAAGAACTGAATTTTCTGTTACCCTTATTATCACTTTGTGTGAGACAGCATGGCACTGTAACCACCTTATAGAGCTTAGTTCAATAATTTCAATACATTCCTAATAGCTTCTTCTCCATTATGTCCAGTTTGACTTTCAGTTGCTCTTCAGTGTTTAATGACTGCTGTTCAGAGCAACCGTCTTCTGAGAAAAAGATCTTGGATTGGAAATTTGAACGAGTGAATAAATTAGTTATTTTACTAAGCTAGACCCAAGGGTTGCTTAAAGTAAACCTACACTCTGTTTTAAACCTTTGATAGTAAACATGTCACTGGATGCCTGGTATTATCTTTATTAACCAGCTTCTTCCGAGCTCCTCTCTGATTCAGTTTTACTTTGATTTTTGGGTAGGTCAAGTGTCATCACCCTGTACATGTTTAAAATGAAGGACAGGTTTACTTTAAAGGGAATATGCCATCAAGGGAAGCATGCTTGGGCATCCAGCACTCTACTCATTAAAGTGGTTCTAAAGGCACCTTAATTCCTTCTAGGCATTAAAGTGGAACTTTAGGTAAAATAATAAAAATGGGCGAACAGGCAGGAACTTTATTGCAGAAGAGACATTCTTTGTCTCTTCTGCATTAAACTTACTTACCTTCCTGTCAGCCCCGTGTACAGTGAGCCACGCACGCTTACTGTACAAATTTGGCAATGCTGAATTTGACTGAATGTAATTTCCGCCCGGCCAATGACAGCAGCAGGAGATTGAGACCCAGATGTCAGCGGTCAGGCAAGGAGCAGAGGGACACTGTATCGCTAGAACTGAGTTGAGTATAGCTCTGCTTGAAGGTAAAAACAAACCTTCTGGGTGCAGCTCCCCCCTCAGCTTATACTTACCTGAGCCCAATCTCGCGCCAGCCATATACATCAGAGCCCGGGTCTCTCTCTCCTCGTTGGTTCACACATTTAAAAATTACAACCTTTAGAATATTTTAACCCATTCTACAATTGTCTAAATAAATGTTACAATGTGATAAAGCATTTTTTTTTCTGGCCGCAGCAATGTTGAGCAATTGTCATTAGTGTCCGGCGACAGAGCTTAACTAGGGACTTTTTCTGTATGCAACCTTTTTTTGCAACTTGCCTTGTAAATACTCCCAGCCGTAAATGTTCTAATAAGGAAACCTACTCTGCTGACTGCTATAAATGGTGGGATTTCACCGCACTTTAGGTAGATTTATGTTCACTTTCTGTCAGGGATAGGAAATTGTTTGAATTCCTCCGACAAACAGCAATGAAAACCTGACCAGGTATCCTTTATATACAAGCTACCAGAACCACAGACATTTTGCTGATAATTATTTTTGAGTGGAGGCACAGATTTAATAAGTTAAAGTTAATTCTACATTGTTTTTGTCTGCCTGCAAAATTTTGATCTTGACACACATACAACAGATTCTGACATACATACATACAATATATGCCAATTATGTTGCATACATTAGTTATCCTCATTCACATGTGAGAGGTGTATGAATAATTGTAAAGTTATCATTTGAGTTTAAAGCAAAACTGAGAGATTGCAAAGGTTTTAAGGGCAGGTTTTATTTTTTTTTATTTAAAGAAACCTGTTCTTCCAAACTACATATTATACTAGCCTTATCCATTGATAACAGACACCTTTTGGTATCTGCAAAACATTTAAATAAATTCAAGAGTGCCTTTGTGGTATGCTTGATGCCTCCAGATATTTCTAACTGGCTTCTAGATTTTCAGAAAATTGTAACCACATTCTGCATACACTGGACAGTGCCTGGTAGCAACAGAGGAGGTTAGTGTAATGTGTGGTATTATAAGTACAAGTATACCTTTTGAAAGCTAGTGATTCTTTTAGGTTGTTGAGCTCCAAAAATATTGTGTGTATTTTTTTTTAATATTGAAAATATGATACACCCATCTAAAGTTGGAGAAGTGTTGTTAGAACTGGCCTTCATAGAAGATATTCGACCAGAAAGCCATTCTCCAAGGTGGAAATAAAGCTAGATGACTTGCCTACACATATCACAGGGTTCAGAAAAATGTCAACAGGTGTTCTGGACTTATGAGTCAGTATTTGAAACTTTGTCTTTTAAAACATTGCAATTTGCTCTTTGAAAGGCTGAAGAATCACATATTGAAGAATAGCTTCATACAACAGTAAAGCACAGTGGAGGATGTCTGCATGGTTTGGGCCTTTACACAAATCAGATTAACTGACTTGCTCCATGTGGTACACAGGGATGAAACAAATCCTCCTACATAATCTGTACCTGTCTATTTGCAGCCTGCTCTCCTCTACAGCTATTCAAAGTTCATACATTATAAATCATGTCTGTGAAAATGAGGTGGGGTGATGAAATTCCACTCTGCAGAGCTCAGTGAGGAGAGCTCTGAAAGCTGATTGGAGGAAAGGAAACACCTCCTTTAACACAGCACACAGGACCAAAGCTGAGGCTGTCAATCTGCTAAAGGTCCCTCCCCTGTCACCATTTTTTTTTGGTGTTGAGACACAGGACCAGAGCTGCCTCTGTCAATCTGCTGAAGGTCCCTCCCCGTCACCATTTCTCTCTTGGTGTTGAGAAAACTTATCAGAAATTATTTGTGCTGATAGCAGAGGATTGAAGCATCAGACAGAACTGACACTTAGTGCTCTTAATTGAGACAAGCACACACTATTGAGGAATATGCTTTGTTCGTTATGTCTGAGGTTTACAACCACTTTAATCAAAATTGATGCCCCCTTTACTGCAGAGGAAAAAAATGGCAGATTCCTATACAGATTCTTGTTTATTTGTATAGTACCATGTCCAAGATAATAAAAAGAAATATCTGCAGTAAAAAAAGGAACAGGGGATACTACAGCAGATAGTATGGCTCCCACAGAACCCTGATTTCCGTACCATTGAACCATTCTGGGGCAAGGTCTTCAGAATTCTTGAAACGGCCAACTATACAAGAACCTTATTGAGAAACTGCATGCAAGTGCGTCTAATACAATTTCTGTTGTTTTGAAGGCAAATGGTGGTTACATTGAACATTGACTCATGTTTTTCTTTCCATCTACTGCATTTTGTAGATTTTTTGATTAATAAAGACATTCATTATTTTTTAAAGTATTCCCACTTTGCAGCATTTTTTCACACATTTTTACATTTTCATTACAAATCATATCCTCATTAATTTGGGTTTTGTATATATGCCTGTGGTTCTACTTTAAAACCTTTGCATGTAGTTTTCATTCGGATGTAGTTAAATTTCAGGGCATTGAGGTTTGAGGTCTAGAAAAACATTAAGACACACTTTGCTAACATGCTACATGCTGAATTCTTCTGTTCATTTCCTTTGCCTCTGTATTAAATAAAAACATAATAAAGCATACAGAAGACTTTTTCAGTTATGGTGTGTTACATAGGCTATGAATAAGCACCAAATCCACATAATAGCATTTCTACCTCTCTGGTGATCAAGATTAATGAAAGCATTCTTGGGTGCACCCTGAGTTCAATTATATATCACAGCCTGACTTTCCAGTGTTACAAAACCTTTGAAAAATTTGTATAACAATTACCCAAGTGCAGAAGAACAGATCTGAAAATGACTGCAGTGTAACTATAAACTTCTTTTTGTTCACATGGTAAAATGTATTGTTGTTTTGTAGCTTCTGTTAAAGGACCAAGAAACCTTAAATCTGACTTATGTTAATAAACTATGAATAAAATTTACAGATATATTTCTGGAACTTACAAAAAGTCATTATATTTGCCATGAAGCTGCAGTTGTAGGGAGGAATGTTACACACAGCAAATTTTCCCTTCAATAATCCTATTGAGAAATGCTTAAACTGGAACTGAGCTATATCTGAGCACCACAAACTGAAAATGCTATTCACTTCATTTTTGGTATTCAAAGTAAATTTTAAACATTTCTAGCCACAACCATCCTCAGTAAGGGCAAAAGATTCATGTAGCATTTACTTCCTGGAATCCATCAGCCTTTAGCTCAGGCATGCAAGCAAAAGGGTGTGCTTAGCAGACAAAGACTCTCCTCCCCTACTCCAAATGAAAGAAAAAAATGCTCATGAAGACTCCTGGGATGTATGACATCATTTTGGCCTAGACCATAAACCAGGAAGCAACTTCAGAAATGTAAAACAAAAAGTTTAAATCAAGTAAATACAATATACTGCATCTTCCCATCTATTTACTAATGGTAGACGCATAAAGATTAAAAATATTGTTGATTAAGAGGGTTTAGTTCTGCTTAAAGTCAACTTTTCCCCAGCCTGCCTTCCTGGCCTGAAATGCTAATAGAAAATGTTATATATAATAATATTGTAAACATTGGTGAAATACAAAATATACAGTGTTTTGCAAAAGTTAAGATTCTCCTATGTCCAGTAATCCAAATTTTCTTGTGATGTCATTGTGCACAGAGAGTGAGGTTAGCAGACCTGCAAAATCATTAGAAACCGATCATAATATGATCATATATAAACACTAAAGTAATGTAAAGGAGTCTAGCAACCAAAACGGGGGGGGGGGGGGAGGGGGGGCTTAGATTTTACTTCCTGTTTTTACAAAAATAGCTCATGGTATAATTACAAGAACTTCCTTTCCTTTTTATAGATTCATTTGTGAATTATGAAGTGCCAGTTTGACAGACAGGTAGTATGCAGAAGTCCTCTTACTACAGCCTCCCTTTATTGTATTCCTTCCTCACTGTTCCCAGTTGTATTCTCCAGGAATAAAACTTAGTTTTCATAGTAGGTGTGTTGTCTGAAAAATTAATCTGATCCACAATAGAGTTGCCCAGGTCAGTTCAAGGGCTGCCCTGTTGTGCATGTATACTTTTGTATAAAACATATTTGTTTATATCTATTATTATCAAGATTACTATCTCTTGTAGTCATCCTGAGGAAGCAGGTCCATTTCACGAAATGCAGGTGGATGAGGACCCCTTACACACATCTGAAAATCACATACTATGTGTTATACTGATAAATTACAGGGGAGTCCACTATGCTAAATATGGATTTTTAAATTTTAACAGTGGTGTGTACATGTTTTTATTCATTAATCTTATGTAAATAAAGATTGTAAAAATATTTTTAGTGTATCAGTCCTTATGTACCAGTAAGAGTCCACAGTGACCCCACCCTGGAGCTTTTCTGTTTGGTATGTAATCAGGATGTGGCACTTTTAAATGATGACTCCTCTGTATATTGGATAATAAGCTCTGTATATTGGATAATAAGTTGTACCTGTTTATCTGCTAGCATCTCTGTACATACTTTTAAAAACACAGATCAAAGGCTTTTTTCTCAGCTCCAGCAGGCTTCTGCACACTGCACCAATGAGAGAGGAGATATTGGTATAACCTGAGACCTGAGTGAAGGGAAAGGACACCCCCTCTCTAAACAGAATAATAGGGAAACCCGCACAGCTGAGGCTGCCAATCACCTGCTGTGTGCTGACGGAGACAGGGTGGGCTGTCACCAGGGATTCTGTGATGTCAAGTTAGACTGTCAGAAGTGAATCCTGCAGAGAGGCAAGATCAGGGAGGAACCACACTAGCTGCCTTGGATTGAGGCTAGTACACACTATAGAGGCTTATGCTTTGTTTATTTTTCATTTCAGAGATTTGCAGTTTCTTAAACTCTACTACTTAGATCCTCTTTTTACACAGATCCATAGCCTCCAATCTTTTATACTCTTAGACTCCTTCCTCGGCGTATTAACATCAAGGATTGTCTAGTTGCCTGTTTTACGAGTTGAGAAAATAATTCTACTCTTGCCTTCTCAAAGACCTAGACTTTGATACTGGTTGTCTCCATTTGCTGTCTTAGTACTGGCAATGGGAGCATTTGCTGTGTTCTTCGTACTTCCCTTATGTGTTTGTTTCCCCTTCACATACGGTCTGTAGTTGTCCTTACACTTGCTTAACTCTCTCACCATACATATTCAGTTATATGACTGCTGTACAGACTTTGCCCAGATATCTCCCACCATTTCTGATTCCCTGATACTCACCAGTTAGGCACATTGCAACTTATCTTATCTGTGGAAATGCATATCCCTTCCCTATACTCTGCAATCTATCAAGTGAGGTAGTTCCTACCTAGTGTAATAATAGAGAGCCCCATCCTCAACATAGTTTCCATTCTTCATCCTGAAACTTCTCCCATTTGGAATTGCCAAACACATAGCCCTTGGTGCCCTGCAGGTCTTGGCTAGGCCCAGTATATCTTCTTCTTTACACCTTGGCTTTTGCAGTCTTTGTGCATCCTCTTATGTAAGAAGTTGCTCTTTGTCACCTGCTGCAACTTCCTATGCCCCTTTTGTGCCTTCCTCTGGTACTTTTGCCCATGCAGAACCTCCCTTTGTGCTTAACCTGTTGACCTCAGGAAGATTTACCCCCCCCCCCCTTGTGACCAGGCCATTTTTTTCTTTTTGGCACTACATTACTTTAACTGACAATTGCACGGTCATGCAACACTTTACACAAATTAAATGTACATATTTTTTTTTAAACAAATAGAACTTTCTTTTGGTGGTATTTGATCACCACTGGGTTTTTTATTTTTGCGCTATAAAAAAAAAAAAAGAATGAAAATTAAAAATAGATATTTTTTACTTTCTGCTATAAAACATGTCCAATAAATTGAGTCATAAATTTAGGCCAATATGTATTCTGCTCCATATTTTTGGTAAGAAAAATCCCAATAAGTGTATATTGATTGGTTTGCGCAAAAGTTATAGCATCTACGAACTATGGTGTATATATACAATGGATTTTTTATTTATTTTTATACTAATGATGGCGGTGATCAGTGACTTATAGGAGGATTTAGATAGTATGGCGGGCAGTATGAGACTATTTGACGTTTTATGGGAATCAGTGACACTAATACAGTGATCAGTTCTAAAAATATACACTGTCACTGTACTAATGACACTGGCTGGGAAGGGGTTAAACATCTAGGGTGATCAAAGGGTTAAATGTGTGCCTGACTAGTGTTTATGTATGTACTTTGAAGTGCTTTCACTAAGGGATGTGCCAGTTTTTATTCCCTGCTGTGAAGGGAAAAAAAAACGGCTCATCCCTGATGAGAGGACAGAGCTCTGTATTGTTTACATTGATAGAGCTCTGCCCTGTCTTCCTTTTCGCCAGTGGTTGCCAGTGGTCAATCATTGGCCAAAACCCACTGATCGGCTTTTGCTGTGACTAATCACAGTACAGCTGGTGCGCCCCCTACCGAGAAGTGCTGGATCATGTACTAGATACGTCATCCGACACAGGAGAGCCACTCTGCCGCCGTACTCCTACATGGAGTGGCCAGCAAGCAGAAGGGTTGCTTCTTTAAAAGGATATCCGTAAGAACAAGAAATGGGGAAACCAGTCCTTGTTTCCCTGGGGCTTTCTTTATTACCTTCTGTAGGAATGTCATTCTCCCTTC
Organism: Staurois parvus; assembly: GCF_062004578.1. Lineage (NCBI taxonomy): Eukaryota > Metazoa > Chordata > Amphibia > Anura > Ranidae > Staurois > Staurois parvus. Next base: position 196,762 of record NW_028318154.1, read on the forward strand.
CCATGTCCTACCTTGAAGGGTTGTTAAACAATCATGATTCACCTATGGGTTGGGTCAGGACTGTCCTCTAGGGCTGCCTGCCATATATACCCTTACAGGCTGACCCCTCTTTGGGAATTTTGGACCACATTTTTTTCTGCCAGCTGCCCCAGGTCACTCAAATTGGAAGGGTTCCTATTCCCATATGCTGTTTAGAGATCTCTCCACAGGTGCTCTATGAGATTGAGATCTGGCCAGGTTAGTACTCTCCGGTGGTTTGTCTTAAACCATTTCTGTTTTTTTTTTTTGTGTGTTTTGGGTCATTGTCCTGCTGTAAGATCCATGACCTCTGATGGAGACTCAACTTTCTGACATGGGGCCCTACATTGCACCTCAGAATTCTTTGGTAGTCTTCAGATTTCATAATGCCATGCACATGGTCAAGACATCCAGTGCCTGAAGCAGCAAAGCAACTCCAAAACATTAGTGAACATCCACCATGTTTGACTGTAGGGACTGTATTCTTTTCTTTAAAGGCTTCATTGTTTTTTCTGAAAACAGAATGATTGGCTTTACCAAAAATCTGTACTTTTGCTTTGTCTGTCCACAGCACGTTCTCCCAAAAGGGTTTTGGTTTCCTCAGATAAGTTTTGGCAAACTCCAATCTGGCTTTTTATGTTTCAGTGTCAGCAGTGGGGTCCTCCTGGGTCTTCTACCATAGCATCACTATTCATTTAGATGGTGACATATAGTGTGATCTAACAAAGTTGTTCCCTGTGCCTGAAGGTTAGCTTGACTTTGTCTGGGAGTTGATTGAGGTTCTTTAGCCACCATTCAAGTAATCCTTCACTGCAATCTTTGATCAGTTTTTCTCTTTCATCCACATCCAGGGAGATTATCTACAGTGCCATGGGCTGTAAACTTCTTGACAATGTTGTGCACAGTGGACACAGGAACATTAAGATCTCTTGAGATGGACTTGTAATCTTGAGATTGTCCATGCTTTTCTACAATTTTTGTTCTCAAATCCTCAGACAATTGTTTGCTGTTCTTTCTCTTCTCCACACACAGAGACACACAACAGAAAGGTCAAGTCACTTTTCAGCTTTTAAACTGGTTGCTGGTGTGATTTCTATATTGTCAGCAGCTGTTAATTGATACAGGTGAGTTTTATTACAAATTGCAGAAGCATCACAAACTTGGAATGTAATAATTTCTTCCAATTTTGAGAAGGTGACAATAATTTTGTCCAGTCCATTTTTGGAGTTTTGAGTGGAATGTGTCAGATTTGGCTTTTTGTTTCTCCACTTTTTTGTGTCATACCAATACAAACAAACGAAATAAACATGAGAATGGCTATCATTTGTAATTGCAACTATTCTCTGGGCGAAGTGGGGAATTATCTGACCGAAATGCAGGGGAAGCTGATACTTACTGACAGGAAGAAATAATGAAGTACCACAGCACTCACAGCGCTGTGGTAACTCATTGAGAACTACAAACCGACAGCCGATAAGGCTGTTGAGACTTGTAGTTTCTCATTCATGCAACACTGTGAATGAGAGACATGGCTGGGTGATTAGAGCCCCGAATGGCCGCATTTTCTTTAGTGTGACAGCTAGCAGAGGGAGAAGATCCCTTGCTAGCTGTCAAAATGGGGGATCGTGAAGGAGCAGGGGCCGGTCATTTCAAAATATGTTACACCATGAATATGGGTGTAACATGTTGTCAAAGGTCAACTTATCCTATAAGTCAAAACAGACATCAATTATATATCGATAGATCAGTGGTGGTCAATTTAGTGAACATAGGATGCCACAAGTGTGACCCCTAACATGAAGAGAGGGCCACATAATCGTTTTTATAAAGTTGTGTTGCGTTAACTCACAGGAAAATGTCCTGCCCACTTGCCTGGAGCATAACTGACAAGCTTTCCCCATACTTTCTTCTTGAGAAGTTTTCTCAAGCAAGTGCAATGAAGAGAGAGAAAAGTGCCATCTGGCGCTTTGCTAGATGCTATGCTGGCTGGCTTTGAAGAAAGGAAGGGTGCCCTCTCCAACCTCACAGCTAGGTTTAGCACATAGCAAGATGGGACAGAACACATTAATAAAGTTTGAAGTAAGACTTCTATTTTAAGCTTTGATGTTTTTGGACTAGAGGCTTATTTTACTTTAACTTGTATCCAGAGTAAACTTGTGAGTTTTACCAGTGATATGAAGTTGAAATTGCATTTGTAAAAAAAAATTGCTGTTTTACAGATGAAGATCATTTTATCAACACGTTTCTGCCGTGAGAAGTGCAGTAATATAAATAACAGGCACCATTTGATCTCTTGTAAATCTTTGTCTGTGAAGTGTAAACTGTGTTCATGTTAATGCTATGTTTCAGCCAAGAAGGCAATTCCAGTGTGCCATTTTAGAAAATAGCATTGCTTACAGCTAATCTCAGAAAAGATTATGGGTTCTGAAGATGTTCTGTGAACTGATCACTGCCTTCATCACATATTCATCTTTTTAGGTAATAAAACTCCTTGTTGAATTTAAAAGTCTTCAGAGCTAGACTCATAGTTTGTATTTTTTCTATCTTTTCTGTGCGGTTCTCATTAAAGTGAAACTGGTTGCATCTAAATCAGAAAATGCCATCTTTTATATGATATTGCCTGTTGTGTTGTTCCCCAGAGACTCCCACTTCTATAAAGCCTTGGACTTTATGAAACTCTTATTTATCAGTATCTTGTGCTTTTTTTCCCCTCCATAAAGCCCTTTCATGCTGTTACATTTTTTTCAGTGTTCACTTGTAGAAGTTTTTTTTCTTGGTAACAAGTACCAATAGTTCACGCACATAAAAATGTAAGTATTTGTATCAAACAAGGTACACATGTAAATAAGGTACAGCTAAATGTAATAAAAAAACAAAATAATGTCAACAATGGTGGTGGTTGCTGAGATAATGTATCTCCAGGACATATGCTCAGGAGTTACTTCATCATTGACTGCCCAATGGAGACTGAGTTCCAGCAGAGAGCGTGCACCTTCCATTGCTGTAAGAGGGCAAATCCAGAGGTAAGTGTGCCATAATGTGTACGGTAACTGTGTATACACGACCAACCCCAGTAGAGTTGCAACTTTGTAAACCCTTTCATATACCCATTGAAATTTCAAGCCTGTGGTGATACACAGAGATGAAACTAATCCTACATAAGTTGTACCTGATTATTCACAGCCATTTCTCCTGTACAGCCTCCTAAAAAACACAGATCAAAGGTTATTTCTCAGTTGGAAGCAGGGGACAGGAATTTGATGTCACACACACTGCAGAGCTAGAGCACAGAGCTCAGTGTAAGGACACCCCCCACCCCAACCACACAGAGTTACTGTATTTTACTCAAGGTAGTACCTAGGGCTAACAATATGCTAAACCAATTTTGCTGAAAGAACCTTTTTCTAAATGAAAACAAAAAGTTATGGCCTGTAAATGGCTACAGTCAGGACAGCGCACTAGTACTAATAGCAGTGAGTAGAGACTACCACTATAAACATGTGTTCAGCAGCCACATACACCACCTTTGAGAAAGTTGGGAGGCAATAATAAACTGCATCAGACTTATTATATGTGTTACTTAGCAATTGGCGGTGTATCTTGTATGTAAGTGTACAGCTTCAAAACTATTGGCAGGAGCTCAGTTTATTTGTACCCCCATGCATATCAAAGGACATACAGTTGTGTTCAAAATAATAGCAGTCAGACATCACTAACCTGATCAATCACTGTTTTTGGTAGAAATGATATTTTTACATGGCAAATAATTTACTAGCAGTTGTAGTAGAGTAATAGAAATCCAACAGACCCAACAGGCATGTCATGCATGCTGCTGATTTTGTGTAATTGAATCACTAATTGAAAAGGGCATGTTCAAAATAATAGCAATGTGGAGTTCTATTAGTGAGGTCATTCATTCTTTGAAAAACAGGTGGCAATTATTGCCCTTATTTAAGGAAGGAAGGCAGCAAATGTTGTACATGCTGGTTACAGTGCATTTCTCTCTGAAATTCTGAGGAAAATGGGTCGTTCCAGACATTGTTCAGAAGAACTGCGTACCTTGATTAAAAAGTTGATTGGAGAGGGGAAAACATATAAAGAAGTGCAGAAAATGATAGGCTGCTCAGCTAAAATGATCGCAAATGCTTTAAAATGGCAACCAAAACCTGAAAGACGTGGAAGAAAGCGAAAAACTACCATTCGAATGGATAAAAGAATAGCCAAAATGGCAAGGACTCAGCCAACAATCAGCTCCAGGAAGAATAAAGAAGGTCTAAAGTTACCTGTGAGTACTGTTACAATTAGAAGACAAATATGTGAAGCCAAGCTATCTGCAAGAAGCCCCCGCAAAGTCCCACTGTTGAAAAAAAGACGTGCTGAAGAGGTTACAATTTGCCAAAGAGCACATTGACTGGCCTAAATAGAAATGGCGCAATATTTTGTGGACTGATGAAAGTAAGATTGTTCTTTTTTGGGTCTAGCGGCCAGAGACAGTTTGTCAGACGACCCCCAAACACTGAATTCAAGCCACAGTACACTGTGAAGACAGTGAAGCATGGTTGCGCAAGCATCATGATATGGGGATGTTTCTCATACTACGTTGTTGCGCCTATTTATCGCATACCAGGGATCATGGATCAGTTTGAATACATTAGAATACTTGAAGAGGTCATGCTGCTTTATGCTGAAGAGGAAATGCCCTTGAAATGGGTGTTCCAACAAGACAACGACCCCAAACACACCAGTAAACGTGCAACATCTTGGTTCCAGACCAACAAGATTGACGTTATGGAGTGGCCAGCCCAATCTCCGGATCTTAATCCAATAGAAAACTTGTGGGGTGACATCAAAAATGCAGTTTCTGAGGCAAAACCAAGAAATAGAGAAGAACTGTGGAATGTAGTCCAATCATCCTGGGCTGGAATACCTGTTCACAGGTGCCAGAAGTTGGTTGACTCCATGCAACACAGATGTACAGCAGTTCTCAGAAACAGTGCTTATACAACTAAATATTCATTGATTCAAAGGAAAGCAAAATCTTCAAACATTTTTCAGTTTATATAGTGAATGTTTGAGTTTGTAAAGAAGAATACAAACACTGCTATTTTTTTGAACAGTCTAATATTCACGTTTCTTCAATTTTTTTAGAGGAGCTTCACAAATTTGATATATTTTTCTTCATGTTTTGATTTGGAATAGAATGTGTAGTGTTCCCAATGCATTTGTGTGTATGGAAATAAAAGCTATTAGAAGGATTTTGAGCTTTATTCACTTTTTTCAACACACTGTTATTATTTTGAACACAACTGTATGTAAGAAAGACCAGTGAGCGCTTGAAAATCGTACAGCAGCAAATTGCACTGAAAAGGAACCTGTAACCTTCAAATAGCATATGTGATAAGGGAATGCAGCACTATAAATTCAACCAATATAAGGAAAATGATAAAAATATAAGATTACGTAAAGTGCCAAGTGCCAAAGTGCCCTTAGCATTAGTTCAGTACCAACGATCCTTAAAACTGCTTCTATCACCCCGGTACCAAAAAAACCCAACATGGCTCTGGACAATTTAAACATCTTTTGCCCCATATCTAACTTACCCTTCCTTGCTAAGATCCTCAAATGAGTTGTGATATCTCAAATACATAACCACCTGGCTTTAAATAACTTATTTGAACTCCTCCAATCTGGTTTTCAGCAACTGTACAGCACAGAAACTGCCTTGGACCACAATCTTTTACTCTCTCACCTTGAAACCATATTTGGAGTCTCAGAATTGGCTCTGAAATGGATTGTGATATCTTCCTGATCGCTGTCACTTTGTTTCTCTTGGCGTATTTCAGTCTGACATCTGCCCCGTCAAGTACGATGTTCCGTTTACATGTTTCCAGTTGGCCAACTGCTTAGATCACATGGGCTCAATTATCGGCACATCTTCACTAAACCGGATTCTACTTTGGCTGCTTCTCTCCTAACTGTATTTGTGATATAAAAACTTGGATGACCCATAATTTCCTGCAATTAAACTGTGACAAGACTGAAGTCATGCTTATTGGCATCCCCCAATCAATTGTGTAAGGCCAGTCCTGGTAGCCTACCTATCGATGGCACTGTAGTTTGAGCTTCAGTCTATATTGAAAAATCTAGGGGTGGTATGTGATGCTAGTTTAACCTTTGAACCACATGAACAAAGTTATCAGAACATCTTTTTTCTACTTAAGAAACAGCTCGGCTACTCTACTCACTGGTGTACCCAAATCCACTATTAATTGACTTCAATATGTACAAAATTCTGTAGCCAGCATCCTCACTAGGTCTGGCAAAAGTGACCATATTTCTCCTATCCTGGAGTCCTTGCACTGGCTACCTGCCAGGTTTTACATAGACTCTAAGATCCTTTTGCTCACCTATAAGGCTCTTTCATGGCTTGGCACCCCATTAGCTATCTGAACTTTTATCAACTTGCTTCCCCCTCATAATCTCTGCTCCTCAAATCCTGGACTTGTGTGTGTGTGTCCCCTACTCACATACACTCGATAGGAGGCAGAGCCTTCTCCTCCTATGCTCAAAAACTCTGGAATTCACTTCTTAGGAACATCAGAGAGTCATCTTCTCTAAACTCATTCAAATCTAATATAAAAACTTTTTTTCTTTAGACAAGCTTTCACTTAATTGTCCTTTTTTTCCTTTGTTTTATCCTGTGTATTTTTTCTGTTTTCTTTGTAAAGTGCTTTGAGAAGCTACCTTTTAAAAGCACTTTGTAAAATAAAGCTTAATACTAATATACTGGAAGGGAAAGCACAGGACACAACTTCGGAAAGTGGTAAGATTACACACCTAGTATGTCTACTGTCTAGGAATATAAATGTTTGCTGGTAGATTGGGGGCCTTTAGCTTTGCAGTGAATCCTTGTGAACTTTGCCATACAGTATTATCTGTATAATATCTGAAATATTATCTGAAGATCAAATTAGATTGACTATACCTGAATAAAGACTGTTTAGCAGTGTATTTATCAGAGATTCACTTGGAATTTGTGCAGTGAACATTCACCTGAAGATTCAATAGGATTCGCCGATATATTGCTCTGTTTATAATTTAGGCAGCTGATGAGTAAATCTTGAATATACAAATGTTATTTAAAAGTTTAGAGCACAGAACAGGTTTTTTTTAGTCTTTCTGGTTGAATGTTTGGTTAAATAATTGGGCAAATCTTGTTAAATAACGTGATTTGTTCTGCAAAATACTGCATGCCAGTTACTACGCGCATGAGATAATGCACAATAGCAGTTTCAAAGGGTTTTTTGAAGTGTATGCCACCCCAAAATATCAGATCTACAAAAATTGAGTTGGGCTATTCAAATACTTTTTCATGAACATAGTCTACAGTGTTCGAATTTGGTGTGTAGCTGCTACATACTTGGTGATACTTCCAGTTTTCTTTGCTTACTGTTTAAAGCAGATCTGTATTGGCGTGGTCAGTTTGCATCCCTGGACCGCTGATAGGAGGTATCTGTATCTCCTGTCATCACTTTGTTGATGAGACGCCCCCTCACAGCTTGGTGACAGCAACTCTTCTCTATTACTTCCTATAGAAGGAAGAGAATTGCGTTGCTCTCACCTGTACACAGAGCGGATGTCACTCAAGCTGAGAGGGGCCATGTAAGAAGCTTCTCACATGTGGAGCACTGGGATGCACTGTATACAGATGGGAGAATAATATTCTCCCCCCTTTAGGCAGAAATGGGAATGGAAAAGAGCTGTTGCTACTTAAACTAGGAGGAGATGTGTCAGCAGCTTCTTTCATGAGGAGTGTTGGACAGCGGTTTCCCATTACCACTGTTGCCTATAGTAGGGAGAAAATTGTTGAGTGGGCAAGGAAATGAAGCTGGAAGCTTCCTCCCATCCCATGTGCTCCTCCCATCCCTTTTTACAGCTTTATAGCTTGAGTGGCAGCAGCTTTTTGACTGTAAGTTACCAAGCATCGTTTCAAGTCTCTGCCCCCAGCCCTTGGTAATGTGGGGAAAAGAAGGAAATGAGCAGTCATGTGACCATCAATAATAATGTCAAAATAAGGTATTTACAAGGTTGTTTCATTATTTTCAACAATAATACATGTTTAGTAAAGTTTTTAAGTTTTGTGTAAATTAGGGTATGATTGTATTAATACTTTAATTGTAAGATAGGAAAAGAGCCAGTACAAGCTTTAATTTGAATTTGTGTCCCTGGATCTATTAGCTCAAGGTTTCCTCTGCAGCAACACATATCGTGGCGAGTGTGAATTTATGCCTCTGACCTAAAAATTTGTGAGTTCTAAGGGCTTTTTTTCCTCATTCCATTGCTGTGTTCCTGCTTATTATTCGCATATGTGCACATTTTACCATACCATCTTCTAAGTTACTCGCTGAAGATCATCTACATAATGAAAGGAGATCATTATCATTTGATTTAGACTATCATGTTCACTTGCAGCAATGTAAATGCTAGAAATTAGTATATATATTCCAAATGCTGGGTATCAGGTAAAGGAATGGAATGAGAAATACTTAAAAAGTTCACCTTTTGTAACATGTTACATGTACATCCAAATTCAGGGCGTAACATGTTAACGATGCACCAGCCTCACCCCCCCCACCCCGATCCCCCATTTTGACAGCGAGCGAGAGATCTTCTCCCCCCCGCTCGCTGTCACAATCTTAAAAAAAAAGTGACCATGAGAGGCCCCCACCCACCCGCGTAATTCATTCACAGTGTCCTGTGAATGTGGAAGCTATACAACAGCTTGTAGTTCTCAATGATCTACCAGGACGCTGTTGAACACTCTAGGTAACTCATGGAGCTTCCTAATGTAACTGCCTGCCCATTTCGGAGGTACAGTTAGACAGCTACGCAGTCTGCAGGACCATGGTACTACAATGCTTTACAAGCTACAGTGCCTTGAAAAACTATCCATATCCCTTGATATTTTCCAAATTTTGTCATGTTACAACCAAAAATTTAACTGTATTGTATTGGGATTTTATGTGACAGACCAACACAAAGTAGCACATAATTGTGAAGTGAAAGGAAAATCATAAATGGTTTTCAAAATTTTTTTACAAATATCTGAAAAGTGGCAACACTTACCAAATTGTGAAACATTCATGAGCGATTCTGAGAACATTTATATCTTTAGAAAAAATTCACTTTGTGTATTAGATTATCATAATTTTGAAAGCTTTTATTTCTTTTTATAGGTTATACGGATACATTTTTGAGCCACTTAAAAAGACTCTTACCAGGACCAAATCTCATGTTAAACACTTGCAACACTAGTGCATGTTGTATTCTCACATTTTCTTTCTTTTAAATTATTTTCCTTTCTCTAAGCCTTCAAAGTTGCATATGGATCTGACACATCCTGGTGTGTCAGATACCTTTCAGTGCTGGTCCCAGCTTCAGCTTTTCTCCTCCCTGCTACTCTGTCACTGCTGTGGTTTATTGTGGAAGAGCACAAAGAGAGTAAGAGTCAAGGAATTTTCAAGCCGAAGGTTCTTAGAATGCTTGCATGACCTGCTCCATTGTGAGAGCCACTGGATATTCCGTAAGCTCATAAAGCCCATTCCCCCTCCCTGACACACACACACACACACACACTTATTATGTATTTTCTCTGAGATGTTGCTGTTTTTTGTTTTTTTTATTTCCTATGATGGCAACTGACTGCAATAATAAAGAAGTGACACTAACTTTTCCAAACTACACTAAAACTTTTTTTGCGGTTTATGTTACCCTTGAAGAGATTCCTTTCACTTTTTATCTCAATGACCACACAGGAATTAAGAGCAAATCTCTCCATTGGGAATACAAGCAGCTATAGAAACCTGACAGAGCTACTCTTTTTTTCAAAACAAAAGAAAAAGTTTTGCTGGAGTTTTAAAACTATCAAATATTATATCAACTTTTTTTTTCTCTGTGTCTGCACATTTTCTCATGTTTCTTTCTTATTCCACACTTCTACCAGAGCAGGAAGTTTTTTTCTTTCTGGGCTAGAAAATTGTATTTATCAATTCCCTAAACTATAATCTTTTACTTTTGGTGTAGTATAAATGGTGTGGGAATTAATGCATTGTTCACTTGTCAGCTTGTTACCAACCTAATATACAGTGGCCTGTCAAGCAAGAAGTGCTTAAAGTTACATTCTAAACCTTTGAAGTCAAATTAAAGTTCAGAGGTGCCGAAAATGCTGAATTCTACAAGTTAAAAGTTCTGGCAAGAGCAGACACGGGCATAAAAGAACATGAAAAATCCTTTCTGCTGGGGAAAGAAAAAGCTATTATATTATTGTAGCTTTACGGCTTTGAAATATGGGACATCTTTCCCTTGGTCAAAGGGAGGCAATGTTGACGCTAGCTGGGAAATTAACCACCGCTGGCAGAAGAAAGTAAGATTCATCTGAGCAACTAAGCAATTTGAAAACATCTAGAGCACATTTTAGATTGAAGTAAAAATATCAACAAATGCAGTTACAAGGTTGACAGTGTGAAATTGCAAACAGTAAAAGAACTTTTATCTTCACAGAACCAAATGGTTTCCCGACACATGCCCAGGGAAATACTATTTTATGTATCTGCGAACTATATATGAGTTAAGAGAAATATAAGTCAATGCATTTCTATGTTTCCATTTATTCTTTAATACTAAAAGTGCTATTTATTTAATTAGTTGTGAAGTACATGGCTTGGGCCAAGCTAAGTTGCACGGCGCAATTTTTCCAAAACCTGGTGCTCCTGGCTGCATTTCACCATGAAACAAAAACTAAGAACATTTAAAAAAAATAGAAGAATACAACTGTGGTGGTGCAATGGTAGGTGTTCAGACTATTATTTCATAATATAGAGCTAAATAGAGAGCTAGAACTAGACTTAAAGGCCAGTAATCCATTATACCTCCTGCCCTTTTTCCATACCACTCCAAAGTACCATCCTTTTCTAATATAGGAGCCTGACATCATCATGTAGCTGATGAAGCGGAGAGAGGTGGGCACTGTTCAATGTCTACACTAATGCAGAATCAGTGCTGTGCAACTAAACCATAATTAATGCCATGTTACAGTTAGAGCTGTGTCTTTCTATTAAACTGAGCCTAAGGTTCCTTTCACACGGAGTGCAGTCCACTCTGATCAGCAGGGGATCAGTGAGCAGATTCCCTGTTGATCGCAGCCAAATAGGACAAATGTCAAATCCTTGCTTGTTGAGTTTCTGCCCAGCGGACACAGATGGACCGCAGTCATCTCTTTTGGAGGCCTGGTGTAAATGGACCAAATGGCGGCCTGGTGTAAATGCTGTCCGTTTACATCAGGTTACCTGCAATATGGTCCACAAAAATGGAAAATGATTGCATAATTTTCTATTATTTTTTCCAGACCAAGAGGGACCCTGAGGTAGGTGGGTGTAAGTGGACAAAAGTCTGTTTACATCTGCCTGTCCATATGGCTCCATGGACCTTTCCGACCTTTTCCGCCTGAAAAACTGACAGACCTGATTGGAATGACTGCATGAAAGGGGCCAAAGTCAAGACTTCAGTGGCATTTTGCTAAAAGAGTGCAATCTTTTTGAAGTGTTTTGCTTTTAACCACTTGCCTACCAGGCACTTTTATCTCCTTCCTGCCCAGGTTAATTTTATAATTTCAGCGCTGTTACACTTTGAATGACAATTGCAGTCATGCAACCCTGTACCCAAAAAAAATTTTTATCACTTTTTTTGAGACAGTTAGAGCTTTCTTTTGGTGGTATTTAATCACCACTGGGTTTTTTTATTTTTTGATTAACAAACTAAAAATGACTGAAAATTTGGGAAAAAAAAGTTTTTTCTTAGTTTTTGTTATACAATTTTGTAAATAAGTATTTTTTTCTCCTTCACTGATGTGCGCTGCACTGATGAGGCACTAGTAGGTGGCACTGATGAGGCACTGGTAGGTGGCACTGATGGGCATTGACAGACATCACTTGTGGGCATTGACAGGCATCACTGATCGACACTAAAAGGCAGCACTCATATATGACACTGATTGGAACCTTTAGGTGGCACTGATAAGTGGCACTGACTGGCACTGATAGGTGGCACTGATAGTTGGCACTGAAAGGAAGCTCTGATGGGCACTATGTGGCATTGATGTGCACTGGTAGGCACCTTTTATGTGGCTCTGATAGGCACTGGTATGTGGCATTGATGGGCACTGACAGGTAGCATTGATGGGCATTGACAGGGCTACACTGATCATCAGGGCACTGATGATCAGAGTAGATGTCACCTCTAAAGACTGCCGATTACCAGCTCTCCTCCCCTCACGTGCTGTCAGCGTGAGGAGAGGACTGCCGATAACTGGCATTTCCTCGTTTACATGCGATCAGCTGTGATTGGACACAGCTGATCTCATGACAGAGCCAATGGCATCAGATATTTACTCTGATCGGTGATCCGCTGTGTCCCAGGGACAAAGCACACCACCGATTGCCACGCGCCCCCAGGGACGCGCATGTGCAGTTTGAGTAGGAGGATGTCATATGATGTCCTCCCAGAACAAGAGAACCGCTGCCTGTCCATCATTTTGCCTTATATGGTGGGCGGGAGGCGGTTACATATTTAGAGGGGTTCCATTTTACCCATAGACTTACTATGGGGCATCCGTTGTCTGCTGTTCCCCCTCTCCCCTGAAGCTGGAGCTGTTTTACCATGTTGGCTCCATTTCGGACAATGTACTACATAGGTATTTTTTGCAATAGTTTGCTTGCAAGCATTATTTATTGGAGTCAAACATGAGAGGTGTAGCAAACATATACAATATCACATTACAAAGCTATTGCAACAGCATATAAGATGTATAACGCCGACAATGTGTGCAGATAAGTAGTACTCATTAACAGTTACAAATCATAAAAAAATTCCATACAGTAACAACCAAAAATCATAAATGCTATTCAAGGAGAAAAAGAAAAAATGTAAGAGAGACAGAGGGTATAAAGGAGGTTCAGTACTAGATAAGATAAAAGGCATGTAGGAATATACAGTCATATAGACCTGGGTTTTTAAGGCCAGCGGGAGTCAGATAAACCTATATATCTAGGTCGGGAAATAGGTTCAGTTATAAAGGGTTACTATTTCCTGATTCAGGGATGAGTACAAAAATCCAATTTCTTGTGAAAATTAAGTCATTGATAGTAGAAAAAATCCTCTCCATAAGCTTCAGAGATTCAATTCTAGACCAGACTTGTGACCATGGAGCAACTTGCGATAACCAATTTAAAGGTATGACCCACTACACAGCGCTAAATAAAGTGTGGGATATAAGTATTTTATAGTTTTGCATTTAGTTAGAGGTGTACTAGAAGTTTGGCTTTTGCTGTAAGTGTGCCATCCTGTCACCCTCTTTCCAAACTCTACTGGCTGTAAATGAAAAAAAAAAAAAAAGCTGGTATGCTGGTTTCCAAGCCCATTCCTCACACTTAAAACAATCGGGTATTTACATGCCTACTATTCTAAGCATATTGTTTTGACATTGCATGTCTTCCTCAATATCTTTTATCTATGTATGTATTGGTCTATGTATATACTTCACTTTAAAATCTGTTTTCCTTTCATGTCACAAACCAGGTTGATTCAGCCAGTCCCCCTTTCCTTTGTGTAAACTGTCCATGGCAAGCGCAGGAACAGATCTGTACTTTCCAAGTCAGTTTGAGTCCACAGACTTGCTGTATGGGGATACAGGATGCTGTGCCAATGTACAGTGTGCCTGTATCTTCTATAGTCCGTTTCGCTGCCATGTCCCCCTGCCAGCCCTGTCTTGTTGATTGACAAGAGCTCCAGCTAGAACCTTGCTGTCAAATCACAGCGGCAGCTTGTAGCTCCTACAGGCATAGTCTTCTGGAATACTGCATTAATAGAAGAGGAACATAGGTGACTTGATGTAATCAAGTGCCCGCCCCCTGCTGACTTGAAAATGATTGGTATGGTTATGTAATCAAGCAGTAAAACATGAAAATAGGATTGTATTTTTTAAAAACAAGCTGTAATATTCCCCACATGATATGTACTTTTTTTTATCTACTTTTTTTTTTTTTTTTGGGATGAGAAGTGCATGAAGCTGGTTGCTGGTCAACATTCATGATAAGCAGTCAGACTCTTGCACCACTGGTATAAGATTAATTATTCAGTAAGGATAGCCATCTAGTATTACTGTCTCCCACATGATAATGTTTGTCTTGTGGGATTGCTTTTAAATCATAATTGCTGTTGGGTATTTACAGTTCTGAGAAACGTTTGTGTACCCTTGGAAAATATTTAGATTTCTGTAAGGATGGCTCTTGGCAAGTGATCTGATTTGTATCAAAGTTTCCTATTTAGAAAAAGATTGCCACACTATCACTGTGTAAAAGTTTATCTTATTTATAAAACAGAGTAACCAGCTTGCTTTAAAATGGAATACGTATGCATGCAAATAAGTCATTTGTCAGAAAATGCTCAAAAGTAGCTTCTAGACATAGATTTTTCTGGTAATATTCGTTTCTGAACTGCCTTTCATAAGAAAGATTTTTCAACAAAAATGTGATTCAAAATCACCTTTTATTTCTCTCTTCTCTCTCTCTTCTTTTACCTCTCACTCTCCCCCCCATCCCCCAGAAACACAACAGACAGTCTTACGAAATGTACAGGATTCGCTTAGTATTTGAACACCTACGCATTTTCCATGCAGTTTCCATTCAATTATATGGAGCTCAGAATCACATTGCACCAAACACACAAAATGGACCTTTAAAATCGCATCGCATTCGGAACGCATAGCTATGAACAAATCAATGCATTCTGCGTTCAGTGTGAACCAGGGCTTAGTAATAGCTTTTTGCAATCACACCGTTAGAATCTGGGACAGAACTGGGAGTCAATCATATGCAGCAAATGTGCTGACAAGAACCATGCTGATAATAGGAGAGAGCAGAGCAATCACAAGTAGTTCCTCATCAGTCTGCAAATGCTCTTATACTGCCTGGTCAGAATTCTATAGAAGTCAACAGGGCTTGTCCCTCTGTGTTACTTGGCTGGGAAACAAAGGCAGGCAAGCCTCATGGGAGTCTTTGGGGTTCCATTGCGCAGACCCAACCAGGACAGGGGCTTTTGGAGGGGACTAGGGGCTAGCCTTCTACCCACTGATTATGGCCCATTGAGGGAGCACATCATTCTCTAATGATGGACAACAGTGTGATAAATGCTGAGAGCGAGGCTTGGATTAATTCCCTGCATACAGACAAATCTTCCCTTATGGTGTGGATGGAAAGATGTAACAATAATCTTCTACAGGTCAATGGTCAGGGGAAATATGGTGGCCCTCATGCAGACTGGGTTGGAGATCTCCTCTATTTGGGACAGAAATATTTATCAACAATCTCCCTCAAAAAAATCTATGAAGATAAATTAATTCCACTGTTCAGACTGTTGGAATATTGTGTGAGTTTTGTCCTATGATGGACAGATTACAGTATACAAGTGAAAGCAAACACCTAGACAGCATGTGTAGTGAACTTTGATTAACCAGGGAGAACACTGCAGACATATTGGCAAAACCTGCCCCTGAGTATACACATTTTCATCTTGCTCAGATGTGGTGGCAGCATTCAATATTTTTTTTAAGTTTTTTAATATTTTCTTCACTTGATTATTCTGCCAGTAACACACTTTTGTTTACTGGTTTTTGATAAGCAATAGTGACTTCAGCTATAGTGGTTCTAAAAACTGAAGAATGAAGAATGTTTGTTATTTTACATTTAGAAAAATAACAAAGCTTTACAACCACTTTAAGGCCTTGTTCACATGGATGTACCTAAGCATACACCCATGTGAGGGCCATGTTTGCCTGCACACGATGCTCAGGTTTTCCATGCATCCACGTACAAGCCATCCCATGCATGCCATTCGGGATGCAGAGGCTTCACAGACATAGCCACTGCTCCCAAATTGACACCTGTGTGAGTGTGGCATCCAGGTGCTGTGTCCCAATAGGACATAATGGGACTGCGCATGTGGATACACAGAACACATGATCACACTGACAACAAAGCTTTTATGAATCAGTCTGATTCATAAAAGATTTGCTTCTTTTCCTGGAGAGCTGCGATTGGTCCACAGCTCTCACATGACAAAATAAGAGGTGGATACGAGCGCTTGGACTGTTATGTGAGCAGCTAGCATAAAGGTACAACCTAAAAACCTTCTCAAAGATATTATATAAAAAATGCAGCTCTAAGTGAAATAAAATGTTGACTACTATGCATAAACATAGTCCTTAAAACATGATAGATATAAATAAAGTCCAATAATATAACAGCAATAAGTGCATATAGTGATCAATAATCAATATTGATGCTCATCTGGCAAACAAACAGCTCATCAGGTAATCAGCATTACATCTTTACCATCTGTAGTGCCTTATCCATCCAGCAGGGGGTCATCACCCAAATATGATAGGCTCTCTGATAGCAATCATGGAATCACCCAAATAGCATGCGCCTCGGATTATGAGGATCCACCTTAAGAGAGGGGGCTCGTAATACACCGAGCCCCAACAGAAACTCTAACTGTGCAGCGGCGGAGTTAGAGTTTCTGTTGGGGCTCGTTGTATTACGAGCCCCCTCTCTTAAGGTGGATCCTCATAATCCGAGGTGCATGCTATTTGGGTGATTCTATGATTGCTATCAGACAGCCTATTATATTTGGGTGATGACCCCCTGCTGAATGGATAAGGCACTACAGATAGTAAAGATGTAATGCTGATTACCTGATGAGCTGTTTGTTTGCCAGATGATCTTCAGGTCTTGCCCTTCCCAGTTCCAGAGTACCAGGAGTAATCTGATTACTCAAACGCACAGATTTGTGCGCTATCTGGTTAGTGCATATTATATACACACCTATAAGCACGGGAACCACTGATACCTCACCTGTTTTTGGATGTCCACTATCACAACGTGGGATGCATCAATATTGATTATTGATCACTATATGCACTTATTGCTGTTATATTATTGGACTTTATATCTATCATGTTTTAAGGACTATGTTTATGTATACTAGTCAACATTTTATTTCACTTAGGGCTGCATTTTTTTATATGAGCTCTCACATGACACATGGGGCCAATCACAGCACCTCTGTATCATATGACCAGCTGGAGCCAATCACAGATCACTTATATTGAACTGTCATGAACTTAACACATTCATGACAGTTCAAAGCAAGCTATGCATTAAAAAAAAAGAAAGAAAAATATTAAAAATAAAAAAAAAGTTTAAAAAAATTGAGAGAATTTTTTTTTAAAACTACTTGCCACCCGCCCACCAACAGTGTGCGGATAAGTGGTGGCTCTGGGCAAAGCGACGTAATCTTATGTCTCTTTCTTTTTCTGGGTGTTCGTGCGCATGTGTGCGCCCCTCCCGCTGCCCTTTATGCTGTCTAGGGAGAGAAGAATGAACATGGCACTGAGTAAAAGCACTACAGTTTACACGCACAAGTTAGATTACCACAGTTAACTCTTTGATCGCGCCTAACAACCCTTTGATCACCCCGTCACGCAGGCAGTGCCATTAGTACAGTGTCAGTATATAGAATTTTTCACTGATCACTGCATCACTACCACTAGCAACATCAGATAACATCGGGGTCAGTTAGCGCCCCTCCCAGCCAAGGTCAGCTAGCGTTAGATTGTCCGCACACTATCGTACTCACACTATAGGTCGCTGATCACCGCCATTGCTAGTATAGTGTTTGTACAGATCAATATATTGATCATGAACAGAACTATACTAGTGCCTCCTTTGTACAGTGTCCCCAAAAACGCAGTGTTAGCAGGAGCAGTCCAGTTTACGGTCAGCACTAGTGTTTAGCCTCTCTGCTGTTTTTCACGCAAGATTTGTATCAATTGATTGTGGGCCAAAGCAATTTATACGCACATAAATGATTAATAAGTGTAGCGCTATAGGGTTAACGATGTGCCGAATATAAAATGAATTATATGCAAAAACAATAATAACTGTGTATAGTCCTTTGTATAGATACTAAGCACTGTAGATAAAGTGCAACTGAAAAAGTAAATTCACGCAAAATAAATAAAAGTTCATGTGTTGGTGAAAATCTGACATCAATCAGATAATGGTGCTACGTGAAGATCCCACGCCCAGGTGGTTTCAAATAAATTCCATGTGATGGTAATCCGTTCAGCAAAGTGCAGGGAATATGATAAAAGTGCACACTCAGATGCGCGATCAGATGCAGAGTGTTTTGAGGTGTTATTGCACATATACCCATGTCATGTGTGAGCAATATATCATTTCACTGACAACTTTGTGTAAAAAAAAATACAATATTTTTGGTCATTTTCCAAAAATTTGTGGCAAAAAATAAAATGTTCCATGGACTCAAGATGCCTTTCAGCAAATTTCTTGGGGGTGTTTGCTTTCCAAAAAAGAGTTATTTGGGGTTTTTGTACTGCCCTGGCATTTTAGCACCTCAAGAAATGTGATAGGCAGTCAGAAAGTAAAAGCGTAAATTCCAATATATATACTGTCAGGAATGGTCTTATCTCTGGTAGTGCTGGGGCTTACCTGCCTTGTGGGCTGCAGTACCAGTGCTGGCCAGCGGGTGCTCTCAGCAGCCAGTGTCTCACTCCTGCAATCAGGCCATCACCTGAGGCTGATTGCAGGAGGTGTATTAAAGCAGGACCAGGCCTGCAGTCAGTGCCTTGGTTTATTGCTCCCTTGTGCCCTGTATTCTGCCTGCCTGACGCTCCTGCTGGACTCTGACACTGCTTTAACTCTGCCCGTACTGACCCCGGCTATTCCTGACCACTCTTCTGCCTGCTCCTTTGTACCTTGTCTGCCCGTTAGCTACCGACCCGGCCTGCCTGACTACGTTTGTGCTCCATACATCTTTATATTAGTTAAGGTTTGGGTTTTGTTTGCACTTCGTTGTACATATTTATATTAGTTTAGGTTTGGTTTGTTTGCACTGCGTTTGTGTATTGTATAACCTTTATTAAATTATATTGTTTTACACCTTACTTGAAGCCTGCGTTTCCCTGTGTCAGTCCACACATCTCTGGTCATACCCGGATCCCTGACATATACCATAGTTTGTAGATGCTATAACTTTCACACAAACCAATTAATATACATGTATTGGGATTTTTTGTTTTTACCAAAGACATGTAGCAGAATACATTTTGGCCTAAATTTATGACTAACTTTGAGTTTGCTATATATTTTTTATAACCGAAAGTAGCAAGTATTGTTTTTTTCGCAATTTTTGGTCTTTTTTTCATTTATATCGCAAAAATAAACCCAGTGGTGATCAGATACCACCAAAATAAAGCTCTATTTGTGTTAAAAAAAAAGGATGCAAACTTTGTTTGGGTACAGCATTGCATGAATGTGCAATTACCAGTTGAAATAGTGCAGTGCCCAATAGCAAAAAATGGCCTGGTCATTAAGGGGAGTAAATATTCCAGAGGGCAAGTGGTTAAATTACAAATGTTATTGTTTTTTGAACATTGAAACATTCTTTGACACCAGCACTTAAGGCTTATTTACACAGTGTGCTGCAGTACCAAAAACGCAGCAGGACAATTTTTGATCTGTCCGAGGATGACAACACTCAGTAACTACACTATATCTTTGGAGGAGCATCGTAGTTACCAAAGTCCGCTCTCCTGATTTGGTTTACAAATACTTCCCCCTCTTCTCATCTCTAATAATCAGAAGTCAGTGCTTTGTAGTTCACAGAAGAAAGCTGGTAACATACTTTGAGATTTCAGTTTAGCCTACTTGAAATTAAAAGAACACAAGATTTCTGATAGGCTTATCAGGTACTTTACTGTACTTGCAGAAAAAAGACTTGACCTTAAACCACATATAAGGACTTGTGAGCTGCAATATTTTATTTTTTAGGTTTATGGGTTTTAGATACACTTTAACTGTAAGTGGTGTCATCTGCAAGGATTGTAAATCTCAGGAGTGGATAGACAGAAATACAAATCCTTTGGCAGGTAAAACAGCTAAATTTATACTGTATGTACAGTGTATTTCATTGGTGTATTTAGCTGTCTGTCTAGAGTTCAGTTTTAAGTCTGTGTAGACATTAAATTATTGTAAATAAATATATAAACCATTTGTTTCCCTGTAGTTAAAGCAGTGTTTCTCAACTCCAGTCCTCATGGACCCCCAACAGGTCATGTTTTCAAGATTTCCCTCAAATGAAACAGCTGTGGTAATTACTAAGGCAGTGAAACTGATCAAATCACCTGTGCAAAATAATGGAAATCCTGAAAACATGACCTGTTGGGGCTCCATGAGGACTGGAGTTGAGAAACACTGAGTTAAAGTAAAGGAGACAAATGTGTGAATTTACAGGATCACTAAATTTAAAGTGAAAGGTTTACTGTTTCAGAGCTACTAATAACTTTCACAACTATGCATGTAAATAAACATATATTGCACATTTTTCTGAGAATTTTTGGCAGTTGTGTTGTGTAAATTGCTGTGTTTGAAGAGATATCAAAATAACAGTCGATAATGGAGTGGAATCATTCCATGTGTTTGAGATACTGTTCTTCTTTATGCTATTCTGATAGTTGTTTAACATCTTAATGTATTCATTTATGAACGTTATTGAAAGTTATTTACATATGCCAGCATTCAATTTATCGACTTTTTGTTAAAAATAATAAAAACATGTTATGGTGTATTCATATGATGATAAGCCAGAGTGCAATTTATTGACTTAGAAAAAAAATAATACAAATGACTTTATAGAGAGCTCATCTGGTCTCTGACATACATATGTACTGTAAGAGTGTAGCATGTGACATATATGCAGACTTTAAATGCAGGAAAGTGTTGCATGCACAGATACTATCTTCAGTAAGCAGTTGGTTAAAATGATTGCATTTAATGCTTGAGAGTTTTCTGGCTTTGTGACAGACATGTGCATTAATATTGGCACAATGTATTGGTCTATTCACTCCAGGCTGTTGTTAAACAGCTGTTACTGTTGGCTCATGCATTACTAGGGAAACAAAGAATCCTCGACCCCGAGGTCACGGACTGCTCCAAAAGTGATGAGTTACAGTAGAATTCTCAGAGGGACTACTGGGTTCCATAATGTGTTTGCTATGTTGTGTGGTATTATGATGAAATAGCTTGTATTTGGGAAGTGATATTCATGGTGTATTAGAAACAGATGGTCAACAAAATCAAACTTGAACCTAATGGAAAACTTTTTTGCTATAGCTTTATATCTGATTGTGTGCCACCCAAACTTGTTAAATATAGTGTTTTTTTACTTCCTATTATGCCTGCCCAACAGAAAAACATACAATATACACTGAATATTTTAATGTCATAGAGCTGACACTGTCAGTGATTTATATGAGATTTACAACACTTTTATATGCTTTAGTTTCATGCAATACGTCACTTATCCGTTCCCACACTTGCACTTCATAATATGTTAGCAGGGGTCATGTTTTAAATCACAACTACATAGAGAACTTTCCATTAGGCGGTTATCATGATTAAATAAAGAAGTTCAGATGATGTTATTACCCCATTTCTATCAAAATCCCAGCCAGCAAGCCTAGAGGTTGTTTGATAAGGTCCCTCAAATGAGCATGATAAGGATAATAAATGAATGTGTCTGTAACCCTAGGGGGGGAGGGGGGGCATAGCCACTTTAATTTATTACCCTCTGGGACCTATCTGCATCTCCTAAATCAGCTGAGCCATCACTCATAGGCAATACAACAAACCCAACAACCTCATTAATTAATAAGATCTTCTGAGATCTTTTTGTCTTTCAAACAACATGCTAAATAGACTTGACAAGAACTTTAACATTTTTAATTCAGAAAATATACCTGTGGATTATTCTTCATTTTGTATGGTGGTTCTAGGTTTAAGTGAATATAGTCTAAAACTATTTACTAAAAACTGAAGACATCAGTGTAGCATATGCTACATTGTACCCCTGTGATATCCATAGCTAGTTTTATAAAGGATAGTATCCCAAGCCGAAGTGGCTGTTCCCCATATTGACCAGCTGCAAGGCATTGTACTTCTAGCTTGAGGTGAACTAGAAACGTGAGCATAGCAGACTCTAAAGGTGTAAATAGGCAGAAGGATTTTTATCAGACAACCGTTTATCATATTAATGATTGATTACTGGGTTATATAATTGTGTAATCCATTAAAGGTGTAACAGTATTCTACCTCACTGTCTCCCTGTGGACACTAAAATAATAACTGACACTCCTGAGCAATCACTGCTTAGATCATTGAGGTTAAGCCTTTTGAATACTGGTTTCATGTAGATATACTCCTAATGGATGTGTGCTGGCTCACTTGTGCAACTAAGTTTAGCTTTACTGTGTTCCACATCACCTTCCTTGTCTCATTTTTCTGCCAAGCCGTATGTTGGATGGTTGGCCCATCCTTATGTTCTCTTTCTTAGTCTGCCTCACAACAAGTTGCAAGTGTGTAACAAGAAGCACAGTAAAAACAACCTTGCATGAAAGGAGGGCAATGTTGTGAACTAGAGAAGATAGAGTTGTTCCTAAGCTAACAAATCAATTCCAAAGAATAAAATTAGCAGAAATATGAGTAGGTGCCAAACAACTGCCCCTGTTCGGGGACCTTAGCAATTAGACCTTGAACCTTCCCCAAATTAAGACTTGGGTTACTAGTGGTTTGCTGCATGTCATTAGTTTTTAGGCTGTTATGACACCTAATTATATTTTGCTGTTATAAATTGAGTATAATTGTTACTTCCCACCTTAAAGTTGCTGCTGACTGTCATGAAGTTCAGATGTTTATTCCACTCTTAAGATTGACAAATGCTGTATTCTGTGGGAAAATAACTATGAGGGATAACATACATCAGACTTCAGCCATCACAAGGATTTTGCAATAACTGTTAGAGTAAAGAAATGTAAATGTCAAAAATAGTTAAGAAAATAATTCATCTGGGTTTGCGGTTTCCTTGTTTTAACGAGATTTTTTTATGTTGACTGTGGATCATAAATTCATTCATTTCCAAGATAAATAAACTGATACTGGTTTTCCAAAAACCATTAGGAAATAATTCTGAATAAACAATGTGGAATAGAAGAAAAGCATGGAAAGCTATCTTTCAGCTGAAGAATAGGCACACAGCCATCTATTAATCATAAGGTTGTCAATACTGGCAATCTGAAATTCATCTTAAAAGTAAAGTTGTAATTTATTTTATTTTGTGTTTGTCTCTTTGCCTTAGGATGATGTTTTTATGGCCCCCTATATTGTAAACTCAGTATCAGGAAAACATTGCTTTCATATCCAGGAAACTAGCACTAGCCCCTGTGCTGAAAAATCATAGTACTCCCATTAGGTAGTGCCTCATTTAGTGATTTACACTATTGACTTCCTCAGCTACAGCTCTCTGCTTGCAAGTCACTCACTAGCAATAGCTTTTCCCCACCTATATCAGCACCCTAGGGTTGTGATTTAAAAGCAGTCACATTATTAGAAAGTTGTGACAATGCACCTTCTTCAGACTCCCACTGCTGCATTGTTTCTTTTTTTATAATTAACAATTTTTTATTGAATTTTTCAAACACAAAGTACTTTGTACAACATTTCGCGTTAGATAGTAATGAAATATATAACAAGAGTAGATCACAGCTGATACAATATCTGGAAACAAGAAAGCTAACTCACAGGTCAAAAAAAAAAGGCATACCAGTTCCGAAACAGCATCCAGCCTATGTAGTATATAAAGCACCAGGTTGCATGCAGGAAAAATTATGATTATAACACGGCTTATCCATTCAGGAAGACAGTGCACTAGGCAATGGAAATAGAGTCGTTCAGAGGCTACACACCCATTATAAATATCAGTCCAGATGTTAGATTCTCAGCAGCAGTGAATGTTTCACAAAGTGAACCAGAGTAGACTTAGAAATAGAAGAAAAGACAGGAGCAAAAAGAGAGAGAGAGATTCAAAACTCTCCACTTTCCAGACTACCAAACATTAGCTGGAAGGAACGAAAGTACAACCCGGGAATCTGTTTATGGTGGTCTTCTTGGGCATCACAGTGCCTAAATGGTTAGCACTTCCGCCTGGCAGCACTAGGGTCATTGGTTCAAATCCCAGCCACTGCACCACCTGCCTGGAGTTTGCATGTTCTCCCTGTGCCTGCGTGGGTTTCCTCTGGGTACTCCGCTTTCCTCCCACACTCCAAAGACATGCTAGCAGGTTAATTTCTCCTGTCTAAATTGGCCCTAGTATGTGTATGTATGAGTGTGAGTTAGGGACCTTAGATTGTACACCCCTTGAGGGTTAGGGACTGATGTGAATGTACAATATATATGTAAAGCGCTGTGTAAATTGATGGTGCTATATTAGTACCTGAAATAAATAAGATGCCAGAGCTCTCAAACCTTGTTATATTTATCCAAAGTGTTGTTCAGGCTTGTGGTAAGAGTCTCCATAAGCTTCACACCCTTAATTCTAGCATATAGCTCAACAGAAGATTGAGGTTTCTTCTTTTTCCAGTGTAGCGCCATCAGCTATCGTGCTGCAGGGAGAACATGACATGCCAATTTACTAGCGGTTTTCAAAAGCGTAAGGGGGGGAGCAGGCCTAACAGAAAAACTTTGGGAGTATGAGTGAAACTCAGGTCAAATAAGTGCTGAGGAAAGTGATGGACCCTTTGCCAGTACGATTCAATATATTGGCATTGCCAATACATGTGCAAGAGAGAGCCTTGTTCTTTGAAGCATCTCCAGCAGCAGTCGCTTGCAGTTGGGTGAATACCATGAATGAGCTGGGGCGTTAATTACCAAAAATAGAGGATTTTAAATTACTTTTTTTTATAAAGTGTGCATATGGTGCTCTTCACAGCCTGAGACCAAATCACTTGCCAAGTTTCAAGTGATAGTTCTTTACCTATAGCTTTTTCCCACTTGCGCATGTTTCCCTTGCGTTTGCATTGGAAAGGCATTTAGAATTTTGTAGATACCAGAAATTAAACCTTTCTGGGTGGAACCCACCAAAACTGTACTCTTGAAAGAGTCAAGTTGGAAAATTGCAATGTGGGAGTGATAGACTGCGCATAGTGACGTATCTGTAGATATCCATAGTACACTTGACTCGGTAGGTTGGAATCTACAGTCAGGTCCATAAATATTGGGACATCGACACAATTCTAACATTTTTGGCTCTATACACCACCACAATGGATTTGAAATGAAACGAACAAGATGTGCTTTAACTGCAGACTGTCAGCTTTAATTTGAGGGTATTTACATCCAATTCAGGTGAACGGTGTAGGAATTACAACAGTTTGCATATGTGCCTCCCACTTATTAAGGGACCAAAAGTAATGGGACAATTGGCTTCTCAGCTGTTCCATGGCCAGGTGTGTTATTCCCTCATTATCCCAATTACAATGGGCAGATAAAAGGTCCAGAGTTCATTTCAAGTGTGCTATTTGTGTTTGGAATCTGTTGCTGTCAACTCTCAAGATGAGATCCAAAGAGCTGTCACTATCAGTGAAGCAAGCTATCATTAGGCTGAAAAAACAAAACAAACCCATCAGAGAGATAGCAAAAACATTAGGCATGGCCAAAACAACTGTTTGGAACATTCTTAAAAAGAACGAACGCACCGGAGAGCTCAGCAACACCAAAAGACCCGAAAGACCACGGAAAACAACTGTGGTGGATGACTGAAGAATTCTTTCCCTGGTGAAGAAAAACACCCTTCACAACAGTTGGCCAGATCAAGAACACTCTCCAGGAGGTAGGTGTATGTGTGTCAAAGTCAACAATCAAGAGAACACTTCACCAGAGTGAATACAGAGGGTTCACCACAAGATGTAAACCATTGGCGAGCCTCAAAAACAGGAAGGCCAGATTAGAGTTTGCCAAACGACATCTAAAAAAGCCTTCACAGTTCTGGAACAACATCCTATGGACAGATGAGACTAATATCAACTTGTACCAGAGTGATGAGAAGAGTATGGAGAAGGAAAGGAACTGCTCATGATCCTAAGCATACCACCTCATCAGTGAAGCATGGTGGTGGTAGTGTCATGGCGTGGGCATGTATGGCTGCCAATGGAACTGGTTCTCTTGAATTTATTGATGATGTGACTGCTGACAAAAGCAGCAGGATGAATTCTGAAGTGTTTCGGGCAATATTATCTGCTCATAATCAGCCAAATGCTTCACAACTCATTGGACGCTGCTTCACAGTGCAGATGGACAATGACCCAAAGCATACTGCAAAAGCAACCAAAGAGTTTTTTAAGGGAAAGAAGTGGAATGTTATGCAATGGCTAAGTCAATCACCTGACCTGAATCCGATTGAGCATGCATTTCACTTGCTGAAGACAAAACTGAAGGGAAAATGCCCCAAGAACAAGCAGGAACTGAAGACAGTTGCAGGAGAGGCCTGGCAGAGAATCACCAGGGATGAAACCCAGCGTCTGGTGATGTCTATGCGTTCCAGACTTCAGGCTGTAATTGACTGCAAAGGATTTGCAACCAAGTATTAAAAAGTGAAAGTTTGATTTATGATTAATATTCTTTCCCATTACTTTTGGTCGCTTAATAAGTGGGAGGCACATATGCAAACTGTTGCAATTCCTACACCGTTCACCTGATTTTTATGTGAATACACTCAAATTAAAGCTGACAGTCTGCAGTTAAAGCGCATCTTGTTCATTTCATTTCAAATCCATTGTGGTGGTGTATAGAGCCAAAAATGTTAGAATTGTGTCGATGTCCCAATATTTATGGACCTGACTGTATCTCTAAGTATATCAAAAGTAAGCCATTTTCTTGTCCTAGGATCTACCAAGAGGCCAAAATGAAGCAATTTTTGCCAGCATGCATGGAGAGGACATTTGAGAGGTTAGACTATCCGGCACTTTGGGGTTAAATATAAAGGCTGTCATAAGGGAGGCTTCTGAAATAGAAGAATACTCATATTTCAGCGTTCTCCACAGGCCACATAGGAGCAACATAGTTTGCAAGAGAATGGATGAGGCAATAGACACATCTGTATTCCACAATAAATTAAGATTACTAGGGTGGACAGGAGCTAGCCAGAGTTTTTCAATCTCTGTCCAGTGATTATATGCAGAAAGAGTAGACTAAGAGGCCACAGTGCACAATTTGGTTGCATGGTAATATCTCAATAAATTTGGGAGAGATAGGCCACCGTTATTCTAAAAGGCAAACGGGACCTAGTTGGCTTTTCTGTGCCTTTTATAGTCCCATGTAAAATACAAGAAATCAGATTATAGTTGCTTAAGGTGCGATGCAGGTTCAGGGACCATTAATGTCTTGAAGAGAGAGAGGATTTTAGGCAGTGTAGTCATTTTAACAGAAGCAATCCACCAAAGGAATGAGATACAAAAGTGTTTCCATTGCGTGAGAAGTACACATATATTCTTGAACAAGAGTTGGAAATTTGCTTCTTAGCTGGGGTTGTTTTTCACCCCCAAATGCTGCATTCTTTAAAAGAAGCTGATGCAAAAATGGATACTGGGAACACATTTTACAATTCAAAAACAGGTGTTTTGAACTATATTTTTAAGGTATTATTACAGTGCAATATGATGAGAGCTAAATCTGTTTTATTTGTGCCTGGAGTTAAGTTTTAGAAATATATTAAATATCTGCCCTCAGGCTGAGGAACCTCATTCATACCAAAATGATAACATTTTATAGCTATAGTTTGATGTGGACCAATGGGATGATGTGGATATATCTTGCTTAAAGATGTCATTAACATAGCTGATAAGCTTATTCAGTTTAAGTGGGCAGCACAGCGGTTAAATGGTTAGCACTTCCGCCTGGCAGTACTAGGGTCGTTGGTTCAGATCCCAACCGTGGCACCACCTGCCTGGAGTTTGCATGTTCTCCCTGTGCCTGCGTGGGTTTCCTCTGGGTACTCCAGTTTCCTCCCACACTCCAAAGACATGCTAGTAGGTTAATTGGATCCTGTCTAATTTGGCCTTAGTATGTGTATGAATGTAAGTTAGGGACCTTAGATTGTACACCTCCTTGAGCGTTAGGGACTGATGTGAATGTACAATTGTATATATGTAAAGCGCTGCATAAATTAACAATGCTATATAAGTAACTGTAATAAATAAATTAAAAAAAAAAAATGTTTCTATCAGCTTTATTATACCCCTGACTTGCTTTTCCATGGCCAAGGACTCTTGAAATTGGTATGCTGGTTTTGGTAGATAACTAACAATCAGAAAAACCCTAGTTCATTCTATATTATTTTATTATGGGAAATGTATTGTATTAAATGGAAGTGTACCTCCCCTCTGAGATTTTCACAACTACGAAAGCTTCTAGATGACTTGTTGCCTAAATTTAACCCCCTACCTCACCCCCTCAGTCTCCGCCCGAATCACACACCTACTGAGCGACATATCAGACTGGATGTCGCTCCACTTCCTTAAACTGAACCTCTCCAAAACCGAGTTTCTTGTCTTCCCCCCCCAGCCCGGACCCCACCCCCCATTGACTTCTCTATCATGTCCAACAACGCCACCATCAAACCTGCCCCGCAGGCCAGAGTACTTGGTGTCATTCTGGACTCCAACCTATCTTTCCAGCCCCAAGTCTCATCTTTAACAAACTCATGCAGACTCCACCTCCACAACATCACCAAAATACGCACGTTCCTAACCCAAGAAACCACTAAACAACTCATCCACTCCCTCATCATATCACGACTCGATTACTGCTACTCCCTCCTTACTGGCCTGCCTCGCCGCTGGCTATCCCTGCTTCAGTCGATCGTGAATACGGCTGCCAGACTCATTCACCTTTCCAACCGCTCCGTTTCCGCCACCCCCCTCTGCCAATCCCTCCACTGGCTTCCAATTGTGCAACGGATCAAATTCAAAATCCTAACACTGACGTACAAAGCCGTCCACCATACTGCCCCGAACTACATCACCGACCTAATATCCAAGTACCACCCAGCACGCACACTCCGCTCCTCACAAGACCTCCTTCTCTCTAGTTCCCTGGTCTCCTCCTCCCATGCCCGCCTCCAGGACTTCTCCAGGTTGTCACCCATTCTCTGGAACTCCCTGCCCCAACCCATCAGATTATCACCTACTCTCCTCTCCTTTAGGTGCACCCTGAAAACCCACCTTTTCAGGGAAGCCTACCCCACCCCCTGCTAACTTGCCGACCTCCTCCACTCTTCCCACCACTCCATCCCCCACAGCTTTCTCCTCCTGTGCCACCATCCCCTCCCTCCTAAATTGTAAGCTCGAAAGAGCAGGGCCCTCGATCCCCTCATGTTTTGCATTGTATTGTTATTGTTCTGTCACATGTTCTGTCCCCCCTTTGTAATGTACAGCGCTGAGCAAACTATTGGCGCTTTATAAATACTGTATAATAATAATATTAATAGTGTATAATAGCAGGGCCTGTCCCAAAAAATTTAGAAATCTGCTAACCATGGATTGATTCCCTAGGTGACCCAGCCTGGCAGGCTAATGATAGCAATTCTATCTTAGGAATGGGCTAACTCATTTACTGATATTAGTTACAGCAAAGTCATTTTCTTATTATCTTTGGAGGTGCTGAATGAATGAGATGTGTACAGTTGTGTATGAGTGTTGTTTGCTTTTTTTTGTGTACAGCCATGGCCAAAGGATTTGAGAATGACACAAATATGAATTTTTACAAAGTATGCTGCTTCATTGTTTTTAGATATTTTTGTCAGATGGTATACTGAAGTATAATTACAAGCATTTCATAAGTGTCAAAGGCTTTTATTGACAATTACATTAAGTGTATGCAAATAATCAATATTTGCAGTGTTGACCCTTCTTTTTCAAGACCTCTGCAATTCACCCTGGCATGCTGTCAATCAACTTCTGGGCCACATCCTGACTGATGGCAGTCCATTCTTGCATAATCGATGCTTGGAGTTTGTCAGAATTTGTGGGGGGGTTTTGTTCACCCACCTCTTCAGGATTGACCACAAGTTCTCAATAAGATTAGGGTCTGGAGAGTTTCCTGGCCATGGACGAAAACCTTCGATTTTTTTGTTCCCCAAGCCACTTGGTTATCACTTTTGCCTTATGACAAGGTGCTCCATCATGCTGGAAAGGCATTGTTCGTCACCATACTGTTCTTGGATGGTGTCAAGGAAGTAGGCCTTAGATATCAAATAAATACATAAGTACACTGTAACTGCTACAGTTAAACATTATGGTTCAAACCTGTGTCGTGAACTCCTTGGGACCTTTTTAATTCGCTAAAACAAGCAAGCTAAGAATGTTTTTTGACATAACAATTTGGGAACATATGTCAAAGGTTGCTGCCCTGCACCTTGTTTATTGTCTAGTTATAATGTGATATGCCATACTTGGTCATTTATTCAAAATTAGATATGGTAACAAGCTGCTAGCATCTAGAAATGTTGACCAACCACATTTGTGCCTCCTACACAGTATAAATAACCGTTGTGAAAAGCAACTGTTGGCCAGTCCTCCCTTGGACTGGCCCATGCAAGTGTATGATGTGAATAAACACTTTTGTTCACTGTAAGAGTGTTGTCTGACTAAATTTCCACAACAATGGTTGGGAGAAGTTGCTCTAGGAGGATGTTTTTCTACCATTCTTCATTCTTAGGCAAAATTGTGAGTGCGCCCACTCCCTTGGCTGAGAAGCAACCCCACACATGAATGGTCTCAGGATGCTTTACTGTTGGCATGACACAGGAAGGATGGTAGCGCTCACCTTTTCTTCTCTGTACAAGGTTTATCCCAGAAGTCCCAAACAATTGGAAAGGGGATTCATCAGAGAAAATGACTGTACCCTAGTCCTCATCAGTCCAATCCCTGTACCGTCTGCAGAATATCAGACTGTCCCTGATGTTTTTCCTGGTGGCTTCTTTGCTGCCCTTAACACCAGGCCATCCTCCAAAAGTCTTTGCCTCACTGTGCATGCAGATGCACTCACACCTGCCTGCTGCCATTCCTGAGCAAGCTCTGCACTAGTGGTGTCCTCATTCTGCAGCTAAATCAGTGTTAGGAGATGGTCCTAGTGCTTTCTAGACTTTCTTGGGCACCCTAAAGCCTTTTTCACAATTTAATGTCTCTTCTTGAAGTTCTTGATGATCCGATAAATGGTTGATTTATGTGCACTCTTACTAGCAGCAAAATCCTTGTGAATCCCTTTTTGTGCAAAGCAATGATGACAGCACGTTTCCTTGCAGGTAACCATGGTTAGCCTCTTCCCGTCTGGCCCATTCTGATAAATGGCTGGATGGAAGCATTGCTGATGCAGGTTGACATTTCTAAACGTCCCCCTGCATCCATTGCATGTGCGCGCTCCCAGGGAGCGTGGAGCACCGCGATCTTTGAAACACAGTTCGCTGTACAGTGCCACTGTGTGAGGTCCCGATTCACATGATCACTGATTGGCCAATCAGTGATCACATTAACAGTAGTGAACAAGATGTCACTTCCTGACATCATTGTTTACTACTAAAATAGTGTGAATGATCACAGAGGTCACATGGTACAAGGCCATTCACAACAGCTTTGTACCATGTGATAAGCTGTGACCATTTACAGCTCTCAGTATTTCTCAATGGCTGCAGGAATGCTTGTTTTTACAGCCGTTATGGGTGTAAAAGCAATCCGTGTAAAAAAAAAAAAAAAATCTTCATCACCCCCCAAAAGTAGTACTAGTAGTCACTATGGTGACACTGTACTGCTTGGGTGTCATTATCTAAAAAACAAAAATAATAATACATTAATAATATATATATAAAAAAAAAAATTATAATACTTTTTTTAAAAACTGATTTGGGTTATTTTTGTTTACCAAAAAGGTAGCAGATTACATTTTGGCCAATATTTATGAAGAAATATTATTTATTTGTCAAATTGTATAAGAAAAACACTTTTTTTTCAAAATGTTTGGTCTTTTTTCATTTATATAGCAAAAAAATAAAAATTCAAGTGGTAAATAAATACCACCAAAAGAAAGTTTTATCTGTCTCAAAAAAATGCTAAAAATTTCATTTGGGTACAGTGTTGCATGACCGCACAATTGTCATTCAAAGTGTGACAGCGCTGAAAGCTGACAATTGGCCTGGACTGGAAGGGGGTGAAAGTGTCCAGATTTGAAGTGGTTAATAGAGGAAGGAAGATGATTTCTAGCACCACCCTCCATTTAATGCTTCCAGTCTGTTATTCTAACTCAGCATGACAGAGTGATCTCCAGCCTTATCCTGGTCAACAATGACACCTGTGTTAATGAGAGAATCACTGTCATGATGTCAGCTGGTCCTTTTGTGGCAGGGCTGAAATGCAGTGGAAATGTTTTTTTGGGGGATTAAGTTCATTTTCATGGCAAAGAGGGACTTTGCAATTAATTGAAATTCATCTGATCACTCTTCATAACATTCTGGAGTATATGCAAATTGCCATAATAAAAACTGAGGCAGCAGACTTTGTGAAAATTAATATTCTCAAAACCTTTGGCCAGTGCTGTATGTTGCACACTTGCATGTGTGCAGTTATACTTTGTCAGTTTGTTAAATTGGCTGTGTACATGCAAATACCTATAAACAAACACCTTTTAAAAAAAGAACTGTCTGCCACTGATACATGGCCAACCAGTAGTTTGTGGGCCTCCATGGGCTCAATTTCACTTGTCTGAGATGTTGGTCTAGGCAACTCAACTTGCACTTAGTACTTGTCTTTTTTGTAAACCACTACAGGACAGCAGGGGTGCACAAAATCACGTATATTTACACGTAATTTTGCATGTATGGGTAGGGGGCGCCGCAATTCATTTTTTAACATTACATGTGGCTCAAAAACACACTGCGGGTGCGTTTTTAATACTTTTTTTGTGCCACATTTTCCATTGATTTCAATGGGAAAGTGCAGTTTTGGTACATTTTGTACCACACCAAACCTGCACCAAAAATGCAGAAAGCAAGGCTTTGAAAAATGCATTTGACCTGCAACAGATCAGTGTGAAGTGTTCCATAGGAATACATGGTCACACTTTTTTCAGCTTTTTTTTAACACAAAAACGGATAAGTGTGAAAACAGCCTAACCCTTTTAGGTCCAGAATCCCCATAATTAGGGGTGGAGGTCCTTCCCACCTGAATAGCTCTCTGAACGTCCAGAATTCCAGATGTCAAATAGGATATTACCAGTGCCAATAGAACTGTAAGTCAGTCTTCTCCTTATTGAATGAACTGCACTGGTGAGAACCCCTGAGTACACCAAACTATCCCCCTTAAAGGGACCATAACCCAAATACAGTTGAAACATAACACCCATCCAGGACCCATCCTTAGTGTCTTGTACAATATAAACACCGTTGTAAAGCTTTTTTTCTATGCAAATGGAGTACATTATATACATTCAACAGCTGATAGAAAAAACTATACTAAAGCTAAAGTTTAGTTATTTTTTTACTTTGCATAAATGTACATATATTGCCTCATGAAGTGTGCCCCCCTGTCCAGCTGACTGCTGTATAGTGTAGAAATCTTCTCTCCACAGCCATTGGGTTCCCCCCACACTGCTTATCTTTTGGCACTGGGAGGGTTAGCATCAGTCACTGCAAGTGTGAACTATTTCTGCCCACCTCTTCTATTCATAGAAGAGGTGAGCAGAAATAACCTTTTCGGGTCCAGGGTCCCCATAATTAGGGGTGGAGGTTCCTTCCCACCCAAACTTTCAAAATTCCAGATCTCAAATAGAAAATTACCAATGTGGATAGAACTGTAAGTCAATCCTCTCCTTTGTGATTAAACTGTTCTGGAACCTCTCATCCTGCATGGGTGAGAACCCCTGAGTACACCAAAACTATCCCCCTTAAATGGACCAAAACCCAAATACCATTGAAAAATAACACCCATTCAGGACCCATTCTCTGTGTCCTGTACAATATTTATACTAGTTTGAAGCTTTTTTTCTATGCAAATAGGGTACATTATGTTTATTTTAGGTATGGGTCAGCTGTGCCATAATGATTCACACCATATTGCATTCAGAGGTGCAGCTTGAAATACATTCAGGAAGCAGAGACCAATGTGACGGAACGTGGCATCCGACCCCTGCCCTTCTCACCAATTCATGACCAAGGACCAGCCAATCTCACACCGCGCTGTCACTTGTGTAACAATGCTACTCAGCTGCACCCTGCACAAATATTTTCCAGCTCACGGGACCACAATCTATGTGGGCAGCACAGTGGCTAAATGGTTAGCATTTCCGCCTGGCAGTACTAGGGTCGCTGGTTTGAATCCCGACCACAGCACCACCTGCCTGGAGTTTGCATGTCCTCCCTGTGACTGTGTGGGTTTCCTCTGGGTACTCCGGTTTCCTCCCACACTCCAAAGACATGCTGGTAGGTTAATTGGCTCCTGTCTAAATTGGCCCTAGTATGTGTATGTATGAATGTGAGCTAGGGACCTTAGATTGTACGCTCCTTGAGGGTTAGGGACTGATGTAATTGTACAATATATGTTCCCTTGGCATCAGAGACACCGCTCTCTCCTGGTTCTCCTCCTACCTATCCCAACGCTCCTTCAGCGTTTGCTACAACGGCGCCACCTCCTCTTCCCTCCCCCTCTCTGTTGGGGTCCCCCAGGGCTCTGTCCTTGGACCCCTTCTCTTCTCCATCTACACCTCCTCCCTTGGCAAACTCATACACTCCCACGGCTTCAACTACCACCTCTATGCTGATGATACTCAAATCTACCTATCCACCCCTCACCTCACCCCCACATTCTCCGCCCGCATCACTCACCTCCTAAACGACATCTCTGACTGGATGTCGCTCCATTTCCTCAAACTCAACCTCTCCAAAACCGAGCTTCTCGTCTTTCCCCCTTCCCGTGCCCCCCCCCCCCATCCTTTCCATCACTACCAACAACACCACCATCAATCCCGCCCCGCAAGCCAAGGTCCTTGGCGTCATTCTGGACTCAAACCTTTCCTTTCAACCTCATATCAAATCTCTCACAAACTCATGCAGGCTCCACCTCCGGAACATCTCCAAGATACGCTCCTTCCTTACCCCAGACACCACTAAACTACTCGTTCACTCCCTGATTATCTCACGCCTTGACTACTGCAACTCCCTCCTCACCGGCCTACCCCAGTGCAAACTCACCCCGCTTCAGACCATCCTAAACTCAGCTGCCAGACTCATCCACCTCACCAGCCGCTCCACCTCTGCCACCCCCCTCTGCCTCTCCCTCCACTGGCTCCCCATTGCCCAACGCATTAAATTCAAACTGCTCACTCTGACCTATAAAGCCATTCACAACACTGCCCCTAACTACCTCACCGACCTGATTCCCAGATACCACCCTACCCGTACCCTTCGCTCTTCACAGGACCTCCTTCTATCTTGCTCCCTGGTCTCCTCCTCCCACGCACGACTGCAAGACTTCTCCAGGTCCTCCCCCATCCTCTGGAACTCACTACCCCAACCCATCAGACTGTCACCTTCCCTCCTCACCTTCAGGCGCTCCCTGAAAACCCACCTCTTCAGGGAAGCCTACCCCACCCTCACCTAACAGCCGCTGCCCTTCCCTCCTCCTTCCACTCCATCCCCCACAGCCATTTCCTCCTGTACCTCTACAGTTGTGTCCAAAATTATTCAACCCCCAATGCTGTAAAGGGGTTTAGGGACTATAGTGTACATTTGGAATTGTATTCAGAATCAAATCCTACAAGGACGTTGTAACTACCCAAATGCAACTAAAATGACATCAATTGTTTATGTAATACAGTAGTAAATGGTTCTTATGTGGTTTCTTCATTGCCACAATTATTCAACCCCTTAAAGACTACCACTCTGAAGAACAGAGGTTCATACAGGTGCTTTCCATCAGGTATTGAA
Organism: Staurois parvus; assembly: GCF_062004578.1. Taxonomy (NCBI): domain Eukaryota; kingdom Metazoa; phylum Chordata; class Amphibia; order Anura; family Ranidae; genus Staurois; species Staurois parvus. The sequence goes on from NW_028318154.1 coordinate 232,774, forward strand.
AACACCTGTGGATGTCACCGAGCAGCAATCAAGCATAATAAGCACCAATTAGGCAGCTTTAAAATGACTGTGATACTCAGCTCCTTCTAGACATTTACTGGTGTGGTTACAAACATGGTGAAGGCAAGAGAATGGTCCAGGAAGACAAGAGAAGAGGTGATTTCTCTTCACAGGAAGGGCAATGGCTATAAGAAGATTGCAAAGATGTTAAACATACCAAGAGACACCTTAGGAAGCATCATTCGCAAATTCAAGGCAAAGGGCACTGTTGAAACGCTACCTGGTCGTGGCAGAAAGAAGATGCTGACTTCGACTGCTGTGCGCTACCTGAAGCGTAGAGTGGAGAGAAGTCCCCGTGTGACTGCTGAGGAACTGAGAAAAGATTTGTCAGATGTGGGTACAGAAGTTTCAGCCCAGACAATAAGACGCACACTGCGTAATGAAGGCCTCCGTGCCAGAACTCCCAGGCGTACCCCCTTGCTGTCTCCAAAGAATAAGAAGAGTCGACTGCAGTATGCCAAAAGCCATGTGGACAAACCACAAAAGTTGTGGGATAGTGTTCTGTGGACTGATGAAACAAAATTAGAACTGTTTGGGCCCATGGATCAACGCTATGTTTGGAGGAGGAAGAACAAGGCCTATGATGAAAAGAACACCTTGCCTACTGTGAAGCATGGTGGAGGGTCAATCATGCTTTGGGGCTGTTTTGCTTCTGCAGGTACAGGGAAGCTTCAGCGTGTGCAAGGTACCATGAATTCTCTTCAGTACCAGGAGATATTGGATGGAAACGTGATGCAGTCCGTCACACACCTGAGGCTTGGGAGACGTTGGACCTTTCAACAGGACAATGATCCCAAGCATACCTCCAAGTCCACTAGAGCATGGTTGCAGAGGAAAGGCTGGAACATTTTGGAGTGGCCATCGCAGTCACCAGACTTAAATCCGATTGAGAACCTCTGGTGGGACTTAAAGAAAGCAGTTGCAGTGCGCAAGCCTAAGAATGTGACTGAACTGGAGGCCTTTGCCCATGAAGAATGGGCGAAGATACCCGTAGATCGCTGCAAGACACTTGTGTCAAGCTATGCTTCACGTTTAAAAGCTGTTATAACTGTAAAAGGATGCTGTACTAAGTACTAAGATTGAATGTCACTTGGGGGTTGAATAAAACTGATAATGCTGTGAGCACAGAAAAGACATTTGTGGTTATTTCATTATAACTGTTATGTTATATTTGTCTGACCTACAAGTGCCTCTTTAATGTAAATGTAAGCAAGATGACTGAATGATCAAAAGCAATGTCAAACTGGCCAAAACACTCAATTTCAGTGGGGGTTGAATAATTTTGGACACAACTGTACCCCCTCCCTCCTAGATTGTAAGCTCGAAAGAGTAGGGCCCTCTTACCCCTTGTGTGCTGTTTGATGTTACTGTACTGTTTCATGTATTGTCCCCCCTCTATTGTACAGCGCTGAGCAAACCCTTTGGCGCTATATAAACTCGATAAATAAATAAATAAATAAATAAATAATGTGAAGCGCTGCGTAAATTGACGGTGCTATATAAGTACCTGTAATAAATAAATAAATGTGCTAGCAGCCTGAGAGCGATTGTTAATAGGTTAATTACGCAATTAACCCTTCACACTGCCACCACCACCTTTTTACAGAGAAGGAGGAAACTCACAAATCCTAGCAATAACACTATGATTTTAGCATAAGCATCTGCAACACACACTGTCACCACAGACAGGTATATTCAGAGGATTATTGTATACAGTAGCACTCTTCAGGAGACAGGGATTCTTTAGTTTGCATTAAAAGCTTTAGAGACAGTTTCAACAGTTTTTCAAAATAGGGTTTATTACTAAAAAGGTCAAAATGGTGCAATTAAAATATTTACAGAAAAAGAAGTTACAAAGACATAGATAACAATAAAGCAACAGAGAAATAAAATAAAGACGTTAAGAAGGCAAAATACTTGCAAAGTCCAATTGTCCGAGCAAATATGTTTCCTTGGCTCTCAAGTCAGTTGGATATTTCTTGATTAATCACCAGGCCTGTCAGTCCTTTTCTATGATGTTAAAGGGGTGTCGCCTGAGAACAACTGACCAAACATCCGGTTTAGGGCATGGGTGCCAAGAAGTCACCAAGTTTATGGCCAAGCGTACCTTTGTCACCCAGGAGGGAAGAGACTGCTTTTTCCCCATTCCTATGTACAAACATAGTCATGTATGACCTGAATTTGTTCAGCATGAAATGCTCTATTCAAATATATACCTAATATTAATGTGCCCAGTTCCTATTGAATTCTATGAATTGTATGTGGAATTGTTACATGTGGAATAGACGTTTTATGGCACACGCTGCATTCCTAGAGCTCTAATGGCCTAACAGGTCATGTGTGACTGCTAGATTGAGTTATTGTTTTACGATAGGGCAGAGGAAAGTGTCTTTGCAAAATAGACATCCTGCCAAGACTAATTAGTGGTTTACAGCTCTGGAGCTGGCCTCTATTTGTGTTTTATTTAAGGTAAGAGGCTCTTTTGAAGTTCCTTACAACTTACAGCTACACATTCCATTTTCAAGAGGAGGGAGGAGGGGCGAAAGATGTCTATTCATGAAAAATAAAATAGCTGAGACCTTAACAAAATGGCTGTCGCATACAGCTTCCATGTCTCCATTGCGTGTAATCGTTACACCCAACCTGCTCAGTGCTTGACATTTTTAACTAGGTATTGCTACCACCCATTCCCTTTTCTTGGTAAATTTGAAACCCCTGCTTGTGATGTAGGAGAGCTGTTTCGAAGCACACCCACTGTAGGCTCTCTGCTGTCTCTTATATACAGAAAGTCTTATGTAAAATAAAATTGCTAATGTGAAGAAATGTATGACAGTCATCAAACAGATTCACAACAGTCACTGACTGTGATTACTAATATAGAAAGCAGAGCTCAAGAGATAGGATGGACCACACAACAGTCATTAAGAAGTATGCTGCTAGGAACTCTATGGGTGCTCTCAGGATTCTGACTACAGTGCATTACTGAGAACATACACTAACAATATACAACATACTAACAATACTAAAGCCTAACTTCAGTTTAAACTTTCCTTTTTACTTATGGTGAAAGATTAGAAACTACATTGAAGAGCATTGGAAAAATACAGTATCTTGCCTACTGCATTGGATCTTATTTTGTTCTTGAAAAAGTCCTGGGAACACTTCAGTAAAGCGTTTTTTTACTTGATGTGTTGTGTTTGGCAGTCAGGCAAGAGGCTTTGTAATACAGGATGCTTGTTATATTCATATTCAAACAGTATGTAACACACTAAGTGGTGGTGTTTCTGCCAAGTACAAGATCAATTTACCTTTATATTTCTCTGAATTCTATTTATAATGAAATTGAGCCTCCTCATGAAAGTCTGCACAGATATGGTGTGCAAGTTGTGACATTGTTTTCTGCAATGCCTTAGAACTCTGTTTTCTGTTCCTTCATCTCCGTGAAAACTGTACATGCCACACATCGCATCAAGCTCACAGCTTCACAGTATCAATAATTAACATAATTGTTATGACTCATAATATTCTGCAAGGGAACAATTAGCACATCTCTCTCCTCTAGCAGGTGCAGAAATGATGGTTTGGCTTTCAGTGAGCACATGTCCGCGTATGGACAGACAATTCCTCGATCCTCACTGAGAATTTGTTTCCTCCATATTTTTAAAATAACTGTACACCTGTCTCTCTGTACTATTGTTTATAATATATGAGAATTTGCTTCTTCATTTGATAATTATGTAAATTAAATGTTCTCTCTAAATTTGATAACGTGTTTTAGAGATCTGATTGATTTTCTAAAACAGTTACTGAGGTTGAATAAAGGTTCTCTGTGGGTGTAATATGTATGGCTGAAGACATGCACATTTGCAGGAGGCATTTTAATGATATGTATGCACTGAAAATACAAAATCATCATAATAGACAGTGCCATCCATGTAATAATTTCCATGCAATTTCAATCACCTGTGTCCAACTTTCAATTGCAAACTAGACTTTGCAAAAAAAGAGGACCAGTGCAGAAAGTTTTACTTAGTGTGTGTAGCCAGGTGCTTGGCTAAGAATGGGTAGTGAGAGAAACACTGGCTGAAGCTGCTCTCTGTAGCTGCAGCCCTGTGGTGCTGAACTGGTTAACAGCTATATCAGGAAGAGGAGAGAGCTGCTAAGCATGAAAAGTTCAGTAGAATCAGGCTACACTGCACCATAAGATCTTTTGTAAGAGGAGAGAAACTCCACTGTAATCAAGAGATTTTGAACTGCATTTCCCAGAGAGATATTGCCAGGAGGGGGGGGGGGGGGAGGAGCTGCATTTTCTCAGGCTGTAGAGGACACCACTTCCATCTCGCCATGAGGGAGCCCAAAGAGTGCACATTACTGTCCAGTGTGCACAACACTACTGCATACCAGTGGCCTGATCAGGATCCAGAGTGCTGCATCTAGGTGCACTAACAGCCAGAGTTACCTGGGTGCCGAGCAGAGAGTGGACTAATCGCTGTGTGTGACCAGATGGTGAGCTACAATATCGTTGTGACTGGTGAGCTGCTTCTATAGGGATTTACTATCTGCTGCTTGAGAGACTGAGCCCTTTAGGAACTGACCATACAGCCACCCAGAAGCCTTATTGCTGCCTGCAGGCTAGACTGGGACTATTCTAATGTACACCAATGGTACAACTGGGCCCCAAAGCTATCATGCTAAAGAGTTAGGACTAAAGGCTGTCCCTTTTCCCTTTGCAGCTGTTTCATAGAGAACGTCTCTTGTTTCTTATGCTAAGAGGTACCTCTCAGATGACATTGAACCATACCCTAGCCATTCTCCTTGAGTGCACTCTAGTTTACTTATAGTATTATTATTCACAATGCAGTTAATGCTTATATGCATGATTTATTGCTGACTTTGCTGAATCATGAGTTAATTCTGGTCTAGTGCTCTATTCTAAGTTACTTTGGCATAGTAATTATACTGTCTAGTAGACTGTGTCTGAAGCTGCCTTCTGTGTGCTCTTTTATGCTCAAACCACCATTTATTCTAACCCCTTAAATTGAACTAATTTACCACTAAACAGTCTTGTGTCTATTTCCTGGTACTAATTCACAGCCAAGTTAAAGGTATCTATACTTGTGTTGGAAGTAACTTTCAGTCAACCAGGTGTTTTGGAGTCGAGATGTAGAGCAGAGAGCCCTGTAATGGAAGTTTTATGCGACAGCCATCTTGTTAAGGTCTCTGCCATTTTGTTTTCATAAGCAGTTACAAATTCCATAGTTTGCAAGAGGAGAAGGGAGCATTAAAACCGTCATGGACCTGAGCAGAGGGTATGCACCAACCTCTCTAACACAGGAGGCTCAGGACAAGTCAGCCTTCACCACCCCATGTGGCTTGCCTTAATTTATGGTAAGGCTAGTTAGGGTTGAGAATGCTCCAGCCGCCTCTCCAGGGAATGTGAATGACCTACGATGTGGAGTGGAACTGTGTGCAGTTGCCTACTTTAGGGGCCTTACAGTGTTTGGCCCTGTCTGGGGAGAACAACGTGGACTCCTGTCACTAGTCATGAACAAACTGCCAGTGCCTAGTCTCATAGTCAAACACTGTAACTGTCAGAGGTTCAGTACCGGGAACCACAGGTAGGAGGAGCTCTGGCACTGGGGAGGCTGAAGCGGTCAGGCCAAAAAGCAGGTTGCATCATTCTTTGATACAGCTGGCTACCCTATTATGCCTGGGTGCAACTATCATAACTCAGCTGAACCTGTGACTGACTGAACAAATGGGAAACATGAAAAAAAGGACTGGTCAACCTGGACGAAGGTACCAGTCGGCACACCTGTGATGCGAGTCCCGTAATTCACCTGTCCAGTTCCACCACACACAGGTGCCACTACTTTGGGTCAGATGTAGTCCTGGGCTTGAGGAATGAGACCAGAGAGGGACACATCATCCTCTACCTAGACAGGAAGTTACATCTCAGTAAGTTAGCATATGCCACCCCTGAACAGAAGTATCTTGTGATCAGGTTGGCACGACGGAAGCTGCCAAGATATCCGGGTGGTTACAGCAGACTGATATTCGCCCCTCACAACCCACTTTGTTGGCACAACAGTCTTTCTAGGAAGAACAGCACCCTTCTCAGAAGGAACCTGGTTCTCCAGCTATGCAGTTGTACCAGACCACCCAGAGGTGAACCGTCTGGGCAAAACAAACCTGTGTCACAACAAGTCAAGCCAGCAACAGGAGCTGGTTGCGTCAGGAGGGTGTTTGCAGTTCCCTCCCACGCAACCACCTGAGGGGGCAGGTGTAATGATTGTGCGCAATAGGGACATGAAAGTTGTACGTGACAGCCATCTTGTTAAGGTCTCAACCATTATGTTTTCATGAGCAGTGACTTTGCTCCCTCATCCTCTTGCAAACAAAGGAATTTGTAGCTGTAAGTTTAACAAATTTCAAAAGAGCCTCTTATCTTAACTAAAACACAATAGACACCAGAGTCCAGACCTGGTCAGAGCTGTAAAACATTAATTGAGGTCTACAGGATGTCTGTTTCCACATACAATGAAAATGTTTCCCTTTGACCCATCGTAAAACCATAATAACTCACTCAAGCCTGTCACACATGACATGTCAGGCCATTAAAGCTCTAGGAATGCATAGCATGCTATAAAATGTCTATTCCACAACTTTACAATTTCACATAGACTTCAACAGGAACAGGACACATTATAAATTAGGTATATATTTGAAGTGGTAATATCATACCGAATAAATCAAGGTCATACATGACTACCCTAGCAAAAACAAAAGGAGATAAAGCAGTCTCCTTCCTCCTGGGTGACAAAGGTACGCTGTGTTTGGTATCCCTGGATACAAAGTATAATTCTGAATAATATTCTGTCAGTCTCTAAAATACCACCTGCACCTATTGGAAGTTATTAATATTAGTGTAAAACTGTGTTTGGAAATTGGTCGTAAACGTGGTGGCCTCCCAGCACCCATCCCTTAAACCAGATTATTGGTCAGATGGTCTCTGGCAACACCCCTTTGATATCACAAAAAAGGGGATGACAGGACTTGGGAAGCAAGCTCTTGTTTTAACATCAACCAAGGAACACCCAAGAGAGCCACGGCAATGTTTTAGCTGGACAATTGGACTCTGATAAAACCAATGACTTTGCATGTATTCTCCATTTTCACCTACTTTTATTTCTCTGTTGCGTTATTGTTCTCTTTATGTCTTTGTAATATCTTTTTTCTGTAAATATCTTATTTGAACCATATTGACCTTTTCATTATTAAACCTTATTTGGAAAAGTGTTGAAATTTGTCTCTAAAGCTTTCAATGCAAACTAAAAAAATCCCTGTCTCTTGAAGAGTGCTACTGTAAAATAATAATCCTCTGAATATACCTGTCTGCGGTGACCGTGTGTGTTGCTGATGTTAATGCTAAAATCATAGTGTTATTGCGAAGATTGTGAGTTTCCTCCTTCTCGGTAAAAAGGTGGTGGTGGCAGTTTAAAGAGTTAATTGCTTAATTAATTAACCCAGTGACAATCGCTCTCAGGGTGCTGGCACATAGATTGTGGTCCCACAAGCTGGAAAATCTTTGTGCAGGGTGCAACTATGTCCTTGTTACTCAAGTGACAACACGGTGTGAGATTGGCTGGTCCTTTGTCACGAGTTGGTGAGAAGGACAGGGGTTGGGCCACACGTTTGTCACAAGCCCATATTACCATTGGGGGTAGCGCTGTATGAGAAACAATTGAATCAGTTAGTGGTAGGTTACTTTGATCCATTTGAATGAAATATGGTTAAAATTGGCATGTCGATGGCCAGCATTACACCCTGTTCCAAATTATTATGCAAATGATATTTTTCTCATTTACCTAAATAATTGATGTAAATAACAGTCAGCATAATTCTCATGTTATCAACTATTAAGAGTACAATTCAAATTTTATAGAAATTTATATATATCTACAAATATATATATACGTGCCGCGCTCCATAATATAGATATATATATAAATTTCTATATAGTGTATGTTTTGCACAGATGAGTATTGTGTAAAGTGTTGAAGCACCATAATTTGATATATTATTTTTTGTTTGTTAAATTATTTATTGCACAAGGGGAGTATCACATTTTGGCTCACGAGTATTATTTATTACAATTCAAATTTTATTGAACAAACCTCCTAATGATAACAGTATTTTTTTTAAACATAAAAAACTTACAATGCACTGTTCCAAATTATTACGCACAGTAAGTTTCAAAACACTTTATAGGTTGTAAAGAACTGAAAATTGTCATTTGTTGCATAATAATTGTCATAGAATTTGCATAATAATTTGGAACAGGGTTTAAGGTACATAAAGAGAGCAGATGACCTCGAGCTGCAAATTGGCATTTGTGCATATTGAGAGTACAAGAGTGCGAAATGTGGGTTTTGGCTTCTCTTGGGAATCAGAGTTTTTTTTATACTGCCTTCTCTCCAGGCCCAAGGCTGGGGAGGCCAAGTGTTTCACTTCTTCTTTACATTTGAAACCATCAGTTTCCAGGAAAGTCCTCACATTCATCTCTAGCCGCTGTCATGGTTGCTGACTTATACAGACAGCAGTGACATGGTAACAGGATAGGCATAGGTTTCTTGGTTGTGTGGGCTGTTATTAATAACTTGACTTCTGTGCTGCAAGATGGCAGCACCCAATAGGGCAATATCTTAGTCTTAGAGGATAGTCTTGAGAAGAGATGTGTTCACTGCAATGCACTAATAGTTTATTCACAAACTTAATTGTTTGTAAATAAACATATTTGACAGCAGTTTCTATAAAAATTGACAAAGGAAAGAGCTACTTCAAATGCGTTCAGCAGTTTGTTTTTTAACTTTATGTGGTCCTGGTTGGCGGCCCCTTTACAAGTACCTGAAACATATATGTGGCATCAGAGGAGTGGCCTTTCTTCTTGGGAGCCACATTTGGCTTGCCTGTGATTGTGCTTGAAACATGCTCCTGGTCTTGTAGTAATCATTGAGAGCTGGGAGGACCAGTCCCCGATCATGTGATCACTGTGATCAGCCAATCCTATTGATCACTGATGTGAAAACCCCTGTGAGCTTTGGAGCATCATTTGTCTACCTTCAGGGGAATTCTACCTAGGCTTACATTTTTGTTTGTGGACTGTTTCTCTATGAAGAAAAAAAGATACATTGTAACTTTTTCTGTTCACTAGAACACTATGCCTAAATGATAATAAAAAAAAGTCTGTTTGGTGTGTTTTCGGTGGGTTTTATATTTAGTGTCAGTGTGAGTGTTAGTGTCCATGAATTTAAGTAAGAAAAAAAAATAAGAGAACAAGTGTATACTTTTTTTTTTAACCTACTACAAATATAAAGAACAAATAACACGTGTGCTATCACCAGAGTATTCAGGAGTGTGAGAATTAATTTTTTTTGGGGGGGGTTTTAGGTCATAGTAATGACATAAAAGTATAAACCTAAAATGTAAAAAAATATTGTTTACTATATTGGGCCAGTTTTCCTTTGATAATAAAACAAAATTGGCAGCTGTCCATTAACATTTACCACCAAATAAAAACCCAATTTGTCCTGAAATAAAAACAAGGTATTATTTACCTGGATGCAGTAAGCAGTTACAAAGATAAGTACAGTTTTACTAACACATGCAAAAATTGCAAACGTCTTTCCTCAAGCCTTCTATCCAATAAAGATGTCCCAACCCTATGGGTTGAATCAGTTGTCTCAAATGGGTACAAAATAGAGTTCCAAGCTTTACCACCTCACCATTTTCCTCTTTCAAATCAACCAAAATCATTCTTTACAAGAACAGGGTAGACTTGCACCCAAGACCCTCCTTTCTTTCAAATGTGATATCAGTCTACCACATCAATGAAGACATAATCCTTCCCTCTTTGTGCCCTACTCCAAAGCACACAAATAATATTGTTCTTCTCTGTCTGGACATGGCCAGAGCCATCAGAGTCTTCCTCAAAGCTAAAGCTTCTTTATGGAAGATGAATTCCCTACTTGTCCTGCTCTTGTCCTGCTTCAAAATCCAATATTGCTTGACGAATAAGGCAACTTATCTAAAGTGAGACAAGGCATATTGGTGGGAATTTCCTGGACATTCCGACATCAAGCCTCTGTTGTCCAACTTTGCAAGGCCACCACCTGGTCCTCAGTTTATACATTTTCAACATTCTACTGGGTGTACGTCCAGTCTTCTGAGGATGCAGCTTTTAGCTGCAAGGTTCTTGCAGTGGCACTCTGAAGTTGGGTCTGTTGACCCTTGTTATTGTTGGACCTTTTGGCACAGTTCTGTTTGCCTGGTTGTTGCTCTTCTTCCTTATTCATTGCTTGGGGACACCCCAGGCTCTATGAATATCAAACCTGGGCCCTGTACTGTGCGATAAAGATAAAATGAATTTTGATTTAACTGTAAATTCCATATCTTGGAGTACAGGACACAGGCCATCCTCTCTTCTAATCACTTGTTACTCTACATTGCTTGCTATAAAAATCAAGAGCCATGGAATGTGGTAGGGTTATAGGGTGACTGTGATCAGGTTTTAAATGTTATCTTACTCCGTTGTCAGCACTCAAGAGAGTTATCAGGGATAATAATGACTACACAATTAGTTGCGCAGGAGTGCTTATACTGTGTATGGTCTTGAAAACGCCCTGTGGGTGGGGCAAAACGCGTTGACGCACTTCCGGTCTGCCGTCTTCTTGGCCTACGTCACTTCCGGTATTTGGAACTTTTGCGGTTCAAGCAGCCATTTTTGAGGTGGAAAGCTGGTCATCCTCTACAGTGATCCTTAAAACGTGAGATCCCTATATTTACAATTTGGAAACTTGTTCCTTTGAAGCCTTTGAGGCTATTAAACAAGGCCTGTTATTTTATTGAAACATGTGAGTGTCCTTATTCTATCGATTTATATGGTATTGAGTGGCAGTATTACACTATGTAGCCTTTCTTTCCTTGCACACTATTGAGGATTCCATGGAGAAGTAGAGTGGAGTCGATTGCTGTATCTAAGCAGGGTGAAGAAGGCGATTTGAGTTCCTCCTGAGGGGCTATAGGATCCCTTATATCCTATGAGGCTTATTACCTCCATCTGGTGAGTGCGGTCAATATTATTTTTCACGTGGTGATTAGGTAGAAGCACATTTTGGAACATTGTTTTGAAAATCCTTTTGGGAAAATAAGGACTTATGTTTGAAATATTATATATATATTTTTGCACGGACATTTATTTATTTGTGATTATTTTTATTTATTTAATATTTATTTAATTTTTGCGCTGTTTTTTGTGTTATTTATACTGTGTATGTGTTTGCACTTTTTTGCCCCTGGCATCAGGTGTAAAGAATGCATGCTGAAATCCCTGTTTGGACCTCTATATGTAATATAATGGTCCAAACTGGGAGCCATGACATGATAATATGTATTTTTCATTCTGAACAGTTCTGGTTTTGATTCAACAACATTCGTCAGAGAATGTGGTCTGTGTGAACTTCTTAATATCACTCAGGTTCCATAAATTTGTCATCCACACTTTCATGATGCCATCCTCCTGTTTCTCCTCCCATCATTTCAAATGCCCAGCCTTTGTACTAACTGTAAACTTGGATCAGGCAGCTACAGTTCTTCCTCCGCCCCTACCCCCACTCAAGCTTTGGCCTTTGGAGTGCTAGAAATTGTCCACTAAGGTATTCTATCCCCATTCCATGCTCTAAGCAGTCATAATATGATATTATTTGAAGCCAGTCAACGAATCCATGGTCCATTTCTAAGGATTTCTGAACTATGGGTCCAGGTTGCTGAGCCCCACAATAACCTAAACTTCTTGGCATAACCTGAAACTGCATTCCCCAGGATACCACATTTCAATTCCTGGGGCCTAAACAGCCTATCACAAGGTCCAACCACTGGCATGAAGGTTTGGGTCTAGCCCTATGCAAACACAAACTGTTAGGTGGTATTTCAATGGGATGTCCTAGGCCACAGTGAGTGCAGTGCAGTAATTAATATTAAGGTGAAATGGGATACTGAAGGGTGCCTGCTATAAAGTAGAAGTACTACTTGCTTTTCTTCTAGCTGTTGACACCTTTTAACTGGAATTTACCCTTAATATTGGTACATTTGGTCAATCAGTAAATAATTCAAACAGATTAAAAAAATAAGTTTGCTAGTTAATGTTTTACAGACTTTGATGATGTTGTACAAGTAAATTTGGACAGCTGGTTCGGGTCTACCACTTCAGGGTTCCTATGAGTTTTGGTAAAAAATAAACATTTACAACCCCAGATTGGTATACATTATTTAACAGCTATTTAGGACTATACCTATTGTCTACAGCTCTCTCCCACTGTTAAACACACATCCTTTGCTCTCTTTGCCCTGCATGGATACTGCAGAGCGAGCAGTAACAACTTCTAGTTGGAAATCATTTCCAACATATGTGAGCATGCTTACTAAGAGCTTTGCAGAGGTTGGTGAACCATCTTTAATTATTGACATGTGGGGGCCACTGAAATTAGGTGTCCCTGGCTTCTACAAAACTTTGCACAGCTGTAGTCAAACAAGCTGCTGAAAACCTATACATTTACATTCCAAGGATATTTTATCAATTTTTACTAAATAAATGTACATTGTTTTACAAGTATTCAAAAGGTTGCAAAGGATTCCCACAGCACTATAGATTAGCTAAAGAGACAGTGCTGCTATAGTTATTCACTGTACATATCTTTGCAACTACTTGCGTATCCAGGTGAATTATACCTGGTTTTTCAGGACAAACTGTCTTATTTGTAGGTAAACATTAAAATATATATCCTTATTTTATTATCAAAGGAAACCTGTCCCACAATTAGAGTGCACATGAAAAGGAACCTAGCTCCATCTTACGGGATTGCAAAAGTCTTTGTGATATTTATTTGCAATAATTCTAAACTACCTAATAGGTTTTAGCCCACTTGGCTCCCTGTTCAGCAGGAGCTGAGTATCATGTATAGAAGTAGTATTTGTACCACTTCTATATATGACAGCATCACTGTCACTGGTTTGTAAGGAATCAGCGGGTGCTTGTACCCATCATGTCCCAAGCAATGACGTCAGTGGGAATCCCCTCCGCACCAGCATCACTGCCCAATTATGGCCACTGGCCATGTCTGGGCAATAATGTCGCTATAGCCACTGGCCATTTTTGGGCAATGATATCACCACTGTCCTCGCCTCCTTCCCTTATATGGCATATGACAGGTCAGGGAGCTCAGTGAGTCAGGATGTGATGGACATCGTGACTGACAATGGATTTACAACGATGGGCTTTTTTGGGATTTTTATTTATTTTTAATAAAGTTTGGGTGTCTTTAATTCTAGGCTACACCTTTTTTATATACCCTATACTCATTCACATAACAGGGACAGTATCTAGGGGCCCTCAAATACCATCAAGGATTATCAATAAGAGACCTTTGTCCTCATCAGCAAGGACCCCCCCCCCCCATGTTGAAGGAATGTGGCCTGCTATAATGTGGGGAGTGTACATTCTTTTCCCCCCTTTCCTGATCAGCCAGGTTGCAAATTTGGAATAAGGGTTTGGTCTGGATTTCCGTGGGAACCTCACTTTTTTTTGTGTGAGGTACCTCCTGGAAACCCATACCAGACTACGGGGTTCTGGTATGCATTTTGGGCAGGGGCCTCTATGCAGATTTTTTAATTTTCATTGTAAGATGTGCTACATCAAAAGGGCCATCTCACAAAAGATCATACAGTTTAAAATGTCAGCAAATGACATGTCATATGTGTCATTATGTAAAAAAAAAAGCACACAGAGCCCTCCAATGTGCTCCAAAATGCATAGCAGATCTTTGAAGTGGTCTATGAGCTGATTTTGTTTTTTTTAAGAAGCGGACCATGACATATAATTTGCTGGAAATGTAACCCATTTTTTTTTACCTTTCTAAATGTCAGTGCTGCTGCAGCACTTTCATCACAGATGATATGCACCCCCAAACAGGCAGCATGAGGGCACCCCAGGCATGGTTATTAAAGGAATTGGGCATTTTTAATGTTTCACTTTGAGCATTTACAGCTTCTAGCCAAATGTAATTTTTTTTCAATTTGTTTTTCAATTGGTACATGTTTCCCATTGCAGTGGCCACTCCTCCTTTCCATGCTATTTTTTATACCCTCTTGCCTATTAGCCTAGAATTTGGGCATTTTTAATTTGACAGATTTGGCTCCCATTTATTAAATGGTGTTCTTGCTCAGAATTTGAACTTCTTTGGAGTTGCTGAGCCCTGCTTGGCAGAGTTAAGCTCATCCCTAGTACCTAGCTAAAATAATGTTGCTTATTTAGCTTCACATGCTTTGTCTAAACCTGATGCTTGGCTGCAGTCTCAAGGAGAGATGAGACCTGTCAACTACCTGAACTCCCACCTTGCACATTCAGAAGGTTGCACAGTTAAACCTCGTTCACACAGGGCATACTATACTGTATGCTCATGCAGGGCTGTGTTTACATGCATGGGGATGCAGAGGTGTTCCTTACATTCTCGGCAGTCTCATTGATGTCAATTGGACACACTGGCTATGTCCCAATTTAACATCTGTGTGTCCCAATACGCAGACAGTGTAAGTACACAGATGTCATATTGGGACACAGCGGCTGTGTCCATGCAGCCGCTGTGTCCCAGTTGACATCAATAGAATTGAACACATGGGGATGTAAAGAACATCTGTGCATCCCCATGAGGTGGCTTCTGGCCCTCGAATAGTCTCAGCAATAAGCGGTTCTCATATTACATTGATAACCAGAATACAAACATTCTTTAGTTAATCAACTTGGTAGATACCTTTTTCACTTGTGGACATCCATTGGGCACTTCTAGTTGGTTTAGATGAGAACTGTTAGCAAAATCTCTTCTCATCTTGGCATTTCAGTGTTTTTTTTTGTTTTATTTTTTTCAATGAAAGCACAAATGCTTACAAATGCTTATAGAAGATAAGAGATTACTAATGGTTTATGGAACTGTACTTAAGAGTAATCTTATATACAAAATGCACATGGTAATTTTTAAACTTCTTTGAACTAGAATCATATGTAATATATTTCAGAAAACAAAGATTAAAGTATTTGGTGTTGACAAGCAAACTAGATCAATGGGATGAATGATTCCCAGGAAAGAACAGGTAATAGACGTTGAAAGGCCGACAGGGACTTTTCATGTTGCATTAACTAATGAAAACAGGCAGGTACAAACAAACAAAAAAATGAAAGTTCTTTGTCACGTGAAACAATTCACAAAATTCATGTGTGTGCCGTCTACTACAATTTAGGATTGTCATTAGATTGCAATGTGTTTTCTGGTAGATATTCTTTAATGAGCCAAAAAAAAAAAAAAGTTCATTGTTTAGGAGTTTATTGCACATTCACTGTTTTGTTATCTTCCAGAATATATTCTTGACTTTAGTGTTACTAATGCACAGAGGTAGAGCAGACTAAACCAGCATTAATTTTGTACATGTAGATTTACGACTTTACGACAGCATCCTTCCCCTGTCCTGTCCTGACCTGACCTGGCCACTACTGTTTTATAACAACTCACTATCAGCCGCTCTAGACTCGCTAGTACCCCCAACAACACGAAGTATTAGACCCCGACCGCTACAACCCTGGTAGACTGACCATACCAAAAATCTCAAACAATGCAGTCGTGCGCTGGAGCGACTATGGCGCAAACCCAGATCCCAACAAGCCTTCACCCAATATAAATCTGCCTTCCTAACCTACACTTCCTCCCTTCACGCTGCCAAGCAAGCCTACTTTGTTACCCTCATTAATACCTTCTCCTCCAGTCCTGCCGGCTCTTCTCTACTTTTAACTCCCTCCTTTCTCTGCCCCCACCTCCACCCAGTACTTCACTCACCACCCACGAAATTGCTAACCACTTCAAAAACAAGATCGACGCAATTCGTAGGGACATCGCCACTGCTCAGACTTCCACCCCACCTAGCATCCCACACACTAAAACTTCCTCAACACTCCACTCCTTTGACCTCGCCACTGCCCAGACTTCCACCCCACCTAGCATCCCACACACTAAAACTCCCTCAACACTCCACTCCTTTGACCTCGCCACTACCCAGACTTCCACCCCACCTAGCATTCCTCACATTAAAACCCCCTCAACACTCCACTCCTTCGCTACCACTGAAGAGGTCACTAAGGTCTTCTCTGAAGCCCGCCTCACCACGTGCCCCCTTAACCCTGTCCCCTCGCAACTCCTACAATCGCCCTCTTCCTCCATCCTACGCTCCCTCACGCACATCTTTAATCTTTCCCTCTCTACTGGCACATTCCCCTCCCCTCTAAAACACGCGCACATCACTCCCATACTTAAAAAACCCTCCCTGGATCCCACCAACCTGAACAACCTTAGAACCATCTCCCTGCTGCCATTTACATCCAAACTCCTAGAGCGCCTAGTCTATAATCGCCTGAGTTCCCACCTCGCCGACAACAAGCTCCTTGATCCCCTACACTCCACCGAAACTGCCCTACTCAGACTCACCAACGACCTGCTCACCGCCAAAGCTAATGGCCACTACTCAGTGCTCCTGCTCCTTGACCTCTCTGCGGCTTTTGACACGGTTCACCACCCCCTCTTCCTCAAAAAACTACACTCTCTTGGCCTCCGAGACTCCGCTCTCTCCTGGCTCTCTTCCTATCTATCACAGTGCTCCTTCAGTGTTACCTATAACGCTGCCACCTCCTCTTCACTCCCCCTCTCTGTTGGGGTCCCTCAAGGTTCTGTCCTCGGGCCCCTTCTCTTCTCCATCTACACCTCCTCCCTTGGCCAACTGATACACTCTCACGGCTTCAACTACCGTCTCTATGCCGACGGCACGCAAATCTGTCTCTCTACCCCTCACCTCACTCCTTCAGTCTCCGCCCGTATCACAAGCGTACTGAGCGACATATCAGATTGGATGTCACTCCACTTCCTCAAACTAAATCTTTCCGAAACTGAGTTCCTAGTTTTCCCCCCAGACTGTGCCCCCCCCCCCCGACTTCTCCATCAAGACCAACAACACCACCATCAGTCCCTCCCCTCAAGCCATAATACTAGGTGTCATCCTAGACTCCAATCTGTCCTTCCAGCCCCAGGTCCATTCGCTGACAAACTCGTGTAGATTTCACCTCTGCAACATCTCCAAAATACGTCCGTTCCTAACCCCGGACACCACTAAGCAACTCATTCACTCCCTCATTATATCACGCCTTGACTACTGTAACTCCCTCCTCATCGGCTTACCCCACCACAGGCTATCCCCGCTTCAGTCTATCTTGAACGCTGCGGCCAGACTCATCCAACTTACTAACCACTTTGTATCCGCCACCCTTCTCTGCCAATCCCTCCACTGGCTCCCGATTGCCCAACGGATAAAATTCAAAATGCTAACATTAACTTATAAAGCTGTTCATAATACTGCCCCAAACTACATCACCAATCTGGTATCAAAATACCACCCAAAACGTACTCTCCGCTCCTCACAAGACCTCCTACTCTCTAGTTCCCTGGTCTCTTTTTCCCCATGCCTGTCTCCAGGACTTCTCCAGGGCTTCCCCCATCCTCTGGATCTCCCTACCCCAATCCATCAGACTATCACCTACTCTGCTTGATTTTAGGCGCACTCTGAAAACCTATCTCTTCAGGGAAGCCTACCCCGCCCTCAGCTATTTACTGAACTCCTCCACTCCTCCTACCACTCCATCCCCCACAGCTATTTCCTCCTGTACCACTATCCCCTCCCTCCTAGATTGTAAGCTCCAAGGAGCAGGGCCCTCGAACCCCTCATGTATTGAATTGTATTGTTACTGTACTGTCTCGTGTACTGTCTCCCATTATAATGTACAGCGCTGAGCAAACTGTTGGCGCTATATAAATCCTGTATAATAATAATAGATTACACTTTAAGGCAGGCCATAGATTATGCATTTTTGTTTCCTTCCACCATGGATGGAAGCAAAGAAACTGGCTCAATTCCCCCATCAACTCAGTGTGGATGGGAGAATCCCTCCCACAGCTCTTCTTTGTTCTGCCAGTGGGAAGCCTTCGCTGCTGATCGAAAGAGTAACTTGTGTTCAACCATGCATGGATCAAAATTAAGCTGGTCCCTGTGGAACCGGACAAATTTTGATCCATGTATGGCCAACTTTAGTGTGAAGGCATTTAAAAATGCATTTTTTGTTTTTTGCCACCTATTGTTTCTCCATCATGATGGATGATGGGGAACTTCAACTTCCATCACTTTAGAGTGACCGGGATCCAAAATATGATTGAAAGGGGTTGATTGAAAACAAGCAATCTACAACCTATGGGTCTGATCGATTGTACTGGGCTATAAATTGACAGCATATATACTCACTGGCCTCTTTATTAGGTAAACCTGTTCAATTGCTTAGTAACACAAAACATCCAATCACATGGCAGCAGCTCAATGCATTTAGGCATCTAGACGTGGTAAAGACAGCTTGCTGTTCAAACTGAGCATCAGGACAGGGAAGAAAGGGGATTTAGGTGAGTTTGAACATGGCATGGTTGTTGGTGCCAGACAGGCTGGTCGGAGCATTTCAGAAAATGCTGATATACTGGGGTTTTCATGCACAACTATCTCTAGGGTTTATAGAGAATGGTCCAAAAAAGAGAAAATATCTAGTGAGTGGCAGTTGAGTGGAAAAAAATGCCTTGTTGATGTCAGAGGTCAGAGAAGAATGGGCAGACTGGTTCGAGATGATAGGCAACAGTAACTCAAATAACAACTTGGTACCACCAAGGTATGCAGAATACATCTCTGAATGCTCAGCACATCGAGCCTTGAAGCAGATGGGCTACAGCAGCAGAAGACCACACCAGTTGCCACTACTGTCAGCTAAGAACAGGAAAAGGAGGCTACAATTTGCACAGGCTCACCAAAATTGAACAATAGAAGATTGGAAAAACTTTGGCTGGTCTGATGAGTCTTGATTTCATCTGCGACATTCAGATGGTACAGTCAGAATTTGGCGTAAACAACATGAAAGCAATTAATCCATCTTGCCTTGTATCAATGGTTCAGGCTGGTGGTGGTGTAATGGTGTGGGGGATATTTTCTTGGCACACTTTGAGCCCCTTAATACCAACTAATCAATCACCACGGCATTAGCTGAGTATCGTTGCTGACCATGTCCATCCCTTTATGTCTACAGTGTACCCATCTTCTGATGGTTATTTCCAGTAGGATAATGAACCATCTTTCAGGCTCAAATATTTCAAACTGGTTTCTTGAACATAACAATGAGTTCACTGTACTCCAATGGTCTCCAGTCACCAGATCTCAAGCCAATAGAGCACCTTTGAGATGTGATGGAATGGGAGCTTTGCATCATGGATGTGCAGCCAACAAATCTGCAGCAACTGTGTGATGCTATCATGTCAAATCTCTGAGGAATGTTTCCAACACCTTGTTGAATTTATGGTATGAAGAATTAAGGCAGTTCTGAAGGCAAAGGGGGTCAAACCCATTACTAGCAAGGTGTAACTAATATAGTGGCTGGTGAGTGTATACAGGTTACTGAAAAAAATGCTCAAAAATGGAAAGAAAGATGACAATCTTGTCAAAATAGCACTAGGTCAAGACATTTTCAGTACCATACCCCTGCAGGTGATCTAAACCACTAAAAGTTTCAGGATTTAAATTCTAGCCTAACTGAAATTGGTTAAAATTTCCAAAAGGTTGCCATGTGTAGTCAGCTTTGGGGATTTCTGAAATGCTTGAGCCTTTTGCATGCTTGATCTATCAGGATGCTGATTTTTACTACCAGGTCAGTGTCTATCTCTGCTAAGAGCTTGTTGAGAATCAGTGTTATACCAATAACCTGGTTAAAGTTTACATCCTGAGATGTAAAGCCTATCGATAAAATCTCCTATAATCTTTAACACAATGTAATATCAATATTTTCTTAAAATCTATAGCTTTTATGAAAATTATTCCTGGTTATTCTGCCATGATTATTTTGTTCAGACAGTTCCTATTTGGGTGCCAACGCTTTGTCCCTGTCTCCTAATGATTCCGTTGCATTGTCACCTTGTCCAATGGACTGTACTTCCAGTGGAGAAAGTATGTGGCTTTGCTGGTGCTCAGTGCATAGGCATGTTCTACTGTGATCACAGAACCCATTCCCAGCAATAATATGCAGCCGCTGCTGGAGTGACTGCATGCGAACAGGAAGTGGCTCCAAACTTTGGCATTCCATTTTGCTTCTACTTCCTGACACATCATCACTTCCATGTTCCATATATCCTCACATATCACTGATTTACTAACAGACATATCAGACTGGATGTCACACCACTTCCTAAAACTCAATCTATCCAAAACTGAGCGTATTTCCTCCCCTACATGCCTCTTCCCCTGATTTCTCCGTCAGGATCAATAGCACCACTTTCAACCCATCCCTGCATGCCAGGGTGCTAGGGTGGTAACCCTGGGTCTGAACTATCCTTTTAGGCCCACATCCAATCCCTGTCCAAATCATGCCGCCTCAACCTCCGCAACGTCTCCAGAATATGCCCCTTTTTAACCAATGGTACCACAAAGCTCCTAATTCACTCCCTGGTTATCTCTCACCTCAACTACTCAAACTCACTCCTCATTGACTTACCTTTGCATAGGCTATCCCCACTCCAGTCCATCATGAATACTGCTGCCAGGCTCATCCACCTTACTAACTGCTCAGTTTCTGCTCCCCATCTCTGCCAATCCTTCCACTGGCATCCGCTCGACCAATGAATAAAATTCAAAATACTAACAACAACTTACAAAGCCATCCACAACTCTGCCCCCAGCTACATCACCAACCTGGTTTCAAAATATCAACCAAACCGCTCTCTTCGATCTTCCCAAGACCTTCTCCCTAGTTCCTGTGTCACCTCCTCCCATGCTTGCCTCCAGGACTTCTCCCGAGCTTCTTTCATCGCATGGAACTCCCAACCCCAATCTGTTCTCCTAATCTATCCACGTTTAGATGATCCCTGAAAACCTTTCTCTTTAACCAGTTGCCGACCGCAGATAGCCGAATGATGGCTAAACTGCGGCCGGCCAGTTTTGGGAGGGCGTCATCACATCGGGCTTTTACCACGTGATCAGCCATGTCCAATGACACGCTGATCACAGGAAAATGCAATTGCAGGTTCTCGGCTGCACTTTCCTCACGCTGTCAGATCGTGAGGAAAGTACTGCTGAGAACCGGCAGTTGTCAGAGCAGGGATCGGCACTGATGATCAGTGCCCTGATGATCGGTACCCAGCAGTGCCACCCACCAGTTCCACCCACCTGTGCCCAGCAGTGCAACCACCTGTGCCACCCAGCAGTGCCACACACCTGTGCCCAGCATTGCCATCCAGAAGTGCCACCCACCTGTGCCCACCCACCTGTGCCCACCAGTGCCACCCACCTGTGCCCACCAGTGCCACCCACCAGTGCCCAGCAGTGCTGCCAGTAAGTGCCACCAGTCAGTGCACAGCAGTTGCAACAGTCAATGCCTATCAGTGCCGCCAGTCAATACCTAGCAGTGCCGCCAGTCAGTGCCCAGCAGTGATGCCAGTCAGTGCCACCTATCAGTGCTGTCTATCAGTACCCATCATCAGTGCCGCGTATCAGTGCTACCTATCCGTGCCACCTCATTAGTGCTGCCTATCAGTGCCTATCAGTGCTGCCTCATCAACACACATCAGTGAAGGAGAAAAATTACCTGTTTGCAAAATTTTATAATAGAAACAAAGAAACCTTTTTTTTTTCTAATTTTTTGCAATTTTTTTGTTTATGGCGCAAAAAGTAAAACACCCAGTGATGAGTAAATACCACCAAAAGAAAGCTCTATTTGTGAGAAAAAAATTATAAAAATGTCATATGGGTACAATCTTGCATGACCGCGCAATTGTCAATCAAAGTGCAACAGCGCTGAAAGCTGAAAATTGGCCTGGTAAAGAAGGGGGTATAAGTGCCTGGCAGGCAAGTGGTTAAAGAAGCCTATCCTGCTTTAAACTAGTAGATTGCCTTTTATTTACTCCGTCAGCTCATCCCCCCACAGCTTATACCTTTTGTATCACTCAACCCTTCCTCCTAGATTATAAGCTCTAATGAGCAGGGCCCTCTGTTTCCTCTTGTACCAAATTGTATTGTAACTGTAATGTCTACCTTCATTTTGTAAAGCGCTGCGCAAACTGTTGGCGCTATATAAATCCTGTATAATAATTATAATTTGTGCTAGTTGCACTCCCTTGGCCATCCATGACAAGATATATATTTATGTATGAAGAACAGGGTCTCTTGTTGGATCCCTTTTTATACTGGCTTCTCATATCAGTTAGTTTGGGACCAGAATCATTCTTAGCTTTTATTCCTCCAAACAAATCAATGTGAATGAATCGTAAATGCAGCTCTAACTAGTCCTATCAGCTTTTGAGCACAGACATTTGTTCGTATTAAAAGTATCAACATTGCTTTTCTATCCATAGTTAATGACAATGCAAAATCAGATAAAAAATATTCAGAAAAACTCATAATTCAAAAATGCAAGCTGAATGAATTTGTAAGCATGCTGCCTTTTCCCATCCACTCTGATTTACATATACATTAGAGCTGGTGTACACAGGGTTTTGAGATCAGTTTAGGCTTCTGTTGGCTGGCTTTGTATTTTGCATTTGCAGTGTGATAAATTCTGCAGAGTTCCCTTTGCTTTGATTGTAGCACGAATGATGATTCTGCATGTGTTTGACCTACTTTGTGTTCCTTTGGGATCAGTGGATCCTTTGGAGATTCTTATCTATTGCTCCAAAAGCCCTTTAATCACAAAGAACAGCAAATCAGACACAGCTCCTACATTTATACTTGGAATGGCAAATTAAAAAGGTACTCAAATGCTTGTACCTTATTTGTAAAATGATCCCAAAAGTATTAATCTAAATGTATTGTTTTGAAACAAAGTGTATGTATTGAAATCATAGAGTTAAGCTTTGATTTTGTTCCTTCATACAAGTCAGTGTGCATGCATAGTAATTACACTGCAACTAATTGGCACATCATATATCCCTAGTGCAAATTTGTGAAGCCAAACACCATTTTTGTGAGGGTCTTTATCCTGTTTAGGCATAGTACTGTCACACACAGGTGGGCTGAGGTCATAAAGGGCACATTCCATACCTGTGCTGCTACCACAGTTCTTGGAAGCAGGATAGCTAATAGTATAGCAGGGTTTCAGAAACTGTTTCTGTTTACCCCTTCCTTTACCCCCACTGTAAATTATTGTTATCCTACTTTGAGTAGTTACAAATCAGGTTTTCTGGTACCAAAAAGCTTTATTGAAAGAATGTTGGAACATACAGTGTGTAAATGTTAGATGTAGCACAAGAGGTTGTGTCTTAGAAATATTAACCCAAATAATCACAAGTAAGTCTAAGGCAAAAACATTGCATAGGTCGTGCAACCTAACCCCCAGCATTGCAACTGTGCTTAGGTGAACAGTGATATGGCAGCGACCTCCCATGAGTCCCACCACTCACCACAGGTGGAGAGGAGCACTCATAATGTCTATGTAACATTAAGAGGAAAAATAAAAGGAAAAAAAGGGGGGGGAGAAGAGAGATAGAAGGGGGAATATGATAAAAAGGGGAAAGGGATCAGGAATCAGGGATTTGTTCTCCACAGGGAGTAGGCGGCTATGATTCTGCCCCTGTAAACCCAGGAGGAAGCAGTAACGGAGGACTAGATCAGAGTTGGAGCAGTCTTGTGAAATGGGGGACTGGCCAATAGTTGAGCCAGGAAATTGAGAGAAATTTATCATGTTTTTCCTCACTTCAAGCACTGCCATTCATTTTTTGTTAATGAAGAATCCCTGAATTCTGGACCTAACTTTCTCAAAGTTTAGAGACTGTGCCTTCCACGCATAGGCTATAGTCTGCTTCGTTGCCATAAAGAAGAATGAAATGAGAGTGTGGGACAGTCATGGTACATCCTTAAGTGGTCTATGGAGGAGGGCTTCATCCAGGATTTTTCGAGATATTAAATTGTGTGACTGAGTGGATCATGTTGTATACTTTAGACCATAGGCAGTGAGCTACTGGGCAGGACCACAAAATATGGAACATAGTCCCTTCAGCCTTGCAGTCCCTGAAAGAGAGTGGGCTAGGGATGTATATCGCTAATACCATAAATCCTTTAAAGTTTCTATATTCTGGGAGCATTTCAAAATATTTTGCCAGTCAGCTATAGTCAAGGACTCTTGCAGGTCTCGTGCCCAAGCAGTGCAATATTAGGGCAAGTGTTCAAAAGCATGGCCTCGAGTGGAGTTATAGATCAAGGACTGTGTATCCTTCATTGTAGTCGTTGACTTGTAGATTGATTCAAAACTTGTAAGAGATTTTGGCAAAGCGAGGTTTTGGATAAGGGGTGTAAGGAAATGGCACAGGGAGGGATATGGTGCTTTTCCCTAAACTGTGCAAAAGTGCAGAGGCCTTTCACAGTCAACATGGAGTGAAGTGTCACAAAGCCATGAGAAATCCACCATGAGAAAGCAGGTTTATCCGTTATCTCTGAAGGGAACAAAGGACAGTCAAACAGTTGTAATAATGGTAAATGAGGAGTCAGCAAGCCCGCTGAATATTTACACATGTCCCAAACTCTCAAAGTGTGGGTTAAAACCGGATTAAAGAGTTTGGGTCGTGAAGCCGGTGGGAGCCAGGGAAGAGAGGAGAGGGGGGGTTGGATGAGTATCCATAGCATCTATCATAGCCCAGAGGGGTGAATCCTTACCTGAGAAATATTGGGTCGGGTTGTTATTTGAGCTGCAAGATAGTAATGTTGAATGCATGGGTCCCCAAGGCCCCCACAAATTTTGGGGAGGTAAAGTAGGTGGTGGGCTAAGCATGGACGCATCGAGGCCCTAATGAAACTCTGGATATATCATTGTATGATACGTAGTATGTGGGGGGCTATTCGAATGGGAAGGGTACGGAAGGAGTAAAGCAATTTTGGCAGATAAGTCATCTTGATAGCGTGTGCCCAGCCACAAATCAAGTTTTCTGCCTAGGTAACTGCCACACAGTTAGTAGTTGCATATTTGTTTACCATTGTTCAGTGGATTTGCTGAATCCATATAAGATGACACTGTTTTATTCTGTCTATAGTTATTTTACCCTTGTGGGCATTTGTTTTTTGTTTCCCACATTTAAGATGGTGGTTATGGTGGTTATAATATCTATTTCTGGTTCCGGAGCTATTGGAGCATTTCTTTATTTTGTACATGGGATTTATTGTGTCTCCCACATATGGGAGAGGAACTGATGGGATGATACCTATCTGGTGGCGATCGGCTGGCGATTGGTGGATTGATATACAAAAGTTGTTTTTGACTTCTCTTATGATCACAGTATTATCTGGTAAGCCCCTAAGTGGTTGGTGAAACACATGTGGTGGTTTATATTCTGACTACATTGAATTGGTGAAGAGGATTGCTTCTCTATCTGTCACTTTTATGCACTTGGTGGAAGTCATTCACAGAAATTTGGACTTTTATTTATTTTTTTTCATTTATGTCACTTGCGCATCTTTTATTTATGCTATTTCATGTATTCCAATGTTTAGCGCTGCACAAGTTAGTTTTACAATTTGGTTGATATAGTGTATCCTATATATGGTGCTGGCTGCTGATTTATAGAAAAGACACTTTTTGCACAGATTTATTTTATAAATACAGAAACCTAAATGCCTATTACTCCTTAGATACCCCCACACAAGCCAGGGATAAAAGAATACTTTTAGGGTTGTTTTTGTAGTTTAAAGTGGTTGTAAACCTCAGTCATGAAAACTGAAACAGAGCACATATATCTGTAGTGTTTACTTGTCTATCTTCAAAGCTCTAAGTGTCATTTCTCTCTGGTGCCTTGTTCCTCTGTTATCAACATATGTCACTTCTGAGAAGTTTTCCTGATACATGAGATAAATTTGTGATGGGGAGAGAGCTCAGTACACAGCTTATCTACCCACAACACAGCTCTGAATGTTCATTCCTTCCTGTGTGTGGAGAGGGTGTCCCTTTCCTCCAATTATCTCTCACACAATGTACACGTTCTCTACCAGTAGCTCTCCACCCCCTCCTCTGTGCGTCTGGCAAACTAAGAAGGATTTTGTCACAATTCAGTCCTTTTGAATGGATGTAGTGAAGCGAAGATTGCAGATAAACAAGTAAAAGTATGAATGGAGGATTTATTTAATCTCTGTGTATCTTTTTAATAGTACATTTTTATTAAAATATCTGAGTTCACTGTTAGATACACTGTATTGCCAAAATAAAATATTATATATTGGGACGCCTGCCTTTACAAGCATATGAACTTTATCCCAGTCTTAGTCGGTAGGTTTCAATATTGAGTTGGCCCACCCTTTGCAGCTATAACAACTTCAACTCTTCTGGGAAGGCTGTACACAAGGTTTTAGGAGTGTGTCTATGGAAATGTTTGACCATTCTTCCAGAAGCGCATTTGTGAGGTCAGGCACTGATGTCAGACAAGAAGGCCTGGCTCGCAGTCTCCGCTCAATTCAACCAAAAGGTGTTCTATCGGGTTGAGGTCAGGACTCTGTGGCCAGTTAAGTTCCTCCACCTCAAACTCTCTCATCCATGTCTGCATGGACTTTGCTTTGTGCACTGGTGCACAGTCATGTTGGAACGGAAAGGGGCCAACCCCAAATTTTGGATTCAAGGCTCCAAAACAAGTTTTAGATTACACCTGTACAGTCAGCATCAAAGAATGTGAATTCTAAATTCCACATACCGTGTCTATCAAGATTCCCAAAAATGGTAGAAAAAATATGCTAGTTTTGTTTTTTTTGAAGAGGTTTTTAAACAGTTTTTTTTTAATTTTGTACTTGTGATAGAGATACAGTGCCTTGAAAGAGTATTCATACACCTTGAAATTTTCCACAATTTGTCATGTTACAACCAAAAACATAAATGTATTTTATTGGGATTTTATGTGATAGACCAACACAAAATGGCTCATAATTGTGAAGTGGAAGGAAAATGATAAATGGTTTTCAAACTTTTTTTTACAAATAAACATGTGAAAAGTGTGGCATGCATTTGTATTCAGTTGCCCCCTGAGTCAATACTTTGTAGAACTACCTTTTGCTGCAATTACATCTGCAAGTCCTTTTGGGGATGTCTCTACCAGCTTTTCACATTTATAGAGTGACATTTTTGTCCATTCTTCTTTCCAAAATAGCTCAAGCTCTGTCAGATAGGAGGGAGAGTGTCTGTGAATAGCAATTCTCAAGTCTTGCCACAGATCTCAATTGGAAGTAGGTCTGGACTTTGACTGGGCCATACTAACATGTGAATATGCTTTGATCTAAAGCATTCCATTGTAGCTCTGGCTGTATGTTTAGGGACGTTGTCCTGCTGGAAGGTGAACCTCCACCCCAGTCTCAAGTCTTTTGCAGACTCTCACAGGTTTTCTGCTAAGATTGCCCTATATTTGGCTCCATCCATCTTCCCATCAACTCTGACCAGCTTCCCTATCCCTGCTGAAGAAAAGCATCCCCACAACATGATGCTACCACCATCATGTTTCACAGTGGGGATGGTGTGTTCAGGGTGATGTGCAGTGTTAGTTTTCCGCCACACATAGCATTTTTCTTTTAGGCCAAAAAGTTATATTTTGGTCTCATCTGACCAAAGCACCTTTTTCCACATGTCTGCTGTGTCCCCCACATGGCTTCTCGCAAACTGCAAATGGGACTTCTTATGGCTTTCTTTCAACAATGGTTTTCTTCTTGCCACTCTTCCATAAAGGCCAGATTTGTGGAGTGCACGACTAATAGTTGTTCTGTGAACAGATTTTCCTACCTGAGCTGTGGATTTCTGCAGCTCCTGCAGAGTTAAGATGGGCGTCTTGGCTGCTACTCTGATTAATGCTCTCTTTGCCCGGCCTGTCAATTTAGGTGGACAGCCATGTCTTGGTAGGTTTGTAGTTGTGCCATACTCTCTCCATTTTCGGATGATGGATTGAACAGTGCTCCGTGAGATGTTCAAAGCTTGGGATTTTTTTAATAACCTAACCCTGCTTTAAATGGCTCCACAACTTTATCACAGACCTGTCCGGTGTGTTCCTTGGCCTTCATGATGCTGTTTGTTCACTACTGTTCTCTAACAAACCTCTTAGGGCATCACAGAACAGCTGTATTTATACTGAGATTAAATTACACACAGGTGGAATCTATTTACTAATTAGGTGACTTCTGAAGGCAGTTGGTTACACTAGAATTTAGTTAGGGGTATCAGAGTAAAGGGGGCTGAATACAAATGCATGCCACACTTTTCAGATATTTATTTCGAAAACATTTTGAAAACCATTTATCATTTTCCTTCCACTTCACAATTATATGCCACTTTGTGTTGGTCTATCACATAAAATTCCAATAAAATACATTTACATTTTTGGTTTTAACATGACAAAATGTGGAAAATTTCAAGCGGTATGAATATTATTTCAAGGCACTGTATGATTTGTGTAGTTCAAAAATTCAGGTTCTTTGTTAGTAGGGTTGGCTGAGTACCTGTACTGTTGAAAAAGTCCCCTTACAAACTTTTCGCTTAGTTATGATTCTTTTCTTTGGAGAGATTAGTTTTTTCCACTTTTGTGCTTCCAGCTATCTTTATGATTCACAGGAATCCTTCTGCCATGGCTGTGTGCAGTGATCAAGCCCTGCTGAATAGTATTTTGGATTCACAGCTGTAACTGGGTGCATGGTTCACAAGCCCCTGGGGGTGCCTGTGTTACATATGGCACATATATTCAGCACACTATATTTCATTCTGATTCCCAGCAGTATTCCTCCTGGAAAGTAAAACACACAAGCTCTTAAGCTGTCACTATACATTACAGATGGGCTGCAGGGAAGGTGTGATTTATTTATATTGGTATTGTAAATTTCAGTAGTATGCTATACACCATGAGATTTAATGTCACACACATTTTTGTTTCTGAAGTGTACATTTTAATAATGCATAGACATCTTTAATTCATTGCATGCATTTCACTTTATATGTAAACAAACGGCACTTTTTGTAGTGTTTAGAGAGTTTCTAATTAGTCTATTGTGCTTTGAATAAAATCTGTAATCAAGGTTGCAGAAATAGATTTTTGTTAACCTTGAGTTTCTGCTCATCTTTCACTGTTAATAGCTGTAACAGAATAACGCCACTATAACAGTAGTAAATTGCCATGGGAGTGACTTGGGTTCTGAATTAGCATAGTCACTGGTCAATAACAGCTCTCTGCATTTTCCTATTCACAAACGTTATTATTTATTATGGTCTTTTTAGGGTTTTCTTTTTACAAATCTGTGTGGATGTGACAAGTTTAAAGTGGACCTGGACTGAAAAAGTGAAGATGTGCTATGTTATAGCAAACATTAAAGAAGTACAGTATAGCCAAAGTTTTTTTTTGTCTGTACTTCTCCTATGTATCACAGGAGTGTAGTTTGTTCTGCTCTCCTGTGACCCATTTTCAGCCAACAGCAGGCTAAAGCACGCTCTCGGCTGACGTCATAGAGCTGGTCGATTATAGAGGACCAGTTGGTTCAATACGGAAAACATCCATATGGTCAGGATCCACCCAGATGACTGGAGAGGCAGCTGGCTCAGCCTCTCAGAGAGTCGCTGAGAGCCTGAGCACCTGCCCCTTTATAGCCTGACGCTCCAGTAAGTGCTGGAGGGGCAAAGAAGAGAACCTGTGACTGACAGTCACCAGCTCTCTGCAGCTTGAAGACCGAAAGCTGAGTGATCCATAGTGGAAGTACAGAAAAACCCCCAAATGACCCTTTTTGGAAAGTAGAGACCCCAAGCAACATGTTGAGCCCATAGATTTTATATTTTGCCACAAATTTAAAAATAAAATGACAAAAAAAGTTGTTTTTTTTACACAAAGTTGTCACTCAAATTATATATTGCTTGCACGAGCCATAGGTAGATGTATAATTACACTCCAAAATATATTCTGCTGCTTCTCCTGAGTATGGGGATACCACATGTGTAAGACGTTTTGGGCGCTTAGCTGTGTACAGGGTCTGAAAAACAATGACCGCCTTCAAGCTTTCAAAGGGTGTAATTTCACAATTTTCCAAAAATTTGTGGCAACAAATGAGATCTGCAAAATACTCATCATGCCGCTCAGCAAATAATGTGGGGTGTCTACTTTCAAAAAAGGGATTATTTGCGGGGTGCTTGAACTGTCCTGCCATTTTATGCCCAATGTTAGAAGCTTCTGCCAAAGTTTACCCACACTTCTAACCACTTGAAGACCAAGCCTTTTCTGACACTTTTTGTTTACACCAAGATTGGTGTGATCAGATGCTTTCCCAATTTAAAAATGGCATGTTTTTATCCAGCGAAACGGAAATGATGAAATGCTCATAGCCTCTGGTTTCTTACTGGAAGGGAGTAAAACCTTCCAAAACTGAAGCGTTTAACCTCTTGGTGCTGGCCAAACGCAAATGTGTGGCCTCCTGGCATCTGGGCCTAGACACCGAGCGGCCACACATTTAAGTTTCATTAAAAAAAGATATATGTGCTGAGAGCGCACGCCCTGCGCGCTCCCAGCACACATGTCCGGTACTCACGGAAAGGTCCTGATCTCTTTGGATCAGGACCTTTCCCAATTATGTGACCACAGGACTCTAAACCCTTCCCGCCTCCCGCCTCTGAAACCCTTAAAGGGCCGGGAGGCGCCGGCGCCAAGGGGTTAAAGAATGTTGTCAGTGATTCTAATCCTAGAATCACTGTGCTGTTTCCACATGCACTCTACTGAAAAATTTAGGGGATGCATCTATCCTGCTCAGACTCATATTTTTACAGTCAAAGGTCCAAGGTCATAGATTCTAACCCTAGGATCAACTGTACTGTTTCCATATGCACCTGTCATTTTCAGGCCATTATTCTGAACGCCATTTCTTCTTAACCTGAGTGGCTCTTTAAAACATTTAAAACATAATTGTAAAAATGCAAAGTGTACTGTAAGTACGTCTTAATCTTTGAAAGCAATGCATTCTGTTACAGTCTTAATAGCTGTGAGCACCAAAGCTGACCAATTCAGGTAGTAAAGAAATTACAAACTATAATAACAATATCAGATATTGAATGAAAGCTATTCATAACCATGTAACACTCTATACTTTAATGATATAGTTTCATTACAAAGTATTCTTTCATGTGCCACTTTTCTTTGTTAAAATGTTCTGTTCTACTTGATGGTGTTCTACATTCTATATTTTCGGCGACTTTATAATATGACTTCGTACCACTGACAGCCCTATCAGAATAAACTTCTTTCATATTCAAACAATGACTATAAGTAGAAGTGTAATCTATTGCCCACTGAGTCACTGGAAGCCAAGCACTCAGTATCTCCACAGGGAAGTCACAAGGCAGACCACAGAACTAAAAATGGATTAAGAAATACATCGGGGCATGGTTTAAAACCAAGATAAAATATACATAATGGGCTGAATCATGAGAAGTTCAAAGCAAGATCAGATGGTCAGAAGGCCATCCATTGTTATAAACTTTCTGCATAGATGAAGCTTATTTACTCCTTTGGTTATTTGTGTCAGTGAATTTTGAGCTGTGTTTATATTAATCCTATTACCAGTGAGCCCTCTGTGACATGGCGATGATGCAAGGAAACAGCTTTGTTTATTTACTGTGGTGCTGTAACCAAGATCTGAATGGAGAACTGAGCCTGACTGTCTTAGGTCGTATGAACTAAGCCGAATTAGACACTAACCAGTGTGTGACAGAATTATAACGATAATATTCTAACTTTATATAGCTAATGTTACTGCCAGATTATAAACAAAACTTTATAATGTAAATAGCAAAAAAAAAAATGGTATGACTGTTATTAGTGTAGTACTAAATGTAAAAAATAGTTAAAGTGGAACACCAGCTAATTCATTTTTGCTAGTTATGGACAGAGTGGGTAAGGGTTAGAAGTTTGTGTTGCTTTGTGTGCCACCACTGGGGAGATTTTTAGCCCACTTCCTGTGCTGTAGGAGTGAAGTTGGTGGAAAGTGAGGGCAAATCTCACCTGTTCTGGTGACTAAAATCTAAAAGTCTAGAATTTTAGATTTTCTCCATAATCTACTATGGTAAAACAGATCCAGAAACCAAAAATTATGTGAATCCTCCAATGAGAACAGACATGGCAATACAATCATATAATAGGTTCTAGTCTTTTGGTTACAACGGAATCAAACAATGATCCTCTTGTCTGTGAATGGCATCATTCTGTATCAGCATCAGCTTACAAATCACAAACAAGATATCAGTATGTTGGATATGTCAAACTGAGCTTACCCCTGGCAGAAATCTTTCAAATGAGAAATGCCAGTGATCATTTTAAAACTGAAGTGTGGGCAAACATTTTATTGGGGGATTAGCTAGGGATCAATAAGATATCTTTATTGATGAATGTTGATGTGTTCCCCACTGGTGATCGCTGCTTCTTTCATTAAAAATGCTACTTACATGCAGCCTCATAGCGATGGCACCGCTGAAGGTACACTAGTAAACCAAACAGTCGGGGCTGGAGCACAGTGATCGCAGACATTTGCTCACTGTGCAGCTCCTCCATTCATAAAAATACAGTATTAATGTAATGTACCCAATAACTTAGTACATAAACCATTAACATCAGGTTCACATTACAGTTTGTCTTTTAAAAGCTCATCTTTTGGCTTTCAGTTTGTAAAACAAGTTGATGCAACCTATGTAGTTGTAATGTACAATAATGATGGTCATCTCCATCTGGTGGTCGATGTGCAAACTAATTAGAGCAATGTACGCACATGAGAAACCTCCAGAAACCTGCGAGGGGGCCCCAGGGTTTCGCCTGCCTAGGGGTCTCCACAGAAATTAATCCAGCACTGCTGCAGTTTAATGAAAATGCTGATAGGAGGAGAAAGCAAAGTGACAGATGACCTCATACTTTTCTTTTCACTGTCTAGTCACTGCTGAACTACAGAAGAGAAAAATCAGGTATTCTATTTTTCCTGCCAGACAGCGTTTTGCTGCTTTCCAGGGATATGTACATTTCCAAAGTAGATGGATAGAAGTATCAGTACTTTGGAAGGTAAGCATCTCCTGTATGTGTATTTAACTTTAGCAGTTTAACTAGAATTCAGCTTTAAAGGATAAGTTCACCTTTTAACAGGTAAAAAAATGTGCATTTATTATTTTTTGTGTTAGGAGCCTGTAAAGCATTGCAGCACTGATTATCAGATCATTGATGCCATGCAGGTCTCCTGAACACTGTCAGTGTATCTGCTTGCCTGTACATCCTATACAGACAAGCCGATACTTGCTGACAGGAAGACTCAATGAACTATCATGGTGCTCATTGAGGACTACAAGCTTACAGCTGCTAAGGTTGCTGGGACTTGTAGTCCATTCATTCACAGAACACTGTGAATGAGTGATGCAGCCATGTGGGCTGAGGTCTTCATAGCGGCGCTGTTTTTAAAAAGTGACAGCTAGCACGGGGAACTTCTCCCCGTACTTCTGTCACCAGGGGTGGAGGTTTGGGCAGCGGCTGCAGGATCGGGAACATGTTACATGTTCTACCCTAAAAATGTAATATGTTTCCAAAGATGGACTTATCCTTGAAGCCTTACATGACTACTTTTTAAACCTGATTTACACATACATTTTAATATTCTCTTTTTTTTTTTATAGCTCTTCATATGATTATAATATAATTTTTGTTATTTTAGGTTTACTGGTCCTTTCAGTAAATAATATTTCTAAATTATTGAACTGTTAGTTGATAAATACAATATATACAAGAAGGAAGTCTCCTTTGAACACTGTACATTAAGTAACAACTTTATCAAGAAAAAAAAAGATTCATTGTCTTTGTAGACTTGAGCATAAAAAAAAAGATTGTTTGAAAGAAAGTTATTGTTTTCAGCCTTCATGTTTGTGAAATGTGATTGATATTTATATCTTGACTGCTAGCTAGGAAGAACAGGTCGATCAAGGTTAATCCTTGTTTTAATGGTATTATACTGAATGTGATATTTGGCCACTCTTGGAAACACATTCTGTAGGGATTATGATTAAATATGATATTGGGCTCCTTTTCATTTATTAAAAGAAGACAGAAATTAGTAGAGAAATAAAAATGTACCGCATTTCTGTTGGCACTGTTCATTCTTAATAAAACAATTCTAGAGCAGAAAGTTTCTTACATTAAATTAAATTCAGCTATTGCAGAGAAGAGTTATACATTTTTAGAAGTTTGATCTGTCTTCTTTTTCAGAAACAAATAACTCAAAACCTGTTATACTGTAAAATGGTCTTTGTGGAACACTGATTTATAGCATTTAATTGCTTTGACTATGGTAGTTCTTGAAAGGTTATGGTATCTATCCAACTGGCACAAGAAAGAACTGAAAGTACTTAGACTAAGGCTTGTGGTAATCTGCAATGATCAGTTGTCTTGTTTCTCCTACAGGTGCAGTTAAAAACAACTGTGTCAAGTCAGTATGTCATTCGAACTCAGCCTACTAACACTTGTCTTTCAACTCTGGAATGTGCTGCTATTGCCCTATCAATAATGGAGAAAAACACTTCAATTCAAGAGGTGGGTAGTAAAGTGGGCTTTTCATACAAAATTAAAGATGTATTTGCTCTTTAATATTATATTTTATTTTTGTGCAGTTGACTAATATAACTATGTACAGTATATACCATACCTGACCTGAGTCCTGTGCTGAGCAGCTAGCCTGATGCTTGGGCACCCAGCACAAGTGCCATTCAGAGAATGTATTGCATTTTCTGTATGAGTGCAGGGCGTTCTGATTGGACTAGGTTGGACTAGGTGGAGACCATGACATCACACCTCCGCCAAGTCCAGTCAGAGAATGCTTTGCATTAATTTGGTAAATACAAAAAGTTCTCTGAATGGTGCCCATGCCAAGTGCCCAACCTCCGGTGTTCAGTAAGCAGGAATGCAGCCGCTCATCACAGGACCTAGATGTAAGTGGAGCGGTGTCTGCTTTGGTGATTTACACTTTCCAGAGCAACCAGCCAGGTATGGCATATACATAGTTGCACTGGTCCAAGCTAGACCACTCTAACTATGTATAATATATTTAGTTACTAACTGCTAATCTGTGGCAGTTGTGTGCAGTGTAGTAAGTAAGAGGGTGAAATGCGTGGTCTGTCATTGGCAGTCACTTTGTTTAGTTTAGAGAAGAACTATGGAAAAAAAATACTTTAACAATAATCTATTGGGATGCAAACAGTTAAATCTTAGGAGTTGTATGTCACCTCCTGGATCACTGCCTGTTCTTTGCAATTTTGCAATTTCATTGAAGCCATTAAATATAGCTTTCTCTGAACTTGTAATGCTCTGACAGGAGACTTGTGACTCTCCTACACACCAAGCTATCCTGTCATTTGTCCGCCCCTTCACTCCCCTTGTCCATTCACAGAATACTTTGTATTCTGTGAATCCATTCTGAAAATACAAAGCTTTCTGTGAATGGCCAATGGGGAGGAGGGGTTGGCAAGATGGCTTGTGTGTAGGAGAGCCACAAGTCTCCAGTTGGAGGGCAGAAAGTATAGAGAAAGCTATATCTCCCAGCTTCATTTCAGGAGGTGGCATATACCACATTACATATGAAATAATTTTTTTTTTTCCTAGAGTTCTTTTTTAAAGGCTAAACTATGTATCAAAACATTTTATCTCTGTTATGTGATGTACGTTGCTGGTAAAGCTAAGTAACAGCCACACCCGTAAATTGCTGTAAGCACTGGGTCTAATTTATGTCCGTTAGACTGCACAATCATATTCAGACACCCTGCTGTAACAGGAGACAGAAGATAACACAAGGGGAAATGTACTTTTGAAAGTATGCATTAGGGAGGACCAGGGTTGGAGTAATTTGTTTTGTGCAGAAAAAGGGAAGTCACGGCATGGCCTAATAATTTGAATGCCAGTAAAACTAAGTACTGATCTGCAGGGTACATGTGGTGATTTTTTAAGGGATAAGTTCACCTTTTGTAACGTTACATGTAACACCCATATTCAGATATTCAGGATGTAATATATTACGAATGGACTGGCCCCCGCTCCCCCCTCTCTTTGTTTTGACAGCTAGCAGGGGATCTTCTTGCCCCTGCTAGCTGTCACAATTTTTTTAAAAATTTTCCCATGCAGGGCCACCCCCGGCCAGGCTGCATCACTCAAGATGCAAACTGATACACGGATGGGTCTGCAGGAGACCTGCATGGCACCAGCGATCTGCTGATCACTGCTGCAATGCTTTACAGGCTCCAGAAACAAAAAATAATAAATGCACATTTTTTTACCTGCAAAAAAATGTGCATTTATTATTTTTTTGTTAAAAGATGAACTTATCCTTTAATATATTTTACAGGACAAATAGTCCTGGGCCAAAAACCTTGACACCGTTTATCAGCATATATGAAAAGGGCATGTACTGTGTATCCTCCATAAAATTTAAGTTTTATGGCTGAAGGGACACAGAAATAAAAAAATATATTTTTACTATCCTCAACTGTCTACAGTAAGACAGAACAAGTTATGGAATGTTGACAATGTAGTGATAACAGTAGAAGTAGTGGTAGTTGTCTTGGGAAATATGGGATCGCAGAACAGTAGCTCAGGATAAACGAATAGTAGTAGACAAAAGTGGGAATTGCAAAAATTCAGAGTTGGCAATTTATCTTTAAGCTATTTCCTGTATTGATTTATTTCTTCCTATTATAATTTATTTGGCAGACGATTCTCCGTCCTCTCCAAGCTCTGTGCTCCTTCCAACTACAGCACGGTGCTCAGATTCATCACAGCAAGGAACATCTACTTAAAAGTGGCCAGTATAAGAAGCCAATGCCAAAGAATAAGAGGAAGCTAAAAAGGATGGAGCTTCTAGTTAACAATGTTAAAATTTAGCTTTTCTTATAATTTACTACTGAACAAGTGTTATTCTTTAATTGATCATACTGATTTAAAAATATTGGTTCAGATGAATCGTTAAGCAATGCCTAGATTTTTTTAAACATATGTCCATGATCTCCAGAATATTATTTTGTTATAAAAGGCCTTAACTCAAACTAATAATGTAATTTAAGTGGAGGTTATTAGGAGCAAGCTAAGTGTAAACTGACACTCTCTTTTGCAAGTAAACTTTATAGATGTTGATAAAAACCACTGAAATACCTGTTTTGCATAAAAAGCTTCCCAGGGTTTCCATGGTTAATGGTCACATAAAAAAAACTGCTAAAGGGTTGTTCCTATGAAAGGCATTGGTCTCTGCAGAAAGAGAGGACCAGAGTTCAGGTAGAGTTGCTGATTCGATGTTTCTGGACATCTGATCCCTAAGCCTCTTTATGGCATTTTACTTGACCAATACCTGGGACTAGTAGCCTGGATCTGCATTTTCTGTTGGAGAGCTGGGACTTTCAGAGCCTCTTAACATATCTGAGTTTAACAACGTGGGGGAAGAAGGATGTTGTGTTTTGCTGTAAGTCTACTTTACATTTGAAAATAAAATGTTTTATTCATTATTACTTTATGCCATCTGATTACATATACTGTATATAGTTTATATTTAAGATTTTTTTTCTATTGATTGATCAGCATAATATCAATCACATTTTGGCTTCCAGCTTAGCAGTGTGTTTGATATTCACATAT
The DNA here is from genome assembly GCF_062004578.1 of Staurois parvus. Lineage (NCBI taxonomy): Eukaryota > Metazoa > Chordata > Amphibia > Anura > Ranidae > Staurois > Staurois parvus. Next base: position 270,666 of record NW_028318154.1, read on the forward strand.
TAGTTGCTTTTAAAATAAGTTGTTTTCCATTTAATATTTATTTTCTGAGAAGGTCCCACTAAGGTACATTTAATATAAAGACCTAGGGAAACTGTACTGCAAAGTTGCTCTTCATATATTCATTGTCTCCTTTGAGGCAACGAATTATGCCTCTTTTTGATTATCCAAACATTTTCTCTTACTTATTCTATTTTCTCTCCTTTCTGTCTCATTTTTCATTGTGCTGTTTCCTTCAGACATTAAAATGTCCCATTAAGTTCACAAATGTTTCACCAATGTCAGGAGTTTAAGTGTACCACAGTCAATGTATTGCTACATTTTGTTATATATTAATGTATCTGCTAATGAAATAAACAGAAATTGGGCAGATACGCTTGTATGTTTCTGCACTTTCAGATTCTTTAATGGATAACTCCATTTTAACATACACTGCTGAAAAAATTAAAGGGACACTTTGAAAACACATCAGATCTCAATGGGGAAAAATATCATGCTGGATATCTATACTGATATGGACTGGGTAATGTGTTAGGAATGTAAGGATGCCCCATCATTTGATGGAAATTAAAATTATCAACCAACAGAGGACTGAATTCAAAGACACCCCAAAAATCAAAGTGAAAAAATGATGCAACAGGCTAGTCCATTTTGCTGAAAATTAATTGCAGCAACTCAAAATAGTACTCAGTAGTTTGTATGGCCCCCATGTACTTGTAAGCATGCCTGACAACATCAGGGCATGCTCCTAATGAGATGATGGATGGCGTCCTAGGGTATTTTCTCCCAGATCTGGACCAGGGCATCACTGAGCTCCTGGACAGTCTGAGGTGCAACCTGGCAGTGTCAGATGGACCAAAACATGATATCCCAGGGATGTTCTATTGGATTTAGGTCAGGCGAGTGTTGGGGCTATTCAATGGTATCAATTCGTTCATCCTCCAGGAACTGCCTGCATACTCTTGACACATGAGGCCAGGCATTGTGGTGCAACAGGAGGAACCCAGGACCCACTGCATGAGTGTAGGGTCTGACAATAGGTCCAAAGATTTCATTCTGATACTTAATGACAGTCAGGGTGCCATTGTCTAGCCTGTAGAGGTCTGTACGTCCCTCCATGGATATGCCTCCCCAGACTATCACTTACCCACCACTAAAACGGTCTTGCTGAATGATTTTACAGGCAGCATACCATGGCTTCTCCAGACCCTTTCACGTCTGTCACATGTGCTCAGGGTGCACCTGCTGTCATCTGTGAAAAGCACAGGATGCCAGTGGCGGACCTGCCAATTCTAGTGTTTAATGGCAAATTCCAATTAAGCTCTATAGTGCCGGGCAGTGAGCACAGGGTCCACTAGAGGACATGGGGCCCTCAGGCCACCCTCATGAAGTCTGTTTCTGATTGGTCAGAGACATTCACACCAGTGGCCTAATGGAGGTCATTGTGTTATGTTTGTTAGGTTAAGAACCTTTATATGGCCCTGTCCAGCTCTCCTAGAGTAACTGCCTGTCTCCTGGAATCTCCTTCATGCTTTTGAGACTGTGCTGGGAGACACAGCAAACCTTCTGGCAATGGAACGTATTGATGTGCCATCCTGGAGGAGTTGGACTGCCTGTGCAACCTCTGTAGGGTCCAGGTATCACCTCATGCTACCAGTAGTGACACTGACCCTAGCCAAATGCAAAACTAGTGAAAAACATTCAGAAAAGATGAGTAGGGGAACAAACTTTCAGTGGCCTCCACCTGTAAAACCATTCTTGTTTTGGGTGTTGTCATTGATGCCCATCTAGTGCACCTGTTGTTAATTTCATTAACACCAAAGCAGCTGAAACTGTTTAACAACCCCCTCTGCTACTTAACTGACCAGATCAATATCCCAGGAGTTTAATTGACTTGATGCTATACTCTGATTAAAAAGTGTTCCTTTAATTTTTTTGAGCAGTGGAGCAAAGGATTAGGGAGGTGGGGACCTGTTGGTAGTGCAGATGGGCAGAATGTGTAAACTGTATTCATCTCTCTCATCCCTGTTTGCCACTAACCGTCAATGGCGTAATCTTAGAAGAGATTAAGAGTGGGCAAACCTATATGTTGATTTAACATTGTATGTAGAAAAAGTAATGTGATATGCAGACCTCTGACCCCGAGGCACAAGGAAATCCTGAAAATTAGAAGTTGTATTGCCTGCAGATCTCAATGTTATAATGGGGCTCTTTATATACACTTACACTAAGTAGGGGACACATAAAAGCCCAAAACTCTTCACGCTGGCAATAATATACACTAAATCTCCAACATTTTAACAGTACATTACAGTAACGATGCACTAAAACTGGTCTGGTGTGCCTTGCTTAGAATAAGAATGCAAGGGCGTTTCCCTTGTGCACCCTAGCTCCATGAGTGTTCTGTCATAAAATTTTGGTGCAGCCTACAACTGAAACCTGCAAGCAACTCCTGTGTGTTTAATATACAGTATGTTATCTTTTTACTTGTCACATGCCTGTATGTGGAGCCTGAGATGATGGTGGTCTCCTGCATAATTTCCTTCCAAGCACCCCTGGAAGCTGAGACAGAGACCGCGAGGAGGAAGTGTTGTGGAATTAGTCAAGACTGCTCTCTTACAGTGAACAAAAAGATATGTCTATTCAAACATACATGTGCATGGACCATTCAAGGGAGAATAACCAAAGCTGCTCTTTTAGAGGTTATTTATACTGTGTAGAAGGCACATACATGGTTGATCAACATTAGCATGACTAATTTGGAAAAGATTGCCAAGTATGATATGTCACACTATAGATAACCAACAAAGCACGTACAAGATAAACTTCAACATATGTTCAGATGGCCATGTCATCAAACAATCTTAGCTCGCTTGTTTAGCTACATGAGGTTACGACACAGATTCGAACCATAATATTAACAATTATAATATAGTTTTGTATCTTTACTTGATAATCAGATTCATTTTTTTTTTATCAGACTGAAGGGCAAAAGTGCCAGGGGGTTGAACCTGAAGACTGCAACTTGAGTGTGCTGGTGAAAGATGAGCAGAAGTACAACCAGTAGGGCACCCAGTATACACCAAGTTCAGTTATGAGCAGTCAGGTCACAAGATGGGTATGATAACAATTAAGCAGGAAGGCACCAAATCGTAAGCAGAATCAATATCAGGGATAAGCAGAGATTGGCAACGTGGAGGCAGCAAAGTTGGAAATCTTTGTCAGAAGTCCAGACCAAGGTCGGTAACTGAGATGGGCAGCAAACATAGGCAGACAAGGATAACGAAATCATCAGATGAAATCTGGGTCAATAACAAGGTCAAACATAGCCTTCAGGATCAAGAATTGTTGGAACTCTTCAGCAATGATCCTATGCAAAACTCAGGTTTAAGTAGCCCACTAAGCAGCAATATCTGTGCACATACTAATGCACATATCTGCGTGCAATGGTGCCCATCTAGTTGTACTTCTTTGCAAATGTGCATATTTTTTGTGCATGAACCATACAGCTGGCACAATCTTCCTGATTGCTGGCATTTTATTCTTGACAATAACATAGTATGCAATCTAATGAATACAATGTATTATTGAATTCTTTTTTTTTTTTTTTACTGTACTGGTCCTCTCAAGTGCAATTTTCCTTTAAAACCCAACCCCAGATAATTCCTTGTTTTAGTTTTGAATAGTATATAGAAGGTTTAGACTTGGTGTGAGATGGTCCTCTTTGTTCAGGATTTTCCATTCTATTCCTGTCTTGTGATAGGAAGGGGAGAGTGGGAACCCAAAGCAAACAAAGACAGCAGAAAAAAAACTCCTATCTTTAGTAGAGTGAAGTAAGATGAGAACATCAGCTTTTTTATTGTTTGAAGCTGGCCTTAACCCAACTTCATTTTGGGATAAAAATGTTGTTTTGTTTTCTTGTGGATTATTTTCCTTTTTTTTATTAATCTGAATATTTTTAATGCCAAACTATTACAGGAACCTTTGTTTTTATGTGATTGTTATTCCTTGACTATGCAAACAAACATAATGTGAAAACCATGTACATTTATTTAGAATCAATGTTTATACTATAAAGCAAACCTGTGAAAGGAAAACCATCCTATACTGTAGAGCTGGGGTATTGAATTAAAATTCACAGAGGTCCAGTCACTAACATTTTCTTCCAGCTGAGGTCCGAATTGCACGTTTGATTTCTAATGGCACCTTGGAACGTCAGCAAATGCTGCACATGAAGCTAAATAAAAAAAAAAGGGTCAGTTACTTCTTTTTTTTTTGCATTTCTGCATGTAAGGAAGCCCATTGAAATGAATGGGCTGCCTACACGAAGAACATAGGTAGCAATGATGAAAACCTAGCCTCAGATCCTTCAAGTCACAATCCCGTTATTACAAGAGTGTTCTCAGACCCCTACATCACAACCCCCCTCCCTTTTTACATCACAGTTCCATCCCCTTTACATCAAGATCGCCCCTTTACATCACAGTCCCCCCCTTCACAGCAGTGTCTTCAACCACCTCTTCACATCGCTCCCCACAATAATATCACCTCACCTTCACATTCCTGTCCTCTTCCTCCATTATATCAGCCCCCTCCTCCTTAACATTACTGTCCTCAGCCTCGCTTCATAGCACCCCGTTCATATCCCTGTCGTCACCCCCCACCCCCTTTGTACCACCTCCTCTTTCAAATTTCTGTCCTCTGCCCCCCTTTATTTCAGCCTCCTCCTTTAAATTCCTGTCACCCCCCCTTCACATTCCTGTCCTCACCCCCCTCCATTCCTGTTCTCTGCTCCTCCCTTTTATATCACCCCCTCCTCCAGATTCCTGTCCTCTGCCCCCTTTTAGATCATCTTTGGCTTCCCCCAAATCCTTCACAGCAGTGACCAGTTTCCTTTCAACTCCTACATACAAAGGGCGGAAGGTGGGAGGCACATCAGTATACAGCTGACATCTGAGGCAGGATAACTTTGGATGGACGGCGGGAGGCACATCAGTATACATCTGACATCGGAGGCAGGACAGCTCCGGATGGACAGCGGGAGGCACATCAGTCTAGAGCGGACATTAGAGGAAGGACAGCCCTGGATGGACAGCGGGAGGAACATCAGACTAGAGCGGACATTGGAGGCAGGACAGCTATGGATGGATGGTTGAAGCTGCACAACTTTTCCTGGTAACCAGCAGGTGATTGGTTGCTTGCAACCAATCAACTGATGTTTAACTTGAAATGTTAATGTGACAGTTCCCATCCTCCATTCGGAGCCTCCAATGTCCGCTCTAGACTGATGTGCCTTCTGCCGTCCATCCGGAGTTGTCCAGCCTCCGACATCAGCTGTACACTGATATGCCTCCCACTGTCCATTCGGAGCTGTTCTGCCTCCAATGTCAGCTGGATGAAGATGACAGCAGCTGAGCGGAAGAGTCGGCTCTTAAATGGCGTGACTTTGGCTGGTCCGGATGGGACAGTAACCTAGTTCGGATCTGGACCACTGTCCCCCATTTAGTGATTTCTGCTGTAGAGTGTAAGGGGTTTACTCAGATGGGGATCACCTTGCCCGGAAAAAAGGCAGTCCAGAGAGCAGGTCTTTCTTAAAAGTCTGACTTGTAGCCAGTTTTATTTAAAAGGTTGCATGGAAAATAAACAAAACAGAACAGAAAATAAATCCTTGCCATCCAGGCTCTAACTAAACAGCAGAGATTCCTATTTCACAGCGAAGAGCTTCTCCTAGTCACCAACAAAACAAAACGTCGTGCAAACCTTTTCCTCTTTTGTACAAAGCAAACTTTCACATCCATAGCTCTCTCAGGTATGACTTCCTGAGTCCCAGGCCAAGAGCAACCTCTTGCTCCAGTCCTGCTTTATTTAAACCACCTGCTGGTGGTCATCATTGGAACACAAAATCTGGTCTGAAACCAACCTTGCTAAAGTGGCCTGGAAATCCCGTACTGGACTCCACTTTAGTCTCCTAAATATGAACGCATGCGAGGTGACACATAGGGGTTTATTTACTAAAGCTGGAGAGTCCAAAATCAGACTCACTTCTGCATAGAAACCAATCAGCTTCCAGGTTTCATTGCCAAAGCTTCATTGAACAAACTGAGGTTAGAAGCTGATTGGTTTCTATGCAGAAGGGAGTCTGATTTTGGACTCTCCAGCTTTAGTAAATAAACCCCATAGCGTCCATCAATCACCTCGCCTTTTATAATGTCACAAGAGATAACAGCATTATTTGTCAGAACACACGGCTTACTTTCTGCATTGTGTGCAAGACTCTCTACTTGATCGTGCAAATATCAACCTTTCTGATTGTTACTATTTACATAAACATATGCAAGCCCCTCCCCATGTGATAATTACCCAGTCCCACTGATAAATCGCTCTGGCCATAAACATTGTGGGATAGGGGCAAGATATGTATTTTTTCCTGTATTGGAAACACACTTGGGGTGATCCCTGTGACAGTGACCGCTAAGTTCACCTAGGCAACAAATAGACTATGCAGTCTAGCCCCAGTATGTTAAAAACAAACCTGTGTAGTATTGCAAAATTGTCCTTCGTTTAAAAACGTTACCATTAGGCCATGAAAGACCCCAAAACCTCTTAGGAAAACTCCCACTTAGGTGATCAGCCCATCCTGTTTAAGTTCCGGAAAACTTTAGGAGCTCCCTCCCAGGATTTCAAGAGTGAGCATACAGTTGTGTCCAAAATTATTCAACCCCCAATGCTGTAAAGGGGTTTAGGGACTATAGTGTACATTTGGAATTGTATTCAGAATCAAATCCTACAAGGACGTTGTAACTACCCAAATGCAACTAAAATGACATCAATTGTTTATGTAATACAGTAGTAAATGGTTCTTATGTGGTTTCTTCATTGCCACAATTATTCAACCCCTTAAAGACTACCACTCTGAAGAACAGAGGTTCATACAGGTGCTTTCCATCAGGTATTGAAAACACCTGTGGATGTCACCGAGCAGCAATCAAGCATAATAAGCACCAATTAGGCAGCTTTAAAATGACTGTGATACTCAGCTCCTTCTAGACATTTACTGGTGTGGTTACAAACATGGTGAAGGCAAGAGAATGGTCCAGGAAGACAAGAGAAGAGGTGATTTCTCTTCACAGGAAGGGCAATGGCTATAAGAAGATTGCAAAGATGTTAAACATACCAAGAGACACCTTAGGAAGCATCATTCGCAAATTCAAGGCAAAGGGCACTGTTGAAACGCTACCTGGTCGTGGCAGAAAGAAGATGCTGACTTCGACTGCTGTGCGCTACCTGAAGCGTAGAGTGGAGAGAAGTCCCCGTGTGACTGCTGAGGAACTGAGAAAAGATTTGTCAGATGTGGGTACAGAAGTTTCAGCCCAGACAATAAGACGCACACTGCGTAATGAAGGCCTCCGTGCCAGAACTCCCAGGCGTACCCCCTTGCTGTCTCCAAAGAATAAGAAGAGTCGACTGCAGTATGCCAAAAGCCATGTGGACAAACCACAAAAGTTGTGGGATAGTGTTCTGTGGACTGATGAAACAAAATTAGAACTGTTTGGGCCCATGGATCAACGCTATGTTTGGAGGAGGAAGAACAAGGCCTATGATGAAAAGAACACCTTGCCTACTGTGAAGCATGGTGGAGGGTCAATCATGCTTTGGGGCTGTTTTGCTTCTGCAGGTACAGGGAAGCTTCAGCGTGTGCAAGGTACCATGAATTCTCTTCAGTACCAGGAGATATTGGATGGAAACGTGATGCAGTCCGTCACACACCTGAGGCTTGGGAGACGTTGGACCTTTCAACAGGACAATGATCCCAAGCATACCTCCAAGTCCACTAGAGCATGGTTGCAGAGGAAAGGCTGGAACATTTTGGAGTGGCCATCGCAGTCACCAGACTTAAATCCGATTGAGAACCTCTGGTGGGACTTAAAGAAAGCAGTTGCAGTGCGCAAGCCTAAGAATGTGACTGAACTGGAGGCCTTTGCCCATGAAGAATGGGCGAAGATACCCGTAGATCGCTGCAAGACACTTGTGTCAAGCTATGCTTCACGTTTAAAAGCTGTTATAACTGTAAAAGGATGCTGTACTAAGTACTAAGATTGAATGTCACTTGGGGGTTGAATAAAACTGATAATGCTGTGAGCACAGAAAAGACATTTGTGGTTATTTCATTATAACTGTTATGTTATATTTGTCTGACCTACAAGTGCCTCTTTAATGTAAATGTAAGCAAGATGACTGAATGATCAAAAGCAATGTCAAACTGGCCAAAACACTCAATTTCAGTGGGGGTTGAATAATTTTGGACACAACTGTACTTCCATGTTCCAAACCCATGCTTTTGCATGCCAAATCTGCACATGCATGGTACATGTTCCCTCACCCAGCAGTAGCAGAGAGAGTGCACTGTGCATGTATAGAAAACTCCCAGTCAGATGATAAACCCTTCAAGGGACACTCTGACCCTTAGGAACCCACTCCCAGCATCCCAGGAGTGAGCATGCTTCCACGTCCCAAACTCATGTTTCTGTATTCCAAACTCACACATGCACAGTGCAGTCTCCTTCACCTGGTGGCAGCAGAGCCTGAGTTGACTTTGCATACATGGGTTTGAAATGCAGAAGCATGCTTGTTCCTGGGATTCTATAAAAAGTAAAGAGGAGAGTAGAGGTAAGACTGAAAATGGGATTTGTCAGCAAAATGTCAATCTGACTGCATAACTATTTCTGTGACTTAAATTGGATATCAAGGTGAGAAATACAGAATATGGTGACATCTTGCAGTGTAAGCTTCCTTGTCCCATTGTTAATTTTGCATTATTTTCCACTTATAGGTTTGGGTTATATTTTGTAAGAGTTGTGGTGCCTGGTTTGACAAATTTCAAGGAATACTCCACTTTTTAAAAAAATTAAATAAATACACCAATACTGATAACATAAAAAAGTACATTCATTAAATCATTGCATTCAGGCCTGCAGAGCATTGCAACCAAGATCAGTGCATTGCAAGTGCAATGCACAGGCTCCTGCAAATTTTTCCCCTAGGTTTAGGTCCGTACTGAGGTGTATGCCTTCTATTTGGACACAGACCTTAAGTTATGGGGCTGGAGGAAGGGCAGCCCCAGCTGTCCTCCTCCAGACTGTCCTGCACACAAAATGACAACTTTGAGAAGCCCCGTCTTGCCTCACTGCCAGACTTTACCCAGTACACATGAATAAGCAACCAGAAATAGTCTCTCACAGATGACTTATTCATATCATGTACACATTTTTATTAGATACGTGGGAATTATAATGTCAATTGGCAGATCTGCTGATAAGGTGGGTAGTGTAGAGTTGGAGTGCCTAGACTGGACATGGTCATACCTCATGACAAATACAGCTGTGGTTCCCACACTACACACACAGCTGCACTCTATATTTGTTAATGTGGTGATTTAAATGCTCTCTACAATTGGGCAGGACTAGCAAATTCTCTGAGGAATGGCCCCATGTTGTCTCCTCCCATTCTTTCATTGCACACCATGCCTCCTGTCTTCTGGAAAATTTTACCGGTTATTGTTCTATAAATCATACCTCCCAACTGTCCCTGATTTTGAGGGACTGTCCCTCAATTGTAACAAAGTACCTCTGTCCCTCCTTCCTCCCCATTTGTCCCTCATTTGGTATGATCTACTTAGTTGTATATAAAATGCACAATTTGTCTTTCAAAAAGTATCTCCCAGTGCTAAACTTTTCATCCAAAATCTAAATTGTTGCATATAAAGGAATAGTAGTGGTTCAAAAAAAAGCACTTGTGGTTTTAACTAATCGGTTTTTTTTGTATAATTCTCCTTTAAGGGGGCATGGTGGGGGGTGTGGGGGCTGAGGGTCCTTTGACTACATACATTTGCTAATATGTGTCCCTCGTTCTCATCTCAAAAATTTGGGAGGTCTGGATGTGTTACTCATTTTATTAGAAGATACATGCAGCAGAAGTGGAAACAGAGCATGAAACTATTGTAAGGTAAAAACACTATGGGAGACATAAGAAGCCAATGGGTGAGCCCAGTAGACTCCACTTGTAGAAAAAAATCATTTTTGGGTGGACTGACCCTATAACTGTACAGGAGGCTCCAACCTACATTTATAGCCAGTCTAACATATGCCTGAAAAAGGACCAAACTACAACCTACCCTCATAGCTCTTCCAACACGCCTGAAACAAAAGACTACTGGCCTCAAATCTCCCCTCATACCTGATCCAACACACGCCTGAAAAAAAAATGACCGACCTTCAATCCCCCTCATAACCGATCCAACTCACTCCTGCAGAAAAGACTACTGGCCTCCAACCTCCCCTCATAGCCAGTCCAACACATGCCCACAGAAACGACTACTGGCCTCCAAACTCCCTTCATAGCAAGTTCAATGCACACCTAAAAAAAAATGGACCAGCTTCCAACCTCACCTCCACTCATAGCTGGTCCAACACACATGAAAAAAACACTACCAGCCTACAACCCCCTCATAGAAAGTTCAAAGCATGCCTGAAAAAAGTACAAGCCTCCAACCTCCCCTTGTAGCTAGTGCAACACATGCCTGAAAAAATTACCAGCCTTCAATCTCCCTTCATAGCCAGCCCAACACACACCTGAAAAAAAAAAAAAAACTGGCCTCCAACCTCTACTCATAGCAAGTTCAACGCACGCCTGAAAAAAAATACTACCCTCCTCCAACCTCCACTCATAGCTCAGCCAACGCACACCTGCAAAAAAGACACTGTGGCACTCCAGTGGGGGAAGAGAGCTGGTGTTATTGCCCTCTTGGAGATAGGTGCTAATGCGATTGCTTCAATACACACCTGAAAAAAAAAATACAAGCCTCCAACCTCCCCTCATAGCCAGTCCAACACACGCCGTAGAAAAAAAAACTACTGGCCTCCAACCTCCCCCTATATCTGGTCCAACGCATGTATGCAGAAAAGACTACTGGCCTCCAACCTCCCCTCCTAGCCAGTCCAACACATGCCCGCAGATTCGACTGCTGGCCTCCAAACTCCCCTCAGCAAGTTCAATGCACACCTAAAAAAAAAAGTACTGGCCTTCAACCTCCACTCATAGCCAGTCCAACACACATGAAAAAAAGACTACAAGCCTACAACCTCCTCATAGAAAGTTCAAAGCATGCTTGAAAAAAGTACAGGCCTCCAACCTCCACTTGTAGCTAATTCAACACATGTCTGAAAAAAGTACCGGCCTTCAATCTCCCTTCATAGCCAGCCCAACACACACCTGAAAAAAAATAACTGGCCTCCAACCTCTACTCATAGTAAGTTCAACGAATGCCTGAAAAAAATACTACCCTCCTCCAACCTCCACTCATAGCTCGGCCAACGCACACCTGCAAAAAAGACACTGTGGCATTCCAGTGGGGGAAGAGAGCTGGTGTTATTGCCCTCTTGGAGACAGGTGCTGATGAGATTGCTTCAAAACACACCTGAAAAAAAAAATACAAGCCTTCAGCCTCCCCTCATAGCCAGTCCTGAGAAAAAGAAAACTACTAGCCTCCAACCTCCCCCCATATCCAGTCCAACGCATGCCAGCAGAAAAGACTACCGGCCTCCAACCTCACCTTATAGCTAGTCCAACGCACGCCTGCAAAAAAGACTACCAGCCTCTAACCTTCCCTATAGCTGATTCAACACACAGCTGCAGAAAAGATTACCAACCTCCCCCCATAGCCGGTCCAACGCATGCCTCCAGAAAAGACTACCAGCCTCCAACCTCCTCTTATAGCCAGTCCAACGCACGCCTGCAGAAAAGACTACTGGCCTCCAAACTCCCCTTATAGGCGGTCCAACGCACGCCTGCAGAAAGGACTAGCGGCCTCCAAACTCCCCTTATAGCCTTTCCAATGCACATCTGCAGAAAAGTCTACCAGCCTCCAACCTCCCCTTATAGCCGGTCCAACACACGCCTGCAAAAAAGACTATTGGCCTTCAACCTCCCCTTATAGCCGGTCCAACACATGCCTGCAAAAAAGACTATTGGCCTTCAACCTCCCCTTATAGCCGGTCCAACACACATCTTGAAAAAAGACTACCGGCCTCCAACCCCCCCCCCCATAGCCAGTCTGACGCATCTCTGCAGTAAAGACTACCGGCCTCCAACCTCCCCTTATAGCTGGACCAATGCATGACTTCAGAGAAGACTACCGGCCTCCAACCTACCCTTATAGCCCGTCTAATGCACACCTGTAATAAAGACTAAGGCCTCCAACCTACCCTTATAGCCAGTCCAACACACACCTGCAGAAAAGACTACCGGCCTCCAACCTCCCCTTATAACCGGTTCAACACACACCTGCAAAAAAGACTACTGGCCTTCACCCTTCCCTTATAGACAGTCCAATGCACACATGGAAAAAAGACATTGTTGCACTCCAGTGGGTGAAGAGAGATGGTGTTTTTGCTCTCTTAGAGACAAGTGGTGATTAGAACCCTTCAATAGAGCGATGACATAGGGTACTTTCCAGTGATGATAGCTTGACACAGATCCTCTTTTTCTTCACCACCTAGTTTAAAATTTCTTCCAACTTTTTGGCCATCTTCACTCCCAATAAAGACACACCCTGGCCATTTAAGAGCAGTCTGTCCTGCTAAAGAGCTGGTAACCAACCCAGTTCTCCATAAATTCAAACCCCTCCTCCCTGCACCAGTTCTTCAGCCACTTGTTAAGCTCTCTAATATCCTGCTGCCTCATTGGTGTGGCTCAGGGTACAGGCAGTATTTCTGAAAATACTGCCTTGGAATTTCTATTCTTCAATATAGCTCCCAAGTCCCTGAAATCTTTGTAGGGCGCTCCATCTTCCTTGAACTTTGTTGTTGGTGCCAATATGCACCATGACAGTTGGGTTCTCCCCAGCCCCATTCAACAATCTGTTGATCTGATCTGCAATGTCCCGAACCCGAGCGCGTGGTAAACAACATACTGTTTGTCAATCATGGTCTTTGTGACAGATTGCCCTCTCTGTACCTCTGATAATTGAATCCTCTACCACCAGTATCTGCCTATCCTTTCTTAGATCCTTATAGCGTATGTACTCTCCAGCGCCTCAGGATATGCACAGCCAAAAGGGAAGCCAAGGGTACCAGGACAGCGACAACCAAAAGGAAATGTTCCAGGGGTGCAGCCCTCCTCAGACGGGGAAATCAGCCACTGGATAGAGAGAAAACACAGGTGGCGCACAAACCTAGTGCATTATCCAAGGTTTATTGTAGGAATTAAATCATAAAAACATACTCACAGACGAAGCATGTATCTAAAAAGCATAGAAAAATGACAATGGCCACAACGGCGGGCAAGGTGTTCTCACAGTCAGTGCGGTCAAATGCCTGACGCGTTTCGGGGACGAATCCCTTTCCTCAGAGCTGATGACCAACCTGCTGATTAGATTGATGACCCACCATATTGGAAGCAGCCCTCGACTGTGAGAACACCTTGCCCGCCGTTGTGGCCATTGTCATTTTTCTATGCTTTTTAGATACTTGCTTTGTCTGTGAGTATGTTTTTATGATTTAATTCCTACAATAAACCTTGGATAATGCACTAGGTTTGTGCGCCACCTGTGTTTTCTCTCTTTCTTAGATCCTTGCCTCCATCTTCACTGGAAGAGATGTTCCCCTGGCATTTTGGTAGTCTTAACATAAACGTGTTTTGGTGGGGTCTCAATGTGAATGCTACATTCTGGTGGGATCTCAACGTGAACGTCACATTCTGGCAAAGTCTCAATGTGAATGTCACTTTCTGACGAAGTCTCAATGGGATCGTCACATGCTGGCAAAGTCTCAATGGGATTGTCACGTGCTGGTGAAGTCTGAATGTGAATGTCACATTCTGGCGAAGTCTCAATGTAAACGTCACATTCTTGCAGTCTCCATGTGAATGTTACATGCTGGCGGAGTCTCCATGTGAACGTCACATGCTGGTGGAGTCTCCATGTGAACGTCACATGCTTGCAGAGTCTACATGTGAACGTCACATGCTTGCACAGTCTACATGTGAATGTCACATGCTGGCGGAGTCTCCATGTGAACGTCACATGCTGATGGAGTCTCCATGTGAACGTCACATGCTTGCAGAGTCTACATGTGAACGTCACATGCTTGCACAGTCTACATGTGAATGTCACATGCTGGCGGAGTCTCCATGTGAACGTCACATGCTGGTGGAGTCTCCATGTGAATGTCACATGCTTGCACAGTTTACATGTGAACGTCACATGCTGGGGAAGACTCAATGTGAATGTCACATGCTTTCGGAGTCTCCATGTGAATGTCACATGCTGCTGGAGTCTCCATGTGAATGCCACGTTCTGTCAAAGTCTCATTGTGAAAGTCACAGTCTGGCGAAGTCTCAATGTGAACATCATATTCTGGCGAAGTCTCAATTTAAACGTCACATTCTGGCAGAGTTTCCATTTGAACGTCACATGCTGGCGGAGTCTCCATGTGAACGTCACACACTGGCAGAATCTCCATGTGAACGTCACACACGGCAGAATCTCCATGTGAACGTCACATGCTGGCAGAATCTCCATGTGAGCGTCACATGCTGGCAGAGTCTACATGTGAACGTCACATACTGGCGGAGTTTCCATGTGAACTTCACATGCTAGCAGAGTCTCCATGTGAACATCACACTCTGGCAAAGTCTCCATGTGAATGTCACATTCTGGTGAAGTCTCACTGTAAATGTCACATTCCATAGACTTCAATGCAAAAACGCCTCTCATAGACTTCAATTAAAAAATGCCTCCCATAGACTTCCATGCAAAAGCGCCTATGTGAACACTTATCTCCACGTGCCACTCTACTCTATCACTTGCGATTCTGGAATTCACCGCAACAAACTCGCACAGAACCCTTTTTATAATGGCACTTAAAACACAATGCATGTGGATCACATCTGTGTGAACCACCTCAATAGGAACTAAATCCTTCTGTCCCTCGTTCCTCCTCATGTGTCTCTTATTTTGGTCTTATCTATATAGTTGTATATAAAATGCATTGTAAGTGTTTCACAGTGCTAAACCTTTCATCCAATTTCTAAATTGCTGCATTTGTAAAAAAAAAAAAAAAACTTTTAAAAAGCCAGTATAAAGGAATAGTAGTAGTAAAAAAAACTGGGTTTAACTAATATTTTTTTTGTTTCACTTTCCTTTAAGGGGTGTGTCAAATGCCTACATACTTTTGCTAATAGGTGTCCCTTGTTCCCATCTCAAAAAGTTGGGAGGTATGTATAAACAATTGTTTTTTGGCAGCTACAGGTAGATATCTCTGCCCTAGGTTGTGTTCAGCCAATTAGATGATACCGTTTTATAGTGTGTGAGTATACTAGGGCTGTGCACTTCTGGAATGTTCTCAGTGTCTCCCCCTTCAAGTAAGATTAGGCTGTGTTGTACCAGCAGCAGCATGGTTTCCAGCATCAGTGGCAGAGAATCAGAAGGGCCAATGACAATAGCTTGGAGTACCATCTCTCTCATTGAATGGGCACTTGTCGGGGAAGAGTGCAGCCAGCAAGTCAGCTGGAGGTGGCCTGTATGCAAGAGATCAGGATGGGGAGTTCTATAGGTACTGCAATGCATAGGCATAAGGTCTATGAAATGGTCTAAAATAAAACACACAGTTTAGGATTTGCAGCAAAGTAGTTTAGAATAGTTATTCTAAAAAGGGGGGCTTAAAGATTATGGAGACACAAGGGGCAGAAGCACACCTCACCTGATTACTATGGATGATGTTGGGGTCAAACATCATTTTCACCTTAACTCAGCCAGTTCACCATTAAGTGAAATGTAGATCACCCCTCGCAAATCCCAATCTGCTGTTAGTTAACAAACCAGCTGGCTATCCCAGGGGATGTCATCAACCAAATATCAGTAAAAGATGTACCCCTGTACTTATTATTTAGGGTGGATATCTGGTACAAATTCTATATAATTTTTAGAACTATATATGTTTATTGCATATTTCATAATATTAGGAGGCACAAATGTACACAAATATAAAGAATTATACTTTTATCAAGTGTATACAAAGAATACTTTAAGATGCCAGTTTGTGTAGTCAAGCAATGCTATTTTAATTGCGAGGATAAAGATAAATACATCCAAAGTTATCAACATTATTAAAAATGGCTCAAACAAACTGGACAACATGACGAAGATTTGGTTGCAACAAGGTTTTAGAGGAAAAGAAATAAGACATTTTCAAGATGTTATAGAACAAACAAGTTCTATACTCACTATCCTCACAAGTATCATGTGACACCTTCATATAACTTTTATTTGCAAAAAAGAGTAAAATGTGGTACTTACGAGTGTTCTTTATAGACTTGCTAAATTACACAAAATGGCATCCAGGAAGAGACTTTCTCAACTCCTACTACACAGAAGGAATCCTCACAAGGATTCCTTACAGCTGGCTAATAGACTGACCAAAATTCGGCCAGTTCACAAGCACTGGACAAATTTCGATCACTGTGTAGCTGTCCATGGTTGATGGAATTCGATCATTTGATCAACTTTTGGTGATTGGAGGTTGCTGCCACTGATCAGTGTATTCTGACAGCTCCCACTGTCAGAATGTCTCCGGGGAGGATTACTCCATCCACCTGATTTGTACGAGGTGGAGGTATCTGATTGAACAAAAAAAAAAAGAAATACCTGTCTATGGACAGCTTTAGACCAGTGTTGGTCAATGTAGTTTGAGAAGCCTCTGTTGTACCCATATATGTAGCAGTATTTTTCACTTCACTTTCAGTTTTTGAAATAAAAAAAACAAATTAAAGCAAATTTTCACTCCCCTGAGTGACTTAAAGTGAAGTATGGCCAAAACCCTTTTTGGCCATTGTTCTCTTATGTGTCACAGGAGTGCACTTATTTCTGCACTCCTGTGACCCGGATTCAAAGCCCACTGTCAGATGATGTCACAAAGTCGGTCCAGGATCTGCAGGGGATCCACCCAAATACCTGATCAGCAGCTGGCTCAGCCTCTCAGTGCACCATTGAGAGCCTAAGCCAGCAGCTTCTGCCCCCTCTACAGCTCGGCACTCCATTTAGGGTGTTCTCTTACATTTTTGGGAAGTGTTTGGTTTGTCTTCCTACATTGGTGGTCAGTGGTTAATGTGTCTCCTTACATTGGTGGTCAGTGTTCACCTTATATTGGTGGTCAGTGTATCCCCTTACATTTGTAGTGCTTAGGGTGTTCTTGTACATTGGCGGTCAGTGGTTAATGTGTCTCCTTATATTGGTGGTCAGTGTTCACCTTATATTGGTGGTCAGTGTATCCCCTTACATTTGTAGTGCTTAGGGTGTTCTTGTACTTTGGTGTTCAGTGCTCAGTGTACACCTTTACATTGGTGGAAAGCATTCAGTTTGTTCTCCTACAATGGTGGTCAGTGATTAGTGTATGCCCTTATGTTGATGGTCAGTGTGTTCTTTTACATTTGTGGCCAGTGTGTCCCCTTACATTGGTGGTCAGTGTAAATGTTCTCTTACATCACTTGCCAGTGTGTTCCACATAGGTGGTCAGTGTAAATGTTCCCTTACATTGGCGGCAGAGTGCGCAATAAAAAGCAAACTGGATGGTGGGATGTTAGCAGCCTCAGGACCCTGGGTGCCTGGTGCTAGCAATGCCACTGTGGAGCACTACACCACCAGGGGCAGCACTATCTCCCAGTCAGTTGTGTTGCAGTGCATATGAGAGAATTATGGAGAGAGGGAAAACATATTACTGTGAACAAATTGTTCTTCACTGTCAAATTACAGGCTGGGGCAGAGATACGATTTGGCTGATTATTGGCATAAAAAGACACTGTTACTTTGGAAATTCAGGGTAAACTTGGACAAAAATCGAATATCAAACCACCCCAGGAAGATGCACTTATTGATCTCAACTCTCTGTCTCGCCATTCTGTAGAAGCTACATTGCTCAAATAGAACTTCTGGATAAAGGGGAGCATGTGACCTCCTTTGTGTAATAGAAGCCAGGCACAAATATTGTCACATTGGAAAGGGGGGTTGTGACATCATCAACCAGGGTAAGCTCCACTATGGGAGCTTACTCAGGGTAGACTCCTGAAGGTGTGGGATGGTTCAAGTGGTGAACATACCTTACTAAATAAGGGGTATCTGAAAATGAAGGGTGTCAGTAGGCACTGTCACTGCCAGGAGTTGCAATTATGTATTGGCAGGTCACTAGACTGCCTGTGCTGTTGGACATACCTACAGTATGTATATTTCGGAACTGGATGAGAAGAAATACAAATATTTTTTAAGGTAAATTTTCACCCATATATGTATTTCAACAGTATATTTTGCTGTTTGCCCGGAGTTCAGCTTTAAATCAGCACAATCCCCATAGCAGCTGTTTGTATCTAAATGTTCAGCATTAAAAAGAGTGTGAGACCAATGTTTACCCCTGCCAAAAAACGTGATAAACAAATCCTGGGTAATGGGATAAGCACGCACATTTGATATGAATTTATGTTTC
This sequence comes from Staurois parvus, assembly GCF_062004578.1. NCBI lineage: Eukaryota > Metazoa > Chordata > Amphibia > Anura > Ranidae > Staurois > Staurois parvus. The sequence continues at coordinate 289,190 of NW_028318154.1, forward strand.
CATTGTGCTCTGTCCCTACAGTTTAATTGTCCTCTGTCACGGCAGGTGCTCACACTGAGATATTTTGCAGTTTTGCTTGAGCAATTCTGTTTATGTATTGTTATCTATTGACTATATGTTCCCCTGCATTATGTTTTAGTATATGCTTTTTATTTCAAGTTATGTTGCTGACTAAGACTTTGATGTTGGTTTAATTAGCTTCATCTCAGAGAAGTGCCATTAGTGATTGTAAAATACCCAATCTGTGTCATTATCTGTTGCACTTATCATCTCTTTGCAGATGGTGCCGAATTATATTTTTTAAAAATGATACTCACAGTTTATAACTTTTTTTTTCAGCACATTTTTGTTTATTCCAGACATATTCCCAATGTATTTCAAATTTCTTTGTTTAGCTTCCAGGTCATTTAACAATGAATTTATAAACTTATAATATCTCAACATTCCTGTGTGATGTATGTGTGTCTTTTATATTGCCTTAGATCTTCCTACAATCTTTAGTTAAAATAAAGAAATTCTAAGTTAATAAATCTAGCAAAAATCAGGTGATCTTAAAGATAAGGTACTGTCAATGGAAATTATCATCTGATATTACTGGGATGCATTGTTACCCAGACATATGTGGATGCATGCTTTCAATACTGATATCATTTTGTTCAATAGACCCAAGCCTCAAAAATATTGCTTATCTCTTGGCACCAACCTTAAAGTGGTTGTAAAGGCTGAAGGTTTTTTACCTTCATGCATACTATGCATAAAGGTAAATAAACCTTCAGTGTGCAGCTCCCTCCCAGCTCCCACTAATACTTTCCTGAGCCTGATCTCAATCCAGCGCTGTTCATGAGAGCAGCAGCTCTCATGGGTCTCTCCTTCCTCATTGGCTGAGACACAGCAGTGGGAGCCATTGGCTCCCTCTGCTGTCAATCACAGCCAGAGAGGAGGGAGCAGGGGCAGGGCCAACCCACCTATGTGTGTCTCATAGACACACAGAGGTGTCTTGGGAGCGAGCATGCACGAGTGCCCCCAGGGCAAGCAGCTTGCTCTTGGGTCACTCAACGGGGGGAGGAGCCAGGAGCACCAGCAGGGTACCTACGAGGAGGAGGATCAGGACTTTGTGCAAAACAATTGCATGGTGCCAGTAAGTATACCATGTTTGTTACTAAAAAAAAACCATTAACCTTTTATATCACTTAAATCTTAACACTGAATATCTTTCCCCAAAGTTAAAATGTTGCTGTTAAAGTGATATGAAAAGCTAAATTTTTTTCCTCAAAATAAAAAAGTGGTTATACTTACCTATTATATGTAAGGGTATTGCATTCTGGAGTCCCCCGCTGGTGGTGTCTAGTCCTCCTTTCCTGCACTTACCACCATAGCAAACTGTGTGTTATGGTGGCACGTGTGGGTGCACTCCGGAGCTGGGCTGTCTACATCCACAGACACACACAGCTGGGCTTGGCCATGCCCCCCTGCTCCCTTCTCACAGGATTTGACTAACAGTAGCAGAAGCCAATGGCTCCCACTGCTACATGTGTGTCCTATGAGAAGAGGAAGAGAACAAAGATGAAGATGGGCACAGCAATGGATCAGGGGAGGACACAGTTAAGTGTGTAGGGGGGAGGAGGAAAATAAAAGCTAGAGGAGGTTGTAATGAATGCAGTGCCCGACCCCTGCCCCTCTCACCAACTTGTGACAAAGGACTGGCCAATCTCACACTGTGCTGTCACTTACACAATGCCACTCTCAGCTTCACCCTGAAGAAAGATTTTCCAACTAGCGGGACCACAATCTAGATGCCAGCAGGCTGAGAGCAATTGTCACTGGGTTAGGATATGTCACAGTCAGGTGTCAGGCTCAGAGACCAGTAGCTATAGTAGCGGAAAAGCTTCCACCAACCAGCAGGATGGTACACAAGCAGGTCACCCTGGCAGATGACGCGGGCTCACCTGAGGTGTGGGGTCTAAGCACTAACCGGTATTCACCAGAGTTCCTGATGGTGGAGATGGGTTTTGCTGCATGTTATTACCAGGTTGCGGTCCTCAGGATTGCCCCACCAGGAGGTGAGCAATCCAGGGTCCAGTAGCAGCGGTAGCAAGTAGGGATCAAACAGAAGCGTAGTCAGAAAACAAGCCGAAGGTCAGTAACATGTGGTTGCAGGTTGAGTTTGGGCAGAGGCATGGTCAAGGAACAAGCCATAGGTTGGTAACGAGTGATAGCAAAAGTACGGATGGCAGCAGGAGGGACAAGAGCGAGATATTGGCTGGAGAAGGCACAATAATCTGGCAAACAGGAAGTGCAAAGACATGGCTTAAATCAGGAAGTTCATGGAAGGAGCAAAGAGTTCAAGGTTCAGCAGAAAACAAGGCACAAGGCAGGATTATCCAATGGATCAGGAAGAGTGATGTCCAGCATTCCTGGTAGCTCTGTAAGAAGAGTTACTGCCAGACACAGCAGACATCAAGTCCAGGCCCTAACAGTACTCCCCTCCTCCCAGGATGTCCCCTGGGCATTTTAGGGCCAGGTTTTTTAGGAAACCTCTGGTGGAATTCTCTTGTTAATCTAGGGGCATGAACATTCTCCTCAGGTTCCCAAGAATTTTGCTCTGGTCCATATCCTTCCGATTGAACCAGATATTGTAATTTGTTCCTAAAGATCCTGGAATCAAGAATTTTCTCCACCACAAATGCTTCTTCACCCTGTACCTCAACAGATGGAGGAGGTGGGAGAATTTGGATATTCATGAAATGGTTTGAGTAGCGATATGTGAAAAACAGGGTGAATCTTCATGTAGTCAGGAAGTTTTAAGTGAAAGGTGACTTGGTTGATTTGAGCAGCAATCTGAAAAGGACCCACAAACTTTTGAACCAACTTAGCAGATGGAACATGAAGCTTCAAATTTTTGGTTGATAACCAAACTTTGTCACCCACCTGAAAGGTAGGAAGCAGGGGCAGACTGACAACTCATGGAGCCCCCGGGCAATATGGGAACATGGGGCCCCTGTGTCCTTGCTAAAACTCAAAAAAGCCTATGAAAAAGGTACCAGGGGCATCTCATGGGGCTCCCTACTGACCCCGGCCCTTGGGCAGTGCCCGAGTTTTCAAATGGTCAGTCCGCCCCTGGTAGGAAGTGATCTGCGATGTCTGTCGGCAGCCTTTTTATGGCATTCTTGAGCGTCCCTTAAAGTCTCAATCAATTTCTCTTGAATTTCCTGCAGTGTAATTAGTCTGTTAGTAACAGCAGGAATTGGAGTTGTAATAGGGAGATCAAGAATACAAACTGTATGATAGCTGGTGTTCAAGTAAAAAGGACTTAGAGAAGTGGAGCTATGTTTGGAATTGTTATATGCAAACTCTGTCATTGGAAGATAGTCCACCCAATCATTCTGAAGATAACTGACAAAACATGAAATACTGTATATGTCAAGATCCTACCTTTCCTCAGGGCTTATGCTGCTCCATGTGCTGGCATCCATCTTAGGTGTCTGCAAAGCATTGTGGGATCCTTTATGCTTTCAGCCTCTGCAGCTCCTCCCCCAGGAGGTGGGGGCTTATCACATATAAGTCTGCTGTTTGTAGCTGTCCATTGCATTCGTGTCCTGTCTGTTGCACAGCAGCAAGCTCCTGTTTAGTTCTCATTGCTCTCCTTGATAGCGACTCGGCTTTGGCAAGACTCCTTCCTGGCTTCTGACCCTGGCGCTGGCGACCATCCTTCCTGGCTTCTGACCCCGGCTCTGGTGACCATCCTTCCTGGCTTCTGACCCCGGCTCTGGCGACCATCCTTCCTGGCTTCTGACCCCGGCTCTGGCGATCTTCCTTCCTGGCTTCTGACCCTGGCTCTGGCGACCATCCTTCCTGGCTTCTGTCCTACCAAGTCATCCGCTGTTGCTGTTGGACTTGCATAGACTCTGTCTTGTTTTTGTACAATAAACCTACCTTTAATTGCACCTCCTTGTGTGTCCTCCTCGCTCCCTGACAATATATTGCTCCAGAGTTTGATTGGTCCTCTCGGTCTGACCATTAGACTGGGGATGAAAAGCAGAGGATAGATTAATTGTAACACCTAATGCTGAGCAGAATCTTTTCCAGAATTTTGAAGTAAACTGCACTCCTCTGTCTGACACTACATCCTCCGGGATTCCATGTAGTTTAAAGACTTCTCGTACCATCAGTTCTGCAGTTTGTTCAGCAGTGGGTACCCCTTTAACTGGAATAAAATTAGCCATCTTTGTGAGACGGTCTACAACTACCAAGATGGTGGTCATTCCTTTTGAGGGAGGTAAATCAACCACAAAGTCCATAGAAATTGACCTCCAGGATCTTGATGGAACAGGGAGTGGCTGAAGCAACCATAAAAGAGAAGCTCAAGGAGTCTTATTGCATGCACATGTCAGGCATGAGGTTACATACCGCTTGACATCCTTCTTGTGACCAGGCCACCAAAAGGCAAGATATAAAAGTTCTTCTGTCTTAGAAATCACAAAATGCCCAGCAGGTTTGGAATCATGAACCAACCTGAGGGCTTCAATCCACGCAGATTCAGGTATGTAGAGATGATGCCCTTGAATCCAAAACCATTGTTGTAAGCCAGGTTAATGTCCTTAGGTGGATGATTGAGCAGTGGGTCATTCTCATACCCCTCTTTGAGAAGATTCAAGAATGCCTTAGAACTTATGGCTGCTAAGAAGTTCTTTTGAGGCAGGATCGAGCATTCAGAGTTGTTTTCCTGAAGAGGACTAGACAACATTCGTGATAAGGCATCTGCCTTACCATTTCTTGACCCAGGTCGATACGAGATAATAAAATTAAACCCGGGAAAAGAACAGTGACCAATGTGCTTGTCTAGAAGACAATCTCTTGGCAGAACGAATGAATTCTAGATTTTTATGATCCGTGAGAACAGTCACAGGATGCTTAGCCCCTTTCAGCAGATGACATCAAGCGATTAAGGTGGAGTCCTTTTTTCTGAACAAAAAACAGGGCTGCCCCTGCAGGAGACGTTGAGGGTCTGATAAAACCCTTCTCCAAATTCTTATTAAGCCAGTCTCTGAGTGCCTTTAGTTCAGGTTCTGACAGATGGCAGAAGCAGTTCAATGGGACAATCGTATGGACGATGAGGAGGTAATTGATCGAGATTCTTCTTAATACAGACATCCTGGAACTCATGGTATTGTGAAGGCAGCTTGTCATCTGACTGGGTAGTTACCGCATCAACTTGTGGTTTCTTGTTTGGTGGAGAACTTATTGGATAAGGTTCTCTACAATGTTCCTCACAATGGGGGGACGTAAAATGTAAAGTCTGTTCTCCCCAGTTGATGGAGGGGTTATGGGTAGAAAACTAAGGAATGCCCAAGATGACAGGAAATTTGGGTGATGTAATCAGCTGGAAGCTGATGGTCAGCCTCAAATTGGAGTACCAGAGGAACCGTTTCATGGATAACAGGTCCTGATGATAAAGGTGAACCATCAACCATCTCCATATCAATAGGGGCAGATTTGTTTCTTGTGAGAAAATTCTTACTGTGGGCAAACTCTACGTTCATACAGTTCCCCTCAGCTCCGGAGTCCAGCATAGCAGAGCAAGGAATTTCACAGCATTCAGTGATAAGTTTGATAAGGGTGATAAAATGAGACAGCATAGAACTTTAACATCAGTTGCAGTAAATGTTCTTTTAACTTTGTTGGGGCAGTTAAATGCGTAATGTCGAGAGTCCCAACAATATAGACATAAGTTCTCAGAGCGTCTTCTCTCTTTCTCTCGAGTAGAAATGGATCTCTTAACAGCATCAACCTGCTAAGGTTTGGGTGTGTTAGAATCTAGAGAAACTTTTGGAACCTTCTGAATGAACTGATTGGTAGAGAAACACATGCCACCATTACTTCCAAATGTTCCAATCTCTCTTTCCTCCTTTCTGTAAGTCTCTGATCAATTTGGATGCATAGTTGGATGAAAGCCTCAAGATCCTTAGGAGTCTCTACTCTGGCAAGCTCATCCTTTGCTTGTTCAGAGAGCCCTTGTCGGAACTTACTCTTTTGCGCTGCTAGGTTCCAGGTGGTGTCTGAGATCCATCATTGGAATTCAACAACAGAGCGTCTACCCTGCCACAAACTATACAGCTTTGCTTCAGCAGTGGCGCAGCAATTGGGATCAATCAAAGACCTGATTCATCGTGGTCACAATAGTCTGAAAATTATTCAAGTTCTGCTGTCTTGTTCTGTATAAGGAGAGGCCCAAGCTAGAGTTTTCTCAGTAAGGAGGTTTATAACAAACAATACCTTCTGTTTCTCATAAATAAATGCAACAGGTTGCATCTGGAAGTAAATGCAACATTGGTTAAGGAAACCTCTGTAATAGCAGCGGTCTCCATTGCACTTAAGTGGTAGAGGCATATGTTTGGTAGCAATATCGTGGGAACTTAAGTCCAACAATTGTCTCTGCAGAGCTTGGATCTCCTCCTGTTGCCCCTTTACGACACTTTGTAGTTCCGAAATTTTTTCCGACGATTAATCAATCATCCTAGTGTATTGCTGAGTTTCCTCTTTCTCTGTACAAAAAGGAGGTGGCGGCAGTGTGAAGGGTTAATTGCATACTTAACCTGACCCAGAAACAAACGCTCCCAGGCTGCAGGTACACCGATTGTGGTCCAATTAGCTGGAAAATCGTTGTGCAGGGTGCAGCTGGGCGTGGCATTGTTACGCACATGACATCGCGGTTTCAGATTGGCTAGTCCTTCGGTCACGAGTTTGGTGAGAAGGTCAGGGGTCTGACGCTGCGCCCGTCACATATTGGTTGACAGCGTACGTGGGATAGTTGCATTAGCGCTTCAGTGCAGTGTTAGGAATTAGCTCTGCACTGAAGGATTGTAACCTTTGTGGAAACAGTCCTTAGAAACAAGCGGTGCATATTTGTTATATATATATATATATATATATATGTAGAGAGAGACATATAGCAACAGCTCCTTCCTTTTTCTACTTTCTATTCTATCTTTGCTTGCAATTATGCCTGGTGAAGCAGAATACGAGAAAATGAGCAAAGGTGATTTGAGGGCGGAATGTACCTCACGAGGAATGGACGTCGGTCGCAAAAATCGTGAAGATTGACCATGACAGGGTTCCCGCTACATCCGATCCCAGTGGCTCAGAGGTGGCCTCGCCGGAGAGGCATACAGAGACTGACACTGGAGTATCATCAAATATTATCTTCACACCACCGCCTGAGTGGGCCAGCACCGGAGTGCCTGTAACCAGCAGAGACTCTCCTCAGATGCAGGAAGCCATGAAAGGCATCAAGGAGACAGATCCTGAGGCATACCTGCGGTTCATGGAACGCCAAGCAGCGGCGGACAGAGAAGCTGCAGAACGCCAGGCTGACAGAGAGGCTGCGGAATGCCAGACTGACAGAGAGGCTGCGGAACGCCAGACTGACAGAGAAGTTGCGGAACGCCAGGCTGACAGAGAAGCTGTGGAACGCCGGGAATGAGAGAGAGGCGGTGAAAAGGGAAGCTGATCGTAGGCACGAGCTGTAGATGGCGAGGCTCCAGCCACAGCGACAAGTGCAGATCCCCGGGTCCCTAGAGCACAGGGACGCCACTCTGGCCGTGGGCACAGCTGCCAAGTTTCCAGTGATGTACAAAGATAGTGACAGTGACATGTATCTACTGTCATTTTAAAAAAACATGCCGTCAGTACCATGTGCCCCCAACTCAATGGGCTCGATATCTGACACAAGGGCTACGAGGCAAGGCCCCGGATGAGTTTGTTGAAATGCCATAGGGGCAGGACGACTATTATGAAGCTTTAAAAGATGCCATCATCCAGAAGTACCAGATGACCACGGAAGTGTACCGCAAGCAGTTCAGGCCCATGGAAAAGGGACCTGGGGACTCTTACACGGATGTGGCGAGTCGCTTACGCACCACATTCCGACAGTACACTAAAGGACTGAAAGCTGACTCCTACAAGTCTTTAGAAGATCTCATGATACGAGATCAGCTCCTGCATATTTGCCTGGCAGATGTCAGACAGTTTGTTTTAGAAAGAGAAGCAGCCTCTGCTAAAGCTGAAGCCGATTTGGCAGATACCTTTGTTCACACGCGGGTGTCTGACCCTCGCAAGGCTCCTCCAAATGGCTGGAAAGGAGGGAGATCGCCCATAGCAACCCCTCCTACGCTGGTGAGTCAAGATCCCCCTCAACCAACACCTGCAGCACCTGGGGCCAAGCCATTCCTGACTGACAACCGCAGATGTTTCACCTGTGGGAAAGCCGGACATCTCAGGACCTGAGCAGAAGCAGATGACATCATCTGGCCAGCCGGCCAGCAGCTCTTCTTCCGTGCTGTTTGTCCGCAGGAAGATGCGGGTAACCCCGCCAACTTGCAGGCAGTCATTGTGGGCAACCGGTTTGTAACTGGTTTCCGGTACACCGGAGCAGAAGTCACCTTGATCCGGCCAGAGGTGATTAAGCCAAAGAACCTCATCCCAGGAAACTTCCTTACCATCACAGGAGTTGGGGGGACCCGTTCATGCATACCCTGTGAAAAGGTATTCATCGATTGGGGTGCGGAAAGGGGGATGAGGGAGGTGGGGTTCTCGGATGAAATTCCCACACCTGTTTTGTTGGGTGCCAATTTGAGTACTCTTGTGTCCTATTACGCCCCTGCCGAGAATACCCGGAAGGCCCCCCTGGAACTCTCTGGACATGCCAAGGTACTGTGTGCAGATGTTGGGGTAATGTCTGGGCAACGTGTGGATGGACAAAGGGAGGGGGCTTGGAATGGAGTGGGGTGGCAGGATTCTTCATTAGCTGCAGAACGAAAAGAAATCCCTTTGCATGGGGAGATATCGAACTCGTGTCATTGATATTATAAACGTGACTGTTGATAATGATGACGATGATGCTGATATTGGTAATGTCAATAACGATGAGGATAATGATAACGATGATGCTGATATTGATAATATCAATCACATTGATGATAATGTTGGTAATGCTAATGATGATGATGGTTATGATGATGAAAATGATGCATTTTCATTGTTGGGGGTCACTCACAGTGCTCTGAAGGGGAAGAGGTACAAACTCTGGGGGCTGAGCAAAGGGTCTGGATAGGCCTGTTCCTTGCCCAGACCCTGAGGATTCTCCCTTGATACTCGCTCAGCCATTGTCCGGGCATGGTACTGGACAGCCGGCTGGGACTTGTAGTTCCACGTGTAAGGCAGCACTGGAAAGCAATTCACACATGGACCTCAGCAGCCAGATAGCTGTGAGCTTCCCTGCTGAGAAGGGTAAACAAAGGCCTGACAGGGAAACTGAAAGCATGTCTTATGATCTGACCTGTCCTGGTGTTTCACCAGGCAGAAAAACATGTGTCCTAGGCAGTGACAGCACACCTGGATTGGAAGTGCGAGAGGGGGCTGCGGCCTTCAGCTCCAATCACCTCGCCTTTCCATTCAGGTACAGGAGCTGCTGGCAAGGCCTATGAGAGATGGTGTTCAGGAACACCCGGGGAGAGCTCACCATGCTGTTCATGAGTTGGATGGCAGGGCGTATCTTTCCCCCATGCCTTCAGCCAACCTCATCTCACAGGAGGTGCAGACTGAAGGGGCCAAAGAGACAGAGGGAATGGCGCCGTCAGGAATCCAGGGGTCAGCTAGAGTCTGGGCATCCCCGGTAGTCTCGGTCCCCAAACAGATCAGATGACCAGACTTTGTGAGGACCTTGGAAAATGGAGCACCAGCCCTGTGGTTGTGGCCTACCCCATGCCCAGGAGCCATGAGGCAATGAAGCATTCGGAAGGGGCCCGCTGTCTAACCATCATTATCCGGAGCAGAGGGTCTGGGCCACCATCTCTAAACCAGGAGGCTCAGGACGAGTCAGCCTTCACCACCCCTTGTGGCTTGCCTGAATTTCCAGGAAAGCTACTTGGGATTGAGAACACACCAACCACCTCCCCAGGGGTCAGAAATGGCCTACAATGTGGAATGGAATTGGGGGCAGTTGCCCACTTTAGGGGCCTTGCGGAGTTCAGCCCTGTCTGGGAAGAGCAACTCGGGCTCCTGTCACTAGTCAGGAAAAAATTGCCTTTGCCTAGTCTGACAGTCGAGAATGGTAACTGTCAGAGGGGCATGTCAGTGGTTCAGTTTTAGGAACCACCGGTAGGAAGAGACCCCCAGAGGTCTGGGAATGGGGAGACTGAGGCAGTTATGGCCTGGCCGACTCCCCAGGTCAAGAAGCAGGTTTCATCAGTCTTGGATGCAGCTGGCTGCGGTAAGACGCCTGGGTGCAACTATCATGGCTCAGCTGGACCCGTGACTGACCTAGCAGACCAGAAACTGACGGAACTGGTGTCCTGGATTCTAGCAGGTAAAGAGGACTGTTCATCTTGGACGGAGGTACCTGTGGACCCATCCGGGCAGCGATTTCCAGAATTCACCTGTCCAGTTCCTGTTGCACACGGGCGCCACTACCTTCGGGTCAGATGTAGTCCTGGTTCAGAGGAAGGAGATGGGAGAGGGAAAGCTCACTCTCTACCTCGACAGAAAGCTACATCTCAATATGTTAGCGGATGACACCCCTGAGCCGAAGTGTTTTGTGAACAGGTGGGCACCCCGGCAGTCGCCACAATATCCGGATAGTCACAGCCGACTGGTGCTCCCCTGTGACCACTCACTTGGTCGGCACAACAGAAGGAACCTGGTTCTCCCGCAGTGCAATGGCATCCTGTCAACCCAAGGTGAACCTCTGGGCAGAGGTCGGTTGCATCAGGAGGGAAATTGTTGTTCCCTCCCATGCAACCACCGGAGGGGGAGGTGTCACAATCATGCCCACAGGGAGAGGTGCGGTTCTCCATTTTGCTCCAAACTTCTACATTTTGGTATTGCTCTTAAACTCATATGCCATCACCTGAGGGGGGGGGGAGGTGTAGTAATCGTGCATACAAGAGCCAGGAATGGCTCTCACTGTATTAAGAAGTCTTCGTGTATCCCTTCATTCCCCCTCCCTCAGGAATGCGTTCAGTGTAGCTGTCTATGCCATCCTTTTCCCAAATAAGGCAATAGGCTTGTCTGTTGTAAGAAGATACCAATTGATTTTTGTAGAAAAGAAGCTGTTATGCTTTTGTGTGCAGTCAGAGAAGTGAGGGCCGTCTGCGTTCTAACATCTAGCAGACCGAGAGAAAGCAGAATCTCCTGCCATGTCCCAACAAAACTAGCAGTAGAGACAAGAAAGCAAATCATCCTGGAGCTCATAAGACTTGAAACTGCTTAACCCAAGTCTGATTGGCAAGTACTTTAACCCTTTAAACTTCTTTCTGTTATCTGTTTGCTGTGCTGTTGTGCTCTCTCTCTCTATATATATATATATATATATATATAGGTTACATCTTTTTTCTGTAAATATTTCTACTGCAACCTCTTAAACTTTTAGTAAATCTTACTTTCTGAAAGTGTTGAACTGTTTCTATAGCCTTTAATGTGACTTATGAATCCCTGCCGCTGAAGAGCGCTACTATGAGTGTTTAACCCTCTGTATAACCTGACTGTGGAGATAGCGGAATACCGACGATTAATCAATCATCCTAGTGTATTGCTGAGTTTCCTCTTTCTCTGTACAAAAAGGAGGTGGTGGCAGTGTGAAGGGTTAATTGCGTACTTAACCTGACCCAGTAACAAACGCTCCCAGGCTGCAGGTACACCGATTGTGGTCCAATTAGCTGGAAAATCATTGTGCAGGGTGCAGCTGGGTGTGGCATTGTTATGCACGTGACATCGCGGTTTCAGATTGGCTAGTCCTTCGGTCACAAGTTTGGTGAGAAGGTCAGGGGTCTGATGCCACACCTAGCATAGGGATGTTTGGGTTCAAAATGCTACCCAATAACTGATGAAGGTGAATGTGACTTTATTTTGGCAATACTGTCATAATTTCAGACATTATGAAACATGCTGAAGTTTTAGAATCTTGGCTGATAAGCCGTCTATCAGAAATGTGTATTCCACTAAGGTATTTACGACCCAAGGTCTGTTAGGTCTCTGGATTGCTGAAGCTTGTGAGGGTGACAGTTTTATTGGGGTTTTCAGACTGTAATAAGAGATTGGGCTAATAGGCACGAGAAGGCCTGTATCTGTCCTGGTCTGATCAGAAGGCTCTGGCATCAGTTAGCAGTTGTATATTGCACCAGAGGCTTCCTGGGGGGGGGGGGGGTGAAGAGAAAAGATTGACTGCTGCTATTCACCAACTTGTGCTACAAACTGTCATGGCTGAACCTGAACATCATGGCTTCCTTGCCTTTCCACACTGCTTTGTGAGGGTTCAGTATGCATTACCATTACAGAAGGTTTTTACCATAATGCAGAGAATGCATTAAGGTAAAAATCCTTTTGACTTTTTAACCACTTTAATCTCCCAAGGTCCTTTCTAAAACCAATTTCTGAATTGGAGGACAGCCTTCAGTCTAATCACCCAACATGAGCCTGAGTGGTTGACGTCATCACGCATGCTGCCAGACAGCATTTGACTAACACCTGTTATATTTGGTCTTCCTCATGTGTGTACCCATAGGAGATTTTCACTTGTATACCAGTACACCAGCTTAAAACCCATATATCAGTATTGCTCTATGAGGCTGTCCTCTTCCTCCTTCTATGGCTCATACATGATGTGTTGAGGAGATGCAATGCCTGTTTGTGGAGGTTCATCTGACAATTGCCTTGGATAGTCTTCATGCATTTATGGCCTTCATTCAGATGTCTGATATCTTTGTTAAGAGGTTGTGTTTGGTATTGGAGCACAGGAGTGGCCATGTATGATATTCAATCAGCACTTTTCACTTTGGATGGACATATTCACAGGGGAAGCACAAAAGGTTTTATGTTTATATACTTTTTTCACTAAGTGCTGCTCCTGAACAACTCTTTTTTTTCATTGGTTATTATCATCTAGCGCAGATTTATATATTTGTATATAGATATTTTGGCTACCTTTATTCTGAGATATTTGAATTTGATAAATTTCTGTGAAGAGTCATTTTGAATAAAAGTCATATAATTTAATATTCATAAAAGTTACAATTACTTGCTTAGCAGTTAAAGGTGCATGTGAAAGCTGTTTTTGTTTGTTTTAGATAGAGGAGGGAATTGTAACCCCCCCCCCCATTAAGGTACTTTTTTTTTTTGCCCATGTCCTGCGGTGGATGTTTCACTCACTTTCTTTTCTGGAGATTCCCTCATTCATACAAGCAAGGTGTCTAGAGAAATCCTACCTACTGTGTTATTGTATTCTGATTGGGGACACCTCAGCTGTGAGAATACACTGACAATCAACTTCAGCACTAAGTGAGCGAAAATTTTCCAACAAGCCTGTTCACAAGAGGTAAATTATTAGATTAACTTCTTATGAGCAAGAACAGCCACAGATGGATCGAAATATAGATTGTCCTGCTAAACCGGCTAAATTACAATCCATCTGTGGCTAGCTTTAGAGGTGTCCTTTGGAGGATTTTCCCTCTCAGATGAGAATGCTAACATTTTACATAGATGATGGTGATTACAAAAAAGAGGGGAACCCACCCAGTAGGAACATGGGTATAAAAACCTGACTGGGGTTCTAATCTTCATAATCTCAAAAACTTACTGGCATTGGAAATTCATACTTACCTCATTGCTAACAAAAGTACCAGTGCTAAAAGGTGACATTTTGTGGCAAAACTTACCAGGGTTAAAATAAAAAACCAATAAATATTTATGGAAACTAAGTAAGAGCTTCTGTGTCTTTTGCTCAGACATTACCTTAACCACTTGCTGACTGGCTGTGCAGAATCATATATATATGCGTGATTGTTTATTTCTGGGTAGGGGCATTCACACGCTTGCCCACCCGCATGTGCTCTCGCTGGCTCCCTTAGTTGCCGATCATCAGGTCCCGGTCAATGATTCATGGCTTGGACCTGCCGATCGGCCAAGTGGATGACAGGAGAGAGATCTGTGTTCATAAACAACACAGATCTCTCTACTGACAGCAGGGATGTGCTAGTTTTGGTCTCCGTACAAAGCAGGAAAAAAAACTGTTGCATCCCCTATTTAAAACTGCACACAGTTAACACAATAACACTTTTTAGGCACACAGTTAACCCTTTGATTGCCCCAGATGTTAACACCTTCCTATTCAGTGTCATTAGTACAGTAACAGTGCATATTATTAGCACTGTTCACTGTATAAGTGTCAGTGGAGATGTCAGTGGCAGTTAGTTCCCACCCAGCGTAAGTTAGTGTCAGATTGCCCACCGTGCTATCGTAGTCCCACTATGAATCACTGATCACTGCCATTACTGGTATAAGAAAAAAATTTTTTCTAGTATATATACTATCATTTGTAGATGCTACAACTTTCGCGCAAACCAATCAATATACACTTATTGGAATTTTTTTTTTACCAAAGACGTAGCAGAATATATTTTAGCCTAAATGTATGAAGAAATGTTAATTTTACATTTTTTTAATTGAATATGTTTTATAGCAAAAAGTAAAAAATATTGTTTTTTTTCAAAATGTTCGGTCTTTTTTCGTTTATAGCGTAAAGAATTAAAACCCAGTGGTGATAAAATACGACAAAAAGAAAGCTCTAGTTGTGTGAAAAAATTATATACATTTTATTTGTGTATAGTGTTGCATGACAGCGCAATTGTCAGTTAAATTAACGCAGTGCTGTATAGCACAAAATGGTGTGGTCATGAAGGGAATAAAACCTTCCAGAGGTCAAGTGGTTAAAGTGTGTTGACTATAAACAACATGTTGGGGTCCTTTCCCCTCACCCACTGTCAATTTTTTAAAAACTGTGTACAGAGGTATGGGCTGAAAGCTGTAGGGCTTGTCTGCAGGAGCCTAACACTGAACCCTTGATCCACTGATCATGGGTGTAATGCTCTGCAGGCTCCTGTTGAAATAAATAATAAATGCACATTTTTCTACAAAAATATGTGCATTTTTTATTTTTTCCCAAAAAGTGAATTCGCCCTTTAAACATCTGTAGAAAATAGTAAAGGGATATTAAATATATAAATACTAAATTATTCTAATTAAATGATAAAATTATAATACAAAAAAAGTAAAAGTGTCTTCACTTTTTCTAAATTAGATCATGATTCAGCCTCAGACTTTCTGTATTTATGCCCAGAAAAAAAGAGATATTGGCATATAGATTCAATATTACTGACAATGTGAGAGCTGAAAAGTCACCGTGGTGTATTTTCTTTTTCTATTGGAATGTCAGTGTGCACATTTTTCATCTATTTCTATTTCCAAGCACTTGTTCATACAGACTCGAATACTCTTCTGGGGAAAAAAAATTTACCTTTCTGCAATATGCAATTCACACATTTAATGCATTTACCAACACTGCATGTATAGAAAATACCAATCAATCTGACAGAAATCCATTGAGCTGCTAACTTCCTGTAGTGAGTGGACATTACCATGCCCTTTACTCTTCTGTTAGACTTCAGGACACCCCTTCTTATCTCCATAAAATACAGGTAAATGTTCTGTAGTCAAGCAGAGGAGAACTCAGGCAGGGCTAATAACACTGCTGTGGATTTTAGTGTAGCAGAGACAATGTTCTCAACTCAAAAAGAATGTTAGAAACTCACTGGCTTTCTGGTATTTCTTGTGACACTTTTGAAGAGGAACTTCACATGGACATCCTCCCTGATCCACGCTCTATAGCCAACTGCGTTATAGCCGTCTTTTGGCTATAGCGCGGTTGGGAACCGGATAAGTGTTACTAGACCCAGGACCCTGCATTCACTATATCTGGCTTCCCTCAGTACACAGAACAAGAAAATGCAATTATTTTAGTAAATATAACCTGCTAAATACCTTTTCTCATCAGCAGCATATAGCAGTCTTGTAACTTCTATCAGTGTCTCACCCAGTAGTGGTTAAAGCTTGTAGGTCGAGTTTTCATTCTCCTCTGATTGTCCTATGAGGCAGCATAACCCCTGACCCTTTGCCTGGACAGCACTGATTGGCCCTGTGCTGATCACATGCACTCTCCCAAGAAAAAAAAGCTCTCTAGCACAGGGGCGGACTGACCATTTGGAAATTCGGGCACTGCCCAGGGCCCGGGGTCAGTAAGGGGCCCCATGAGATGCCCCTGGTACCTTTTTCATAGGCTTTTTTGAGTTTGGGCAAGGACACAGGGGCCCCATGATCCCCTATTGCCCGGGGGCCCCATGAGTTGTCAGTCCACCCCTGCTCTAGCAATGCACACCAATCTGAGCATGTGCAGCTTGCCCATAAGGCTCTGTTCTATTAGCAGATGGATTGCGGACAGTAGAAGAAGGGGAGGACCAGAGAAGACAGGATCAAACATCCTTTTTACACATTGCGGAGGATTAACCCCTTAGGTTCCACAGTGATTATAACAAGAATACTTTACTGCATATACAGGCTGATTTTACTCTTGTGGGTTTAGTAACACTTTAAGTTTCAGTGAGTTATATTTACAGTGCCACCTTAGATTTGGTTTGATTTGCAATCCAGTCCTGAAGTAGCATGTAAACCTGAAGTTAGGAAAATATTACTATTCTAATATTATTATTTTTTGTCTTGTGATAAATTATTTTGTGGTGCTGCACACAGTGCTACAATTGATGGTTTATAGATTATGTAAACACATAAAACATTAATAATATCAAGTACATACAGTTGATATCAAAACATTTACATCTGTATGAAAACACAGATTCACATACATGGGCTTTGAATTCTAAAGCAGCACAGGAAAGTGATATGATGTGATACAATGACACATGGAGGCCTTTGCTTCAGCTTTGTGCCATTTTGAGACCTATTTGAACTGCAGTAACTATTGAAGAAGTACAGATGAATCTCATTGCTAAGCTAGGGAAAGTGTGTATTTTGGTGTTGCTTTGCATCACATTGTTACAATGATTTGATTTTTAAAGGATGTATAGATGAGCCCTTGCATTTGCAAGTCTAATGCATAGAAACTAGATACGATGAACATTAGAGAGGCTTACTGTATCGTCCAGCCATGTATTGATTTGATGAACAAAAGCAAAACAGGGCGCACTCTCTTTGTGCATTAACTCCCTTCATCATTGAGCTCTGATGAATGGAGTTTGTCTCCCGAAACACGTTGGCTTACCTTACTAAGGGTCTATTGTCACTTTGGACTGTTATTATGGACTCTTCTTGTTTGTTTTTATCCCCCTTTGTTTTGTGAGTATGCATTTTTATGCTTTATAATAAATTCTTGATTTACTACGTTAATGCACAAAGAAAGTGCGCCCTGTTTTGCTTTTGTTCACCAGTATCAAGATTTCCCAATCTTTAAGGGCTGCACCTCTACGAATGACAGTTTCAGTTATCTTAGTCTGCATGAAGATTTGAGCGCTGGTTTTGTTTGTTCACATGTATTGATTTGAATTAATGCATAGCCAGCTGAACATGCAGTGGCAATGCACTCCTACTGGCAAAGCACTTATCCGATGCCGCCTGACCTGCAAATATATATCTTTCTATGTGCTGCAAAAATAACAGCTGGACTCTGGTTGGTTGGTATGAGCAGTATCTCCACGATACAAACATGCCACAGTATGAGATAAGTAGCCATGTCACCCATATGTTGGAAATATGCCTCTGCCTCAACATTATTGGCTAAACTGCAGAAATACAGTCCCTGGAATTCATAAAGACTGGCACAGACAGAATTAATTAAAGTGTCTCAGAGGCAGTGAGATAGTGGCACAGAATGTGCCAAATTCATGTACCTGTCTAGACCAAGTACTTGATTTTGCCAAAGTACTTTTCAGTTCTTCTCACACTCCTTCTGAGTAAAACTGGTACTCCACTCTTATCACACTTTGGTGCAAATGCAGTTCAAATTGTTGCACATCTTTTCTGAGGGGAATGGGTGCATTAAGCTCTCTATTGTATTTGGCATTTTGCTTTTAAAATATTGCACAGCTATTCCACTCTATCCTTCCGATTGCACTTTGGCGCAATGCTGGTCTGATTGTCGCACGCTTCAATCTCAGGGAAACTGGTGCTATAATCTTCCTATTGCAATTTGGCACAATGCTGTTTTAACCAATGTACTCATCTCTGAGAAGAACTGGCACCAATAATTTTGAGCGATGCTGCTCTAACTGGTATACACATCTCTGAGAAGAACTGGCGTTGGCACTTCAATTTCGATTGATGCCACTCTAACTGGCATATGCATCTCTGTGGAGAACTGGCGCTCTTTCTTTCGGAGAAAATCTATCAAGATAACATCTTCCGTGGAGACTTACCAAATTACTGTATCGAAGTAATTTATATCCTTATTTGAAGAATGTCTTCAAAAGAATATTATTGACTCCAATAGAAGTGAAAGTGTTCCTATTGAAGATAGTCCTGAGTCTCAACAACGTAAGCCTAATAAAAGACGTCTGAACAAATTGGAAGAAAAAAAAGTAAAAAAAAAAAATAATGTTTTAAAAAATTGGTTTTCTTTTTTCTTTTTTTTTACATACTGTCAGCAGTCAGTATCCCTGATCACTGCCACACCCATCATATGATGATGCTGTACTGCTCTGGTGAGATTATTTAAAAAAAAAAATACTTTATTTAAAGTCTTCATTTTACAAACAAATTGTGACTTTAAATTACAACTTCAAAATACTCACCATGCCTCTTACTAAATGCCTTGGACTCAGTAGTTTGTATGGCCCCCACGTGCTTGTATGTATGCCTGACAATGCTCCAGGACATGCTCCAAATGAAAATACCAATGGTGTCCTGGGGTATTTTCTCACTGAGCTCCTGGACAGTCTGAGGTGCAACCTGGCGGTGTTGGATGGACTGAAAAATTATATCTAAGAGGTGTTCTATTGGATTTAGGTCAGGCGAGCATGGGAGCCATTCAATGTTTTCAATTCCGTCATCCTCCAGGAACTGCCTGCATACTCTCGCCACAAGAGGCCAGGCATTGTCGAGCACCAGGAGGAACCCAGAACCCAAGCACCAGTGTAGGGTCTGACAATGGGTCCAAGAATTTCATCCCGATGCCTAATGGCAGTCAGAGTGCCATTGCTTAGCCTGTAGAGGTCTCTGCGGCCCTCCATGGATATGCCTCTCCAGAACATCATTGACCCACCACCAAAATGGTCAGGCTGAATGATGTTACAGGCAGCATAACATTTTCCATGGCTTTTCCAGACCCTTTCACATTTGTCCCATGTGCTTACGGTGAACCTGCTCTCATCTGTGAAAAGTCCAGGGCGCCAGTGGTGGACCTACCAAATCTGATGTTCAATGGCAAATGCCAATCGAGCTGTAAGGTGTCGGGCAGTGAGCACAGGGCCCACTAGAGGATGTCGGGCCCTCAGTCCACCCTCATGAAGTCTGTTTCTGATTGTTTGGTCAGAGACATTCACACCAGTGGTCTGCTGGAGGTCATTTTATAGGGCTCTGGCAGTGTTCTTTCTGTTCCTCCTTGTACAAAGGAGCAGATATTGGCCCTGCTGATGGGTTAAGGACCTTCTATGGCCCTGTCCAGCTCTCCTAGAGTGACTGTCTGGCTCCTGGAATATCCTCCATGTTCTTGAGACTGTGCTGGGAGACACAGCAAACCTTCTGGCAATGGCACGTATTGATGTGCCATCCTGGCGGAGTTGGACTGCCTGTGCAACCTCTGTAGGGTTCAGGTATCACATCATGCTACCAGTAGTTACACTGATCCTAGTCAAATGCAAAACTAGTGAAAAACAGTAAAAAAGATGAGTAGGGAAAAAAATGACAGTGGCCTCCACCTGTAAAACCATTCCTGTTTTGGGGGTCATCTCATTGTTGCCCATCTAATGCACCTGTTGTTAATTTCATTAACACCAAAGCAGCTGAAACTGATTAACAACCCCCTCTGCTACTTAACTGATCAGATCAATATCCCAGGAGTTTAATTGACTCGATGCTATACTCTTATTAAAAAGTGTTCCTTTAATTTTTTTGAACAGTGTATATACTATACCATACTTTGTAGACTCTATCATTTTCACACTGACTAAATAACATACACTAATTTGGGTTATTTGAAAATGTAGCAGAATACATTTTGTCCTAAATTTATGAAGAAAGATTTATTTATTTGCAAAATTTTATAACTGAAACAAAGAAATATTAGCTTTTTTTCTAAATTTCTGTATTTTTTGTTTATATAGCAAAAAATATAAAAACCCAGTGGTAATTAAATACCATCAAAAGAAAGCTCTATGTGTCTAAAAAAATATAAACATTTCAGTAAGTAATTACCATTCAAAGTGTGGCAGCGCTGAAAGTTGAAAATTGGCCTGGGCAAGAAAGGGGTTAAAGTGTCTGTTACTGAAGCGGTTAAATGACACCAAGGAAAGTACTAACTAATTAAATAACTAAAGAAACTATGAACAACACTGACACTGACTGAGAATGACACTCAGTAGATTAGAACAAGTCCTAATCTGATTAATCTTTATTTTTTTTCAACAGACCTTTACGTTTGTACACATCTATGTGGATCCATTCTGTCCTCAACCACTCTGTGCACCAAAAGAGAGTTGATTTTAATTAGATCCAATTTTGAAAGAGACAACCTGTCCTTATTTCATTTTGATTATGGCAAAATCAGTGCTACAAAATGAAAAAGTGTCTCGAATAAGGACTAGTTGAATTTGGCATACGACTTGCATATAGGAAGAAAATTGGCACAAATGTTTATAGGCCAATTCCCCTGATTGTTCCTTACTGATCCCCAGCTAGTTATCAGAATGTAAAATGAGTAAAGCTGGTGAGCCAGCTGCTAGCACTGGTCTGTCTAATCTGCAGCGTATGCCTTCATTTTTTTTGTGGCACAGTACTCTATTTGAGAGCCAGCCCCACCCATTAGCAATAATCCGTGCATTGGACGTCAGATAGACTAAGACTGGGCTTCCAACACTTTGCTGACTCCACAGCATCATGACCTCTAAGCAGATAAGACCTTTATAACATTTGTTCTTTTCCTATTGGCAGCCTGATTTACAAATACAATGTATTGAAAGTAAACTGTTGTCGTTATTATATCAAGACATATATTATCTCAGTTGTACATCCATTCTAAAGACAATTCTACATATTTTTTATAATAAATACTTCTTTCCAAATGCTTATCCCACTGCAAATTCCAATTATTACCTTATCATGCAGTTTAATGCTATATTCCCTATCAGACTGCTATCTAAATAGTGTTCTGTTATCCACATATCCTGACTTCTTCCTGCCCCTTCTAATACTTTAATTAGGTTAAAGCTATCTTACTCTAATCCATTGCACTAGTCATCTTTGTTTGCTCAGATCCCAAAGTCTAATAACTTAAGAAGTAATATTCTCTGGTTTAGAGAACATCATGCGAGCAAGAAATCTTTTTAAGTAATGAACTGCTTATAAAGTACATCCAATAAGTAAAATCATGTTAGAGTGCCTCTTCTTTCAGCTATTGTGTTTGTTTCTTTGGGGATTAGGTTTTAGAGTAGATGGTATTTGAAGACACTTAGTAACCTTCTCAAAATGTCCTCGCTGAAAAACTGATCAATAGCAGTAACAATAAGCATATTTTATCATATGCAGTCTGGTCATTTGAAGATAATAAAAAGGATCTGGTAAAGAAGTGAAGCTTTCTTGAATTCAATTACATTTAGAAAGAAAGCTGAACATTCTAATAACTATCAGCTTTTAATAACTGTTGTAGAAAGTCATTTTCAGACTTGTATAAGTTTATGATGACGGTGCCATAAGGCTCTGTTGTCTAGCTCTTAAAATAAAAAAAGGTAGAGACACGTGGCCACCATTCCAAGCCAAAGTGACTTAATACCTCGGTATGTAACCAGACATCTTGTCATCACGTGCAACATCTCTAAAGCCCAATTTCAAGAGGGCAACACAAAAATCATATAAATCATTTCCTCTAAGAAAGAAAAATAAAAATTGTTAATGATATGTAGCACCCTCCTAGTTAGCCAGGGGGAGCTAGCTAATTATTTTTTTAGTTGGACGGCTGAGTAGCAGCCTGGGTGATAGTTAGAGGGTCAAATGTGGGTCAGGGCCCTGCAGATCAGCTCACTGACACCTCCCCCTGATCTAGAATACTTGGAGAAGTCTCTAGAACTTAGTAGGTGGGGGGTGAGAAGGAGCTGGTCTGAACTCTTGAGGGATCCTGACCAATCCCCAGGCAGACGGCTTGGCATGCGGTCAGGATATCCCTTAAGAGTGATAGTCTGCTCAGTAAGGAGAGAGTTCAGGTGGAAGATGTGAGCAGAAGATGGAGTTTGGAGCCTGGGAGGAGGCCCAGTGGGAAGAGGCCTACCTCCAGGAAGGAGCTGGATAGGAGGAAATCTGAATCTCACCAGCCCCTTAAGCGAGGACCATCTGTAGAGCTAAGGAAGGAGCCAGCCCACCAGAAGGCCTGAAAGCAGCTACCAACCTGCAGCTTGCAGAAGAGGGACAGTGAGTTTTTCTACACTCTAGGCCGAAGTAGGGAGAGGGCACTTGGGTGGAAACCTAACTAGTCCCCAGCTGGACTATGTTTTATGGTGGCAGATTCTATATCCCCTTATCCAGGGATTCCTCCTGACAGCTGGATAGAGAAGAACTATCTGGGGTTTGGGGTGGTACACCAGGGGAGGCTAGAGAGCTCTCCAGGAAGAGAAACCCTTCTGTGGACTTGTACATAGTTTCAGGAAGTTTTTCTCTGTTTAACAGTTCCTTGGGCATCCCATACATCCCTTACCCCATCAAAGTTATTAACCCTTTTAATAAAATCACAAAAACAAGCTCAAGGACTGTTTACTGTCTCCTGTGCGCAAGATCTGAAAGAAATGCGTGTTGCTTGGCTGTACAGGACTATAGGGGGAACCAAATCCTCAGTGACTCCTAATGGGGTAGTGCTACAAATACTTGGTACCTTTATTGTCTAATTCTGCAAATATAAAAGAACGGGTGTATAGGTCATCTTTATCATCCCACATTTTAGACAATTCTAAAATTTATCTTACACTTGCTTTTGGGAGTAAAGTTATCACACTCAATTAGTTAGATAGTCTCTTTATTAGTGTCATAAGATCCATCCCTTTAGCTATTTTTTTTTTTTTAGGTTTTATTACTATCGGCAATACATTACTTTTCTTACCTCAAAGGGTGCAATGTACTGTATACATATAAATGAAGGTACTTAACCTTGCATCACCTATATTTTTCCTAGAAGAACAAAACTGGTTTGACATTCTCAAATGGCAGGTAGAAAGATTAGGCACAATACTATTTGTATCACTACTATATAAGCTACAAAATTTTAAATGCTTATTCCACTGTGCAATGTTTGCCTTGTTTCTGATTATGGAAATTGCTATGCTGTCCTTTTTGCAGGGTAGATATATAAATGAAAGAAGTAAGTGTGCTTGTTGTTATGGGCATTTTTTTATTATTCTATTTGCTCAAAGTGAGCTTGGTACATCGCTTAGTGAGGAACCTGTAGCTTTTTTTCCTATAACTTGATCCCTGGCCTGATGTGTCAAAGGCTCCATTTACCTGAGGTATTGAGCAGGTCACGGCTCAGACCTTTTACAGCAGATTAATGGGCTTTAAAGCAGATGTGACATTCTCCATCTATCTCTATGGATGAATGAAACTGTCATTCAGACATATTGAGGGTTAAAGCCAGTGCATTTATCAGCAGGCAGAAAAACGCACAGGAAAGTGTTCCTGGACATGCCAATGCCTGTTTCTGTGTTAACCTTGATGTATCTTTAGAGCAGATTCATTCATTCAAAGAGATGAATGGAAGCTGTCACACCTGCTATAAAATTCAAATTAAATTAGTGTATTGAAAATGCTACTTGTCAGGCTGTTTCATTGATCCTCTTGTTTAAATAATATGAGTCACAAAAGAATATCAAGAATATGGGGTTGATTTACTAAAACTAGAGAGTGCAAAACTCCAGGCTACTGGCTTTTTTCAGGAGAAGGCCAAGAGTGGCATGTGCCATATTTCTCTCCACTAAGGTTTCCTTTAACTGCAGTGAAAGGTCAAAGCAGTGATCTAAAGACTCATTAAATTTTCTCATGTAAATAGACACTGAGTGAGACAGTTATGGATATGTATTTAAAGATAAATTAACCTTCAGCAAGATTTTCCAAAAATCCCTCTATGCAATTCCATATCCTCAGATTAGTACATACCAGTGCTTCCCTTTTTTTTTGCAGTAAAATGGTCCACCTCCTTCCATTACACATGCAGCTGTTGGGCTGACCTCTCAACAAAAAATGCTGCCCCCCTCAATTCCCCTCCACCCAAATGAGGGCAAAAAACTAAACCCTCCTGTGCTTTTTCACAGACTAGATATGCAACCCCCATGTCCCACTGCAATGCCTGGTTTCTCAGCCACTTATTGTTGGGCCAAGGAATTGCTACAGTATGTGGGGGGCAGGGGATTGTGCATATTACTATGGAAAGATCAACCATGACTGAGCCACTATTTGCATAGTTGCTGCATGAGAGCTCCAAGTATTACTGCAGTGGCAGATCACATGCTACAGTATATATTTAGTTTAATACTCTTTTCTTTACCAGAGATTTACTTTGTTTTGTAAGCTCCCAGAAGCAGATCCCTCCTAACTCTCTTGTATTGAATTGTAATGTTTCTGTACTGCCTCCTTTAATATTATAAAGTGCTGCGCAAACTGTTGGCACTATATGAATCTCCTGCAATAATAATAAATTATGTTGTAGTTGCCACACTGGGCAAAACAAGATAACAAGAAAGGACTATACACATTTAAATATTGTAGGTATTGTGTAAAGATTGAAAAATATAAGTGTAAGCTTTATAGAATAAAACTTTTTGGTATATTTTATAAATCCATGAGGAACTCTAGCATATGCCATAAATTAGAATTTTACCGGAGCTACCATAGTGTGATAAATGTTGACAACTGAATAAAGCAATGATATAAAGTAAATTATTCATAAATTACCCAAATGTATTGCTACAGTATCTGCAGCTTTATGACTTGCCATGGTTGTCACTGCCTCAGCTGACCTCTTCCATCTGTTAGCAAGAAATATTTTGGCACTATAAATGTCACCAAATTGATTCTTTATTGATTTGTGAGAGTTTACACACCATTAACCAACAGAAGCATTGAGTTTATGTCTTTTCCTGGTTAGCAGCTTTCGATGAATAATCCATAAAGTGCTTGGTTCAAGCTACACACCTACCACTATGCAGGAGTAATAAAAACAAATACAGGGGTCTCTTTCCGGATGAGTCATAGCAATCCTGAATCCTGATGAAATTTGCATCCTAATCTTAAACATGAAGGAGTGGATAAAACAAACCTGTTTATTATGGAAACTCTCTTTTATTCATAAAACAACTCCAAATGGTAAATATACTGTGAATTCATAAAGATACAACTTTGTATTAAAGACACAACCAACCAATATACTTTATAATAAAAAATGTATGTTGTTAAAATACATGTATGCTAATCGCATGAATGCATCGAATAGCAAGGATGATAGCTAATTTAAATGGTAATGCATACTGCATTATGTAGGTATGCATCCTAAAGGCAAAGGCAACACCATTGTATGGTTTTGGCACTGATGCCTTGTTTATTTAATGGCCCACCCAGGAATGCTGAAGCTTTTCTGTATTTTTGTCTGAGAGACCTTGTTTAATGGCAATTGAAATGCATGCAGTGTGTTCCACTTCTTCTTTCAACCTGCCAGATTGTAAAAAAAAGTATTCCTTTTATTTAGGATGATAAGTTTTGTCTTCTGTCTGTCTACCTCTTTTCAGCTTAAGTTCATGGTTAGTGGCCTTGGTATGAATGGGCATACAATCTACATCCAAGTGACTACCAACTGCATAGCAACCACCTTATATAGCAGACAGGATTCCATCACAGAACTCATACTCATGGTCAACAAAGGTTCTATTGATGCTCACTGAATACTTTTAGCTTATTGACAGACAATCCATATAAGCTCTATAATTTATTGAAATTTTACAAAAAAATTCCAAGGTTCCCTTTTGGTTTTAGCTACCTCGTATTAAAACTGACATGAAAGAAAGGGGAAGGCTTAGAAAAAGATTAACATACCAGATCTATCCTTTTTATTGTTTGAAGATGATGCCCAGCTTCTTCTAATTCATTAAATACAACATAAAGTCATTAACCCTTAGTAAGGACTTGAAACAAACCTTTCAGGCAAGTGTATAGCTTATGGACAGCTTGTGCTTGGCCATTGCAGAAGGTAAATAAAGAACTTTCAGAAATTACTTATTTTGTATTTGTGTGTGGTACTGTACATGTTATGTTGATATTGAAGCTGTTTTTACCATATCAAGAACAGTGGAGGAGCTACTCCTTACTATATGGTAGAAATTGGCTTCAGCATCTCCTACTTTATCCCAACCCCTTTGCAAACTTCAGTGCTTCCTCAAGTGACCATAAGGACACAGTCTTCATTAGGTTTTGTATTTTTTCTAATTTATGTTGGTATACAGCTTGTAGCATTTGGGGAAAAGTTATGAAAACAGATGAAACAAATCACAGGTGGTCAGAGGCTCTAAAGATAAGAACAGGCAGTTGGGATGTGCAAAATGAAAATAATAAAGCTACCTCTACTAGTTTGGTTGCTCTCACAGCTCCATATGCATCTGTTTAGCTGTACTCTGTCATTTCACATATATGAAGTCTATCCAAATAGAGCAATTCAGCAAATTCAGATTCAAAATTCAAATTCAGCAAATAATACTGTCATTAGACTATTTGCAGTGGAAGGAGTATAATGCAGTGAATTACACTACAGTGTCAAGGTGGGATATTTATGGTAAAAGCTGATTTATAGAATATATTTATTTAGAATTTATTATGTAAAATTACTATCACTACCTTTTAAAAGAAAGCTATAGAATTCCTATATTTTCATGCATATCAAATTCCAGTGCAAAAACTGTTACACTAAACTACATGTGACTGTTCAAAACAAATCATCAAAAAATTGAAACAATTAAAGCTCTTTCATTCCAGTAAATATAGATGAAGTCAACTCTCTCCTCCTCCCCCCGACCCTCCACACACACACAAACACACAAAACCTGCCTGGTCAAGCAAGTTTCCTTCAATCAACTATGTACACATTGCTTATTGATCTTCTGTTTTATGGTCTTATCAATTGGAGCATTGTTCTTTCCCACACTCTTTTTTGGCCAGGAGCCCACTATGATCAGCCCTTGGAGTATGCTGATGACACCCAGATTTAAAAATACTTAAGTATAACTAAATGCAAAACTTTAGTTTTGGACAGAGTGTAAAGTAATAGTAATAGAGGGGAAATTTTCCATTGGGGACACTAGTTCTAGTGACCCTAGTACCAACCAGGTATTCCCTCACTTTGGAGGTATTTCCTCCAACTTCCTCTTTTGGCTGTAGGACTTACTCTATCTTGCTCTATCTAATATGAAAAAAATAAATAAATTTAGTTCTACTCTAAACTGTTAGCCAATCTTGCATACGTACAGAATATGCATCAACAAACCACCCTTTCAGCTCTTCCATACACCTATGCCTTTCCAGATCCCTCAATTCTATCATTAAATGCATGCCTACAAGATTTCTCCAGAGCAGCCCCCATTGTCTGGGATTCTCTTTCTTGTTCTATTAGACTATCTACCTTTTTATAGTTTTTAAATTGTATCTAGTATATCCCCACCTTTTGGATTGCAAGCTCATGGCCTGGTCAGGAAGGGATAAATCCTCTGGAGAGCAAGTGGCTAAGGGTCCTGATATTTGAAATCTATAGGATACTTTGAGCAGATGGGAGGAGATCTACCACTGAATATGTGAAGGACCCTTTAGGCTAAAGCTCAAAAAAGTTCTCTTTGTATACTGTATAAAGAGAACGCATAAAAATTCATATGCACTGGTATTATACGCTGTAAACTCTACATACCATATATTCAGCCACCAGCAATTTGTGTTGGAGATGAAACTCAGAAACAGGTTCCCTTTACCATAATATGTTGTTTTCCCGGGGGGATTTTCCCCTTCTGGTGAACTGAGCTGCTCAACTTTAATTGACCCATTTGCTGGGTTTTCCAATAGCTGGGCTGTCTAAAAACCTCAAAAACTCTCCACTCACATTCATGGGGAGCTTGTTGCTTGATTGTTTCCAAATGGAAACAAACTCTTTGCACACATGGCATCTTTTTCTTGGCTACTTCAAATATAACCGTAGAACCCAAAGTAGGATCCTATTCCTCAAGTTTTAATTTTCAGTGTAAAGCAGATATATAGCATATGTAGAGTGTGATGTAAGAATCAAGGGCTAGCTGCACAGAAAAAGAAAAAGCTTTTATGTAGGGAATGGGATTTGCATCTGCAGGAAAATCTTGTTTATTGTTTTCATTAAAGCTGTTCTTTATTTCACACAATTACACATGTGGATGCTATTTTGTTTTTATGTTAATTTTTTTTATATAACCTGGCCAAGTGACAACCCTACTCAGAGCTAACAAGTGGTATGCAAAGTAAACAAGAAACCATTTTGGTAATGCTCAGAACATGCATATCCTCCTTCTGCAATGAATGTTTCTATCTATTGTGCAACAACTTATCTGCTAAAATGGTCTAGAGACCCTATGAAATACATTCTAAGCAGATATTTACCATATCATTATCATTTGGCTTGGGGCTCCAGAGCAATCTGCTCTCCCACTTGCTCATATTCAGCAGTTAATACATTGTTGAATTCTGCTTACAATATCTTGGAAAGCTATCTTTCATTTATTGAACTTCATGGCCTTTTTGCAAAAGCAGTGTCATTCAGTTTGTTTCTTCTTCCTAGTACTGTATGTGCATGTATACAGGACGTTGTACTGAGAAAATGTCCCCGTGACCTTTTGTATATGGTAATGTTGTGAGTATTGTGCGTTATTTCTCCAATAGTGACTGCCCTGTATTTTATGATTCATGGATTGTGTTGAGTTCATCACTTTTGGCTATGTAGCATATAGTGCCTTTGGCAGGAATACTCCTGCACGGTGCAGGAGTAGATTTAGCTTTTCTGAGACCCTACAGTGAGGTTGAGTGACATCACTGGCTGACAATCAAAAAGCAAAAGCAGACAGAAGCACATGATCTAATTAGAAAGCTGAGTATCTTTATTGGATAAAAACAAATTCAGACTTACATCACAGCAACCAGGAGTCAGTTTGGAACAGCATGAAATCAAGGCACCACAGTCTGGGCAGAGAGTGCTATGTGTACACTCATCAATGCTGGCTGGAGCTCACTGAGTCAGGGAAATTCAAAACAGCGTTCCACACTACTGAATCAAGCTGCTGTAATGATATGATGATGTGAGATGGGGAAATAGCTCTCATTGTTTGAACACTGTTTGTGTGGAAGTAAATTAATGTTTTAACTGACATTCTGCGGTTTAGCCACAAGATGTCACTGTTTTTCTAACACAGCCTCAGACTGCATAGATATTTGAGATATTTGTATATTCATGAAGAGGTGGGGTTTTGCACAGAGAGTTGGAGAGAACAGGAAGGAGAGGGAGAAGCCATGTTTTGGAGCATGGTGAATAAGGGGCCGTGTGAGCTGAGAATCTGATGACATCCAGGTGTGAAAGCGTCCCTCAGTAACCAGAGATTGCTGCCAGGAATGCTGATGAGATTGCTGCCAGGAAGGCTGATGAGAGCAGAAGAACTAAGCAACATATACGGCAAGACTGCATGCTTGTTGGAGAGACATTTGTTCTGTTCAGAGTCACCAGCGGATGAAAGCAGACCCGGGTTGGTAAGATCGTGCACGCACCTCATTTCAGTGTTGGCGCCTAGAGACTGAGGCCAGGCCTATAGTTAGTTAGTTAGTTAGTTAGGGTCTCTGTTTGTGTCAGACCACAAGTGTTGTTACTGATTATTGGAAGGACTCCACAACTTAAAGTGACATTTCACATTGGAGAGCTGATAAAATCCCACAAACTCAAGCCAGACTGGCGTTTTGTTCAGAAGGAATACTCAGGCACGTGCTACAGGACCAGTTATGGGAGAGGGAATACTGTAGATTTGTGTAAGATTGTAAGCTGTTGTTCTGCACCGCAGATTAGCCCATACCATATACCCATACACTGATTCCTGCTCTTTTAGGGTAATAACAGGTAAGGTGTGGCAGCTTATTTGTGCCCGCCAGTAGGTAAATTACTTCACTTTCTACCTTCATCCATCAGAAGGCGCCGTCTCAGCCTTTGGGCTGGGTGTATGTAAATTTATTGTATGTTTCCAGCATTTTTGGTTGTGTTTATTTGCCACATCTAAGTAAAATTCTGATGTGACAAAAGCTGGTGTTGGGGTTGCTTTCCTCGTTCGTGACTTCACTGTATCCTGGGGAGCCCACCCCGGTACACGGCTTACAATGATATGTGAGAAGGGGGGCGGTAAGGCGTTTTGAGTGTGTACCTCTTTTTCAAACCTGTCCCATTACAACACTAAAAGGCTTATTGGGGTAGGTTTGAAAAAGAGGTACACCCTTGAAATTAATTTTAATGCCCCTCCTTCTCATGTATAATCTTGTCAATTGCTTGATTAGGCAGTGTGGAATGCTGTTTTAAATTTCCCTGGCTCAGAGAGCTCCAGATGGCATTGATGAGTTTTTCACATCCGGCTGTAGTCTCTTGATTTTATGTTGTTCCAAGCTGACTACTGGCTGCTGAGATAGCCCATGTTTATAAAAGGAGCCTGCAGGACCAGAGAAAAAGCTTTCATGAGTTACAGCCATTAATTCTCCCTTCCTTGATGCATTTGGACTATCAGCATTAAATATCTGTGTGCTTGTATTTTGGTACATAGTAACATCACTGGCGCCTAGGCAAGCGGGCCAAAGCCAGGGTCTGTTGTAAGTATGTTTACTTTTATCTTTAAGTCATTATATGTATTTTTAAATTTGTAAAAATAATAACTGGTGATAAAGCCACTATTTTTTCTGTTATTGAGTGACAACATTCTGTCCTTGTCCTCAGTTGTGCTTCTTCATTCTCACCTTGGCACACTCAAAAGTTCTTGGAAATATCTGCCGAACCTGTACTAAGAGGACGGTCTCTGCACACATATTGCTGCTACCTCTTCTTTTGCAACCAATCTTGGAGTGCATGGATGTAGGCCCCTTGTTACATTTTGTAAAACTTCTTTATCAGTAGTCCCACCCAGGGGTTGAGATTATATATTGGGAAGAGTCAAGGACATGGGAAGAAGAAGAAGAGGCAGCAGCAAGAACTTTCTGTAGAGGAACATTTCTTGGGAGCAGTGTGAGGTGATTGTAGCCATATTATTTGGGAGCAGTGTCAGAGAGAAGGAAGATGTAGCTACTAAGAAGAGATGTGTGAACACATTGCTTTCAGGGAAACACAAGTAGACCTGCTTTCATCCTGCGGTGGGCCTGCCATACATTTGCTGTTGGCCACTAGCAGGGGACTTGGCCATGGGGGCAATGCAAACACAGTCTACCTACTGTGCACTTTCCTGCAGACACTGATGTGGTGCACCAGTTCACCCCAGCTATTTTTATCAGCTATGTAGTGATCAGAGGATCCCTGTGTCGAGATCTGCTGCCTTCTATAGTCTGAATATGTAAATGCCTGTAAATATATTATGTATGCCCTGTCCCTAGGTTGATGGCTTTGAAACCCCAGAGGAGGGAAGTGGAGAGAGAGTCTCAGCCACATGTCCTGTCTATGCTGCTAAAACTCCAAGCCAGAAGGGACTATTTTGCAAGTATTCCTACACTCTAATAGTATATATCTAATTCCTTGTGACAGAGTATCTCTGCGCCGCAACAAGAACATCCACGACTACATTGAGTGGGCCAAACCATTTGCTTATAAAGTGAAGCAACTACGGCTGCACAAAGAAGACTTTGAAATCTTGAAAGTCATTGGAAGATGAGCTTTTGGTGAGCTACCATATTTATGATCATTGCTTGGAGGTTCTTTGGCGTTTCTCCCTTGGGGATCAAGAGGAGTTTCCAGTTTTCCAGTTTTCTGGGTTATCATACAGCAAAGCGTGATTGAACACTCTTAACAGGGGGTCATATCTCTCTGGTAAGCCTTTTATGTGAGTGGTTGGTGACACATCAGCTATCCTTGGATTTTCCTGTTCATCACAGCTTTTGGGGACTTTCCTTTATTTTTGACAACTCCAAATGGACATTTCCTTTAATGATGTATTATTATAATTTTGTCTCACCAATTGTTTTTTGTTACGCACTTCACTTTATATGTATACTGTTATATTGCCTGGTACCGTCGTGTAGTGTTCAGCTGCTATATGTTTGCATTCTCATTTTTATCTTGCGTTTAGCACAGATTTATATATATTTTGATATATACACACACATGCAGTTTTCAGCATAAATGAGTACACCCCTTTTGAAAAGTAAGATTGTAATCAATATCTCAGTGAACACAAGAACAATTTCCAACATTTTGGCAAAACTAAGTTTTATAGAACATTTGTTTAGCTCATTACATGAAAATAAGGTTAATAAGAAAACTTAGATTACAAAATCTTCAGTTTTATTCAAATTAGTTGATCCAAAAATTAATATACCCCACAAAAAAAACTACTACATCTAGTATTTTGTATGACCTCCATAATTTGTAAAGACAGCACCAAGTCTCCTAGGCATCGAATGAACAAGTTGGTGACATATTGCAACATCTTTCTTTTTTCATTCTTCAAAACGACCTCTTTTAGAGCCTGGATGTTGGATGGAGAGTAATGCTCAACTTTAGAATTCCCCATAGGTGTTCAAATGGGTTCAGATTGGGAGAAATACTTGGCCACTGAATCACTTTCACCCTGTTCTTCGTCAGAAATGCAAGAGCTGGGTTAGATGTGTGTTTTGAATCATTGTCAGTGATGGTAGCATCTTCTCTTTCAATATAGAGCAGTACATCTGTAAAAGGAGGACACTGCTACCACCATGTTTCACTATAGACACCATTCATTTTTCTTTTTACGCCTCACCTTTGCAACGCCATACAGTTTTGAAGCCATCAGTTCCAAAAACATTTATCTTGGTCTCATCACTCCAGAGTACAGAGTCCCAGTGGTGTTCTTTTTCAGCATGGGCCCTGGCAAGTTTTTTTGTGCATGGGCTTAAGGAGAGGCTTCCTTTGTGGACGACACCCATGAATGCCATTCCTCTGTAGTATACACCATATTGTGTCACAGGAAAAAAAATCATCCCGGTTTGGCTTTCTACTTTTTTAGCTAACTGCAGTGAACTTGCATGGTGATTTTCTTTAACCCTTCTCATCATAAGACGCTCCTGTCGAGGTGTTAACTTCTGTGGATGGCCTGGATGTCTCTGTGAGATGGTTGCAGTCTCATCTGTGTTAAATATTTGTATCACTTTTGCTACAGACTTTTGACTGATAAGTAAAGGTTTGTTGATCTTCTTGTAGCCTTCACCTTTCTTGTGTAAAGAAATGATCTTCTTTCTCATGCCTTGTGACATTTCCCTTCCATGTGGTGCCATTGCTGACAGCATGAAATGGAAAGGGATTTTCTTTGTTTTGTAATGCCCTTTTATGATCAATTGAGCACTTTGATGCCGGGCAGTGAGAATAGGGCCCACTAGAGGTTGTTGGGCCCTCAGTCCAACCTCAACCCTCATGAAGTCTGTTTCTGATTGTTTGATCAGAGACATTCATACCAGTGGCCTGCTGGATGTCATTTTGTAGGGCTCTGGCAGTGCTCATCCTGTTTCCTCTTGCACAAAGGAGCAGATACCGGTCCTGCTGATGGGTTAAGGACCTCTTACGACCCTGTCCAGCTCTCCTAGAGTAACTGTCTGTCTCCTGGATTCTCCTCCTTGCTCTTGAGACTGTGCTGGGAGACACAGCAAACCTTCTGGCAATGGCATGTATCGATGTGCCATCCTGGAGGAGTTGGACTGCCTGTGCAACCTTTGTAGGGTCCAGATATCACCTCATGCTACCAGTAGTTACACTGACCCTAGCCAAATGCAAAATTAGTGAAAAACAGTCAGAAAAGATGAGCAGGGAAAAAAATGTCAGTGGCCTCCACCTGTAAAACCATTCCTGTTTTGGGGGTCATCTCATTTTTGCCCATCTAGTGCACCTGTTGTTAATTTCATTACCACCAAAGCAGCTAAAACTGATTAATAACCCCCTCTGATACTTAACTGACCAGATCAATATCACAGGAGTTTAACTGACTTGATGCTATACTCTGATTGAAAATTGTTCCTTTAATATTTTTGAGCTGACTGATCATATAAAAAAACTGTCTTTTATTTAAGGATAGTGATCATATGAAGCCATTTATTATCACTTAGTTGCTTGGTTCATTTTTAAATCATAATGATAACAGAAATCACTCAAATAACCCTGATCACAAATTTACATACCCTGGAATGGTTGGCCTTGATACATATGCACAAAATGACACACAGGTTAAAATAGCAATTACAGGTTAATTTCCCACATCTGTAACTTTTTAAATTGCAATTAGTGTCTGAGTATTAAATAGTGAGTTTGGTAGCTCTTGCTTGGATGCACTGAGCAGGCTAGATACTGAGCCATGGGGAGCAGAAAAGAACCGTCAAAAAGACCTGCATAATAAGGTAATGGAATTTGTAAGTTTAGAGCTGCATTTCTGCAAGTGGAGTTGGGGATTTGGTCTGGATCTATGGTGTTCTCAGTGCTGAGAAATACAAGTTGATACTTTTCTGTCATGCTGTACCCCTTGATGGCACAGCATGATACTTTTCTATCATGCTGTGCCATCAAGGGGGGCATGTGATTGGCCCCAAATTTATTCTGCAGCAGGACAATGACCCCAAACATACAGCCAATGTCATTAAGAACTAACTTCAAAGTAAAAAAGAACATTTAGTCTTGGAAGTGATGGTTTTGTTGGTTTAGCCCCCACAGAGCCCTGATCTCAACATCATTGAGCCTGTCTGGGATTACATAAAGAGACAGAAGGATATGAGGCAACCTACATCCACAGAAGATCTGTGGTTAGTTTTCCAAGGTGTTTGGAACAACCTACCTGCTGAGTTCCTTCACAAACTGTGTACAAGTGTATCTAATAGAACTGATACTGTTTTGAAGACAAAGGCTAGCCATCAGAGCCCCCCATACCTATAAACTCACTCCATAAAGCCCAGCAGGTAGGCAGTGGGAGCTGGGAGGCCTGGGAGGAGAGACGTGCTGCAGGGTAGGGCACACATGTGGCATTAACAGTTGCTATGACGATGGCGGTCCTAACAACCAATGACTGCAGGTTCCTGAGAATTCAGAGCAGCAGAATGGCTGGCTGACGGTCCAGACTGGACTGTCAGTCAGTCTGCCATTGGCTGCACTGGAACTGTGCACATCCTACCTCCCTGTCCTCCTCTGCTGTATTAGGACAGTACAGAGTGGGCAGCACCGGGAGAGAAGCCTGTTACTTCTACACACAGAAGCCGGGCTTCTGTGTCTGCAAGTGACAAGGTATCGGTTTTAAGTATCAATGCATTTGCACGAGTATTGATACTCATGGAAATACTTAGTATCGGCACTGATACCGGTATCTGTATTGGTGCAACCCTACTTTATGGTGCAACCCTACTGTATGTGTGTATATATATATATATATATATATATATATATATATATCAGAAGCAAAATGACAACTCATGGGGCCCCCGGGCAATAGGTGATCATGGGGCCCCTGTGTCCTTGCCCAAACTCAAAAAAACCTATGATAAAGGTACTAGGGGCATCTCATGGGGCCCCCTACTGACTCCGGGCCCTCGGGCAGTGCCCGAGTTTCCACATGGTCAGTCCGCCCCTGATATATATATATATATATATATATATACATACATATATGTATATATATATATATATATACTGTACATTGTGCTTGCATTTTAAAGGTTGGATTTAAAGCCAGAATTCTTTCAAAGATAATGTCATAAATAATTTTATTAATCAAGGAAATTCAATAGGCAGGAATCAATAGTTGGTGTGACCACCCTTTGCTTTTTAAACAACAGGAATTTCTGGTCTATGCAGTTTTGGAGCTATTCATGTTTTAAGTTGTTCAAAGCATCCTGAAGACCTTGCCACAGTTCTACTGCACACTTTGGCTGTCCTGCTTCTGTCTCTGCAAGTAATCCCAAATTGGCCTGATAATACAGAGATCAGAGCTCTATGGAGGTCTTATAATGTTTGATCTTATTTAGCTGCAGAATGTTCTTTTGTGTTTTTGGCTATGTATTTGGGGTGATTGTCATCCTGCAGGATAAAGCAGGGACAGATCAAAAGCATTCCCCACACCTACTGTACACCCGAGTACTTGTGTTTTTGTGTGTAGGTCAATCATTTTGAGAAGTATTTTTTTTTAAATTTCACTCTTTAATGAAAACCCACTTCTGATACGACATCCCTGGACTGTATATGGGTATGCTGGGGTCCCAACGGTTTTTGCCTGTTCAGAGCTGATAGTGATGCTGGGCATCTTTATTTCTAAGTGAAATAAGGAAAGGGAAATAGCACTGACTTATTGGGGCTCAATCCTGTCAGTTTATTTGTGCTTCTGCAAAAGAGTTTGGACTGCACACCCAGAAACACCTGTCTGCCACAAACGTTCTGCCTAGGAAAGACCTAGCTGATGCAGGATGACAACCTTCTGTCTTGTCCCTATGCTCATTTAGCCATGGTGTAATAACCGACACACAACATCTGTTTGTCATGTTGGCTTTTGGCCAGTTTTATTCTGCCAATATAGCTGTTTCTATCTCAGTTAAAGTGGAACTTTAGTCATAAAAATTAAGTCCTGCTAGATCACCTTAGGCTGGCCCCTTTTGAGGTATAGCTATGTAAAACATTAAAAATAAGTGCCTATACTGTTTAAAATCCAGTAATGCACTGTCTCACCCTGCTCTGCACATGCTCAGTTGCTCTCCCTTTTTAGGCACTGCCGAATTAGTAGATGCCAATCTGCTAACAGTCTTAAAGCGGAATTCCTATCCATTACAGCCAAGGAAGTTGCTTCCATTTGATCTGCAACTGCCATGGTGCTGCACATATGATCAGTTATGACACCAGACATTTGATGGTTTGACAGTTTGGTTGAACACACAAGCAGATGTGACAGTTAGCAATCATGGTATTCCAGGAATGTAACTGTTTCTTGAAAATTGATGTGTTTAATTTCACTTTATCATTTACTGCTGTTCATGGGCTCTGGGCTTCAGCAAAATGGTAGCTTCCAGCAAGAAGAAACAGGAGCAACATTGGAGGAAATTTACAGCATACACTAATTTTGGTACTAGAATGTTTAATGTGGAATGTATGTTCCTTGCTAAAGAACATTATTTATTTTATGTTATTTTATGTTCCTTGCTAAAGAACATTATTTTTTAGCAAGTTTTTATGTGTAAAGTTCTGCTTCAATCACTTTGAACCAATTAATACATTGTGATATTGAAGTGTATGCATAGTCAAAACTTTTTTGAAATTTCAGATTAAGTAGTGATGAGTTAAAGTCCCTGTCATTTTTTTTTTGCTGTCTCAGTACCATTGAAAAAATTGGATGGCTTTAGATTCTGCTCAGAGTACCCAGTTATTTCTGCAGATATGGCTTTGGCGTACTGATTGAGTTTGCAGTCCTTAATGTAGTACAGCATTTATTACTTATTATTATTATTTAATTTTTAATGGCCCTAATGCTACCTAATATATCCCTTTGGCACTCTCTTATATTTTAATAATTGCAAAATAATTTTTTTTTGTTTGTTTATATGCTGTTAAGCGACCACTCACTATCAGCACTCCTAGGGGTGGAAATTTCCTTGAGGGATAATTAGTCAGGAGGAGGCAGGGAGTTGCATTAGTATTTTAATCCTCTTCTGAGGGTGGACACTTTCCCTCACTGCTCATGCACAGTGGACTGGATTCTCTCCTTACTGTGAATACTCTGTAATTGTGTCTAAGATGCAAAAATACTTTGTTAAGGGACAATAACAGCACAGGCATAGTAAAGGGAGCGTCCAGCCTACTGCACAGGTGCAGTGAAGGCAAGCATCCCGACATCATAGGAGGATATGAACACTAATGAAGGGATGAAGCTTGAAGTACTATCAATGGGCAATAGCAGCTGATGTTAGCCGTAGGCCCAGCTCAAGAAGCAACAGTAACTTGGGGCAACAGCAGAATAAAAGGTTAACAATTAATTCATAATCTATGGATATGAAAATAGAAGATATTGTTAATGATTTTAAGTAGGGGAAACCTTGAAATGGCTGTTATTTTCACTTTTTGGCTAGAGTAACTCCCTTGGCTCTCTGTGTTGTGGTAGAGCTCTAAGCTGTAGAGATGTGTTTGTGATGTTACCTCTTTCACTTCACATATAGAGTTCCAAGCCCAACATTGAAGATCTCCCTCTGTTAGCTAGGTCTTAGGATGGCCATACGTGGCTCAGTTTTTTTCTCTCTGTTGGTTTGAGGTCTCTCTGTGTCATTGTATGCTGACTGCAAGACTCCCCTGCCATCAGAATACACTGATCAGCGTTGATCGAAGTTAAATTTTCCAGCAGGACTGTTCATGAAAAGTCAATAAACAGATCGATTTCTCGTGAACGAGAACGACTATATATGGATTGAAATTCAACCAGTTCCTGCTGAACTGGCCAAATTTTGATCCATGTATGGACAACTTTATAGCCCTAGCGTGTATATGAGCATGGTAGACATTAAATTATGAGCCTCTACAACAGTAGTGTCAGACTCAATTTCATTGCGCGCTGCATCAGCATTATGGTTGCTGTCACAATCGCAAGATCACCGCCACCAACATGCGACAATCTCACTCCCGCGACCACCAATACGTCACGATCGCGGCGTCAGACCCCAGACCTTCTCACCAAACTCCTGACCGAAGGACTGGTCGATCCAGACCGAGATGTGACGTGAGTAACAATGCCACACTCAGCTGCACCCTACACAACGATTGTCCAGCTAATGGAACGCAATCGACACACCGGCAGCCTGAATGCGCTTGTTACTGGGTCGGGTTAATTACGCAACTAACCCTTCACTGCCACCACCCCTTTTTGTACAGAGAAAGGGGAAACTCTCTTTATCCAATATACACTGTAATGGTTGAAAAGTCGCCTGTCCAATACGGTCATCGCAGGCCGATTGGGCAGAGGATTAAACAAACACAGTAGCATCTCTTCAAAGGCAGGATTTGTAAATTGCAATTAAGCGCTTTAGAAACAGTTTAACACTTTCAGAAAGAAAAATGTATTACTAAAAGAGTCAAACAGGTGCAATAAAATATTTACAGAAAAAGATGTAACTAAGATATATATATATATGCATAGAAAACAGCACAGCACAGCAAAGAGATAACGGGGAGAAGTTAAAGGGTTAAGTTACTTGCCATTTAAACCTTTCATGTAAGCAGATCCAAGTTGCAGAGCGAAAGGGTCTTTGATCTCCCGCTGTTACGATGGAAAGATAGGAGATGACCTCAACTTACTTTTTAGACTTGCTAGCCTGTGTTTTAAAGTCACTAAGCAATATGATAGTGTGACAAGAACACACCTATCTGAAAAAGAAGGTTTCTAGATGATCCACGCGGAGTAATATGAATTCAAAGGAATTTAACAATACTTTATTTGATCACATAGATCATAGGGAGGTTAAACATGAGCACGGTGTACATATGAAAAAAATAAAATCATGTTTAAAAAACACTTAGCGTCTTCAATTTAGGGTCATCTTAGCCAACAGAGCACCATATAAGGCAGAGTAGTGTAATGATGAAATAATTATCCTGGATTTCCGTAGGTTTCCTGCTTTATATTTGTGTGAACCGTGTATTCAGTAGGTGTATTCCCAGTATATGTCAGGGACCTCCTGGAATGTACAAGCTGGAACACAAAAATACATGGTATGTATCTAGAAATATGGAAACCAAATCACATCCAAAATTTACCAGGCCTCCCTCCACAATAGTCAATGGATACTGCTGTTACCTTCTCAAAGGTGAGACTATCATACCCGCCTCTCAAGTGTAGGGACTTCCTGGATAGCCACCCCAAATGAAATAAGGTCCACAGTACCAAATGATTCTGAGGATATACATAGAAAAAAATAATAAATGTGTAGATCATGGGCATCAGGTAACCCCGAAAACAAAACACACATAAAAATGTGGATATATTACCATCAATGAGGATCAAGAAGACTCCTGTCGACTTGAACTAAGATCAGGTCCTCGATGCTTTTTCAAAGATGCATATGGGGGTGAGGGACCAGGTATACACGATGCGTGGATTTCAAACACATATAATGTGTATATAGCATATAGCAGGCCGTAGATACCTGAGTTTAATATACCCAATAAAGGGTTTCCAAAAATTGCTCAATTTGAGAAGGTTATTTGCGGTTTAATAAGGATGTGGCTATGTCACAGCAAAAAATACCTGAATAGGATAGCGTATATATATATATATATATGTAGATTCTCCTCCTGAGAGGATTTCCAAAAAATTCCCCGAGTATACAGGGTAAATTAGGCCCATAAAGCATGCCCTATTAACACCATGTAGGCTCTGTAAATCTCAACAGCCGTAAGCTTTTAAATAACTTGCCACCGGTGGAAGATATGTTTCCCTGAGGGATTGCCGTTTGCGAACCGCTGTGATTTTAAAGTTGTGTTTTAAAGTCCCCCAGCGGGGGGGTGGCTTTGAGTAACTGGCCAATACCCTGTTGAGCGAGGGATCATCTGGTGGACTCTGCATTAAAACCAACAGCTTCATAATCCATGATATGAAACATTGGGGACAACTGACTTGAGGAATGTTCAGTTAATTCTGTCACCTAGCCGCTAGGTTTTATGAGGTTACAATCTCTTTCAAGTCCTGGGAAAAGCTACCTTATCTTGGTTAGGAGGTGCGACATTACACACGCTTTTGGACAGCCAGGCTCTGTATCTCTGGGGGGCCTTTGTAGCTCTGGGCCCCCTGCTGCTCTACCTGCCAGCAACTTTTAACACACACACATCTGTCATTGTGCCTCTCAGGAAGGGAGGGGGAAGGAGAATAAAGGATTGAGGGAGAAATGTATGCTCTTATCAAAATGGATGTGCCTGACAAAATGGTGGCACTGCGTCCATCTCTGAGCGCAAGATTGCTACAGTTGCCACCAAAGGTTATATCTCTAAGACTAGATGTGCAGAGCACTCCACCCCCACCCCTTACATTATATGTCAAGAGACCCCCCCCTCCCTTACATCACAGTGCATCCCCTTACCTTATGCGGATGCTGGGAAGAAACTGGAGGTGGAGCTGGGAAGCAGTAAGTGCTGGGTTTGGAGGAGGACCAGAGTAGGGCTGGAGTTAGCTGTCGGAGTGTGCTGAATGCTAGGGCCAGTGGAGGAGGAGATGAGGGGGTGCTGTGGCTGCACAGAGATCTGTAGGAGGAGTTCTGTACTCTTGTCTGTTGCCTACTACTGAGACAGGGTTTGGGGTCAGAGACAAGCCTCTCTGCAGCTGCATGGAGAAGCACAGAATCTGGTGGAGGAGTTCTGTCTTCCTCTTGCTGCCGATTGCTGAGACAAGGT
Source organism: Staurois parvus (assembly GCF_062004578.1). Taxonomy (NCBI): domain Eukaryota; kingdom Metazoa; phylum Chordata; class Amphibia; order Anura; family Ranidae; genus Staurois; species Staurois parvus. The sequence goes on from NW_028318154.1 coordinate 330,918, forward strand.
GGGAGCAAAGACGAGGGGGTGTGCCGCAGCTGCAGGAAAGGTGAGAAGGTCACATAGAATGGCCTATCAGGCCAGATTAAGCCCATGGTCCTTGTGTTTGTTACGTGCTCTATAGGGAGTAGGGACTGACATGACAGCGTTTTTATGCTCTGTAAAGCACCGTGTGAGCAAATGCTTTATATATGCTTAAAGCAAATAATCCAGCGAAATGTTTTTCCAGAATTTGCCAGTTTTATATATTTTCCATCCTATTTTAGGCTGATACTTTAAGGGACACATAACTCTAAATCTGCTATAAGCTACTATTATTGAAAAAAGAAAGAAAAGAGTCTGGGACTTGTATCTGATGCTTTCTTTCAGGGAATACCAAAACTTGTTATTACTGTCAAAACCACAATGTTATTTCTCAGGGCTGTCCATTGTTAAAAACATTTATAAAGTTTAGATGGTTTACATTTTGACCATGATTAAAACTATAAGGGCGAGGTCACATCTCTCTACACAGTTCTCATTTGTGTTTGCTTAGGAGAAAAGGTGCTGCCCGATGAAGTTAACAAGCAAGCAGAAATATTATACTCAAACACATTAATGATACAACAATAAATAAGTGAGCATATCCATTTACACTTGGCATATACTCACATTATATTCAAATGTAACCCCAAAGAGATCAGTGTAGTACAACACCAAACAAAAAGAGGAGGGGAAGACTCAGCTTGATGCCCCCACTGAGAGGCGGAAAATGCTGAAGTGCCAGAAGCCACCACTTGCACTGGTGATGATCTGTTAATAATTGAGCTGTCTGTAAAGAGTGGTCAATATACATACAGTATATACATATACCTTACAGATTGACATGCCATAGGCCAAAGGGACATAAAAAGCAATCCTGGGATATTGAAAAATGAAACATATGCAGTAAATACAGACAAGTCCCCAGATCCCCTGCTTTTTTTTTATTTGGTATTGTACCACACTGATTTCTCTGGGGTTACATTTGAATGCAATGGAGTTGATTTACTAAAATTGGAAAATGCAGAATCTGGTGCATCTCTGTATAGAAACCAATCAGCTTCCAGGTTT